>NC_142091.1:50910309-51224996 GCF_054644295.1 Miniopterus natalensis | reverse complement strand
CTCCCGCTCCGGGTGCGGTGCTGAAGGGACAGCTCCCAGACTGTTGCGGAGCTGTGTGGGGCCCGGCAGGGGCTCTCCCGGCTAGATTCGGTCGGCGGGGCCGGCGGGCACGGGCTCCGGTGCCTCCGCGCTCCGCGCTCCGCGCCCTCCTTCAGGCAGGCGGTTGGCGCTGCTGGCCGAAGCGAGGGGGCTACGGTGGTCGGGCCCGGGAGGCGGGGGTGGCGGGTCGGGGCGCCGCGAGGCCGAGAGGCCGGGGAGGTGAGGCGCGGAGCGGCCGCCGCCGCCGCGACGCTGCTGCCGCCGGGGTGCCGCTCGGCTCTCCTGCTCGCTCGCTCGCGCGGTCCGCGTCCAGCCCGCCGCTCTCCGGACACAGGCACACGGCGCGCGCAGCCGCACTCGCCCCCGGAGGGAGGCGCCGCGCTGGGTCCTAAAAAGCCCTGATTCCGCGCCCCCTCCCAGCCCCGCGCGGAGCTGGGCCTCCCTCAACCCCGGCGCTGGGGGCGCCCGCCCCGCATGGCTCCTGCAGCTCCCAGGGAACCCGCCGACGCTTCACTTTCGGGGAGCGCCACTAGATGGGAGAGGTCTCCGGGAGACATCTAGACCAGCGTCCCCGGGTCAGACTGAGGTGAGAGGGGCGTCTGCACCCGCCCCTCTCTTTTCAAACTGGGGACGGTCTTATCCTCTAGTGAACCAAGACGCCCCCGATCCCTATCAGGGACACCTTGACCTGGACCAGCATGGGCCGCTCCAAACAACCCTTTAATACTGACCCTTGTCACGGAATCTGGAGCCCACATGATCCTTTCAAAAGCACCCTCTCGCATGGACCCCAAAATGTCTCCCCCACCCCCATACACACGACATACATGCTGTCCTCTAAGCTCTCTACTAACAATCCAATAATCCTGGACGCTTATTAACCCCTTTCGACCCCTTACTGACCCCAGGCCTTTCATAACTTCAGGCTGACCCTAGTCTCCCATGAGTGCCACACATTCTACCCTATTGATCCTGCTCACTGATCCTCCCACACTAGCCCTGGATCCTTAAGTGGGGATCCCCTATGAGAAGGGCAGTCTGGGCAGAAGGTGGTCCTGAGCATTGACAATCCCGCCTCCCCCCATAGGACTTCAGCTGCCCTGGTTGGTAAGTGGATTCTGTGTCTGGGAGCTGGATGGGAGCAGCTGCCTGCTGTAGTTCCTACAGCTTCAAAGATGATCCTGGAGGTGGGAGTTGCAGTTTGGGCCTTTAAGCCTTCCTGGCCAGTGTTTGGTGCCAGTGCCTCAGTTTACTCGACTGAGCAATCACTCCTTTACTCCTGTTCCAGGCTCTGTCCCAGGCACAGGAGCACAAGAGACCCTGTCCCCGAGGGGTTCCCAGGCTGGTGGGGAAGTGGGCAGGTGGGCCTGGACCAGGATGGGAAGGTCAGGCCCAGCTCCAGGTGGCTCTGCCGGGAAAGGAGCTTATTGATCTCAGCCCAGCTCAATCGAACACAAGGCTGCCTGGGCAAAGGGCTATTTAATTAAGAAGACACGAGACTCATATTTACCTGCGGGAACTTGCTAACTGTGCAGACAGCTGTCCCTTGACACTGACCTGCAGACACTGTTGTGGGCCTGGGGACAAAGCTGTGCTTCAGGCATCTCTCTCCTTGCTTGGCCAAGGGAATCCCAGCCCAGCCCCAGGGAAATCTGTGTGTGGTGGGGGAAAGGTTTGGAGGAGTAGAGAGAGTTGGAGAGAGGCCAGGGCGAGGGCAAGAGATGAGGGATGAGAGAGAAGAACAAGAGGAGAGACAGAAAGAGGCAGAATTAGGGCAGAAACAGGGGTGGAGATCGGCAGAGTTAAAGAGAAGGCTGGAGCATGGGGCCAGTATGGAGCGAACAATCCTCCCTCCAGAGATCAATCTGTTATTCTTCTAAATGGGAGCTATTTTCCCTGCAATCTCAGAATAATGCAGGGGTGAGAGTGCTTTGAGTTTCCCTCTCACCCTGACCAGTGAACCCCGTCTCCTACCCATGAGGAAGCCTGACCTTGTGTGGTTCAGCCTGGCCCAAATTCAGATCTCCTGGGCATAGGGTCTCAGAAAGCTCTGCCCCAATGCAAGGAGGTGACAAAACAGAGAGATGGACACCCCAGCAGGAAAAGAAAATGATAGACACAGAGAGATGGAGACACACATACCCCTGGCTGGGAGAAATCAAGGTGGGAGAGAGAAGGAAGAGGAATTTCCAGACCTTCCCTTCCTTCCAGCCAGATGTTCACCCCTCTTTACCCCCCAGGGACCCTTCTGTGATTCTGCCAGGCACGGGGCCCAGGGCTCCATCCCTTCCCTCTCTTGTAGAACCACATGGGATCAAAGTATGACTCCCCAGCCTTCACTCTAGCTCATCTCATTCCCAAAAAGTGACTATCATCTCCTCCAGGGATGCTGCTTGTTTGCTTCCCTGCACAGTGCCCAGAGCACAGGAACTCCTTATTAAAGCCTGGGATGATCTGAGAAAGGCCAGGACAGAGACCAGGATCCTAGAGTCCCAGTGCTGGAGGCTCTAGGAGCCTGGAGCCCTTAACTGAGGCTGAGTCAGGGAGAGGGACTTACCTAGGGCTTCTCAGGGAGTCAGTGTGGAGCCCACTCGGGCCACTACCCATGGTGAGTCACGATGGGGAGCTGAAATGTGCCCCAGATGGTAGAGAGAAGAAGAGGGGAAGAAGGGAGAGGCAAAGGGCTCCTAGTAGGGGGAAGGTTGGGTGATTAGGAGCTCTGGTCAGGCCTGGCCCAGAAGGATGTGCTAGAAAAAGAAGCAGGCCAGGGTTGGAGGGAAGGGGGGTGTCAAAGGGTGTCCATCACACCCTAAAATCCCCTGTGAGGCAGAGAAGGCTCAGAGAGAAGAGCCTCCCAGGTGGGAGAGGGTAGGTGCCCCCACTGTCCCACTTTAGGATTCTCACCTTCATCATTGATGACACCCCCCCAGCCTAAGCCTCAAAGAATGCCCCCCACCTTCTCCGTCCTAAGCAGGGACATAAAAGTCTCTTTTCTCACACTCTCTTCACACTGTAAGAAGGCTGGCATTTGCAGAAAGCCCAGAAAAACCAAGAGGGCATTACAGGAAAAGAAGGGAAAAGGCCCCAGAGAAGCAGGGGTGGGAGGAGGACCTGCTGACAGAGCCTTAGCTTCTCCCCCACAACCACTAACCACAGACCCTCAGCCCAGCTGAGAACCTCATTCCTTTTCATCTTTGAGCAGTGCCCCCCCTTACTCATAGCCATATGCCCCTCCCTTGCAGAGAGAAAAGCTTGTGGTCCCATGCCAGGGTCTTTGGGATCAGTGGCCTGGGCAAGGGCCAGTGAACTACAGACAAGGTAGTGGTGTTCAGTGGCCAGGAGCATAGAACCAGACTGCCTGGGTTCAAATTCCAGCTCCACCATTGACTAGCTGTGACTTTGGGCAAATTACTCAATTTTTTTATGCATCAATTTATTTATTGTTGGATATGAATAATAATAAGCCCTATATCCTTAACACCTCAGCTCTGGAATTTTTCTTATTCAGACTAGAGGGGAGGTGTTGCTGGGCTCCAGTAAACTGGGGCTGGACTAGCAAAAGGTGAAGGGAGTCCTGAAGCCAAGTTTGACCTATGTCCTCACACCTGGCACTTGCAGGCTTTGGTCTAGTCCTGCTGGGCTCTGGAACTGGACCAAAGCCAGCCCCCAGGCCTTTGTCCAGGTTGGCACATCCTATATGCTGCTCTCCCAGCCCAGAGCCTTAGCATTCCTGATGGGTTGGGGTGCCATCTTGTGGCTACATCTGGAAGCTAACCTAAGCTGAGCACAGAGTAGGCTTTGGGGTGATAGTAAGCACTGAGACTGACAGGCATTTTCTCCCCAGACAGGAACTCCTTCCTTTAATGGACAGGAGAGAGTGAACCTAAAGGTGGCATAGTGGGAAATTGGTGATTGTGGCTGCCAGATCCGTAGCTTGAGCACGGACCCTGGTACCTAACCTGGGAATGGGTAGGTGTAGAGCTGTTTCTTCCTGAAACCCCTGGGCAAGTGCACCCAGATCTCTTATACCCGGGAAGTCGAGAAAGATGCCAAGGTAAAGAATACTCTGGGAAAGTGCTAGACCAGGGTTTCTCAATCTCTGCATTATTGACATTTTGGACCAGATAATCCTTTGTTAAGGGGGCTGTACTATGCACTGTAAGATGTTTAGCAGCATTCCTGGCCTCTACCCACTAGATGTCAGTACAACCCCTTCCCCAGTCACAGCTTACTAGCTGTGAAAACTAGTCACTTTTCATCTCTAAGTTTCTGTTTCCTGGTCTACATAAAGGAAATAATATTTTGTGAGGATTAAATGAGATAGTGTCTCTCATTGAACTTCCTCTCCTTCCCTTATTCCCTTCCCTTGGACTGCCCACCCCTCCTAACCCTTTGTGACCAGCCCTCACCCCTTGGATTCCTGCCATTTTGCAGCATCGTCCACCCTTGAAAGTGTCAGTGTGGCCCAGGAGCAGAATGTCAGCCTTGCCTAGGCTTGGTTTTGGAGAAGACAGGGTCTCAATGCCGCTTGCTGCTGGCTGTGGGAGTGAGGGAGGGGTGTGGGAAATGATGGCTGTGGTGAAGGATGCATGAGGCTGTCAGGGGTGCGGATGTGTAGGGAGGGCAGGTAGGCATGGGCACTTCTGCAAGGGTATCCCCAGGGGGACTGGGCAGGGACCACTGAGTTCTCCCAGGAGCAGCTGGAGATGTGAGGCTATCCCAAGGGTCTTCCTCCCCCTTTGACTCCTCTGACAGGGGTCCCTCAGGTTCTTCTCTGTGTGCTCCTGGTGGACACCTGTGTGTGAGCCAGTCTGCAGCTAAGCACAGTCAGCAGTGTGCAAGGGCAGGTCCGGGTTTTGTGAGCCTGAAGTTTAGACATTTGGGAGTAACTCTTTGAAAATAAAAAACAACCCCAGAAACTTGGGTACAAAAATGAATACTTTTTTAGACTTAGAAAAGAAATCAGGACCAGATGCAAATTTCAAAAAACTGACAAATATTATAAACATGAAAAATCCAGGGAAACTAGCTTAATATCTTTATTAACTCCCTGACACACCTACATGATGCTTTTAAATAAGTTATAGTTGTTCAGAAGCATTCATAATGCTCACAAAAACAACTGCAACTTTTTTTGCAATTACAGAATAATGTTCAGTGAACAAAACAATATTTATTATCTAAAAGCTGCATCAAAAATGACTAAAAATTAAAAAATCATCATACCCACATATAATGATTTTTTCTATGCACCAAAAAGAACCTGCTTTAAATTTTCATGCCAGTGTACAGCTCCCATGTTGTACCAGGCAAGGCTTGTAGTTCTTGAAAATACCATGAGGACAGGGCTGCTTAAAGATACAGTCATGAAACGCACAGGACCCAGAATAGCTAAAACAATCTGGAAGAAGAAAAAAATTGAAGGAATTACACTTCCTGATTTGAAAACTTACTACAAAGCTACAGTAACCAAGACTGTGTGTCTGGCATAAGGATGGACATATATATCAGTGGAATAAGACTGAGAGTACAGAAATAAACCAGTACATTTATGGCCAATTAACTTTTGACAAGGGTACCAAGACAATTCAATGGGGAAAAATAGTTTTTTCAACATAAATAGTATGGGGGCAACTGAATATCCACCTACAAAAGAATAAAGTTGGGTCCCTTTGTCCTACCATATAAAAAATGAGCTAAATATGAATCAAATATCTCAATGTAAGAGCCAAAACTATAAAACTCTGCCCTGCCAGGCGTGGCTCAGCGGTTGAGCGTCGACCCAGGATCCAGGCAATCGGGGTTCGATTCCCGGTCAGGGCACATGCCCAGGTTGCGGGCTCGATCAATGACTCTCTCATCATTGATGTTTCTATCTCTCTCTCTCCCTCTCCTTTCCTCTCTCTGAAATCAATAAAGATATATTTCAAACAAACAAACCAAAACCAAAACTATAAAACTCTTAGAACTTGGATTAGATAATGATCTCTTGGATATGATGCCAGAAACACAAGCAACAAAAGGAAAATATAGGCATATTAGACTTTACCAAAATACAAAAAACAAACTTTTATGCTTCAAAAAACACAATCAAGAAAGTTAAAAGACAATGCAGAGGATGGGAGAAAATATTTGCAAATCGAGTATCTGGTAAGGGTGTAGTATCTAGAATATATAAAGAGCTCATAACTCAATAAAAAGACAACCCAAGTTTTAAATGGACAAAGGATTTAAAAAATATATTTCTCCAAAGAAAGTATACAGATGACCAAGAAGAACAGGAAAAAATGCTCAACATAATTACTCATTAGGGAAATGCAAATCCAAACCACAATGAGAGACTGTCTTATACCCACTAGGATGGCTAGAGTAAAAAGAAAATAATAGTGTTGTCAAGGATGTGGAGAAACTGGAATCCTCATAACATTGCTGATTGGGAATGTAAAATGAGGCAACTGCTTTGGGGAAACCTTAAGCAGTTCCTCAAAAATTTAAATAGAATTATGATATACCCAGCAATTGCACTTTTAGGTATATACCTAAAAAGATTAAAAGTATATTTTTAGCCCTAGCCAGTTTGGCTCAGTGGTTAGAGCGCTGGCCTGCAGACTGAAGGGTCCTGGGTTCAATTCCGGCCAAAGGCATGTGCCTCATTTGTGAGCTTGATCCCCAGCCCTGGTTGGGACTCGTGCGGGAGGCAACCGATCAATGTGTCTCTCTCACATCAATCTTTCTCCCCCACCTTCACTCTCTCTGAAAAGCAATGGAAAAAAATCCTTGGTTGAGGAGTGAAAAAAAAGTGTGTTTACCCAAAAACTTGTAGGTCAATACTCATAGAAGCATTATTTATAATAGCTAAAAAATGGAAACAGCCCAAATATTTATCAGCTGATGAATGGGTAAACAAAGTGTGATATATCTATACAATGGAATATTATTCAGATATATAAAGGAGTGAAGTACTGATAAATGCTGCAACATGGATTAACCTTGAAAAATTATGTTAAGTAAAAGAAGCCAGACATAAAAGACCACATAGTGTGTGGTTCCATTGTCCAGAATAAGCAAACCCATAGAGATGAAAATAGATTACTGGTTCCCAAAGGCTAGAGGCAGGAGGGAGCGAGGGGAGTGACTGCTAATGGGACAACTTTCTTAGGGGAGCGATGAAAATGTTCTGGAATGGTGGTGGTGGTGGCACAGGCTGGGAATGTAGCACACACCACTGAACTGGACACTTTAAAGGGAAAAATTTATGGTATAGGAATTATGGTATACGAATATGAATTTATGAATTTGTGAATATGGTATATGAATTTATGGCAGGAACCCAAGGGGGTAAGGGCTGGTCACAATAAAATATTGAGAAAACTAAAAGAAAGATCAGTAAAGCAGGAGATTATAAATTACTTGCTTATGCTGAGAAAAACCTATTTGTCATGGTCCCAGTTTCCTTATCTGTAAAAAATCTACTTCATTTATCTTTTTCTTTTACTGAAATGCTTTGAGTGAATTACTGAAGAATTTCAGAACATACCTTTTAAACTCGCTAATCTATTCCACAGAGAGAAAGCCCAAGTCCAGCCACATTCCCAACATCGCAGAGCTGGTCAGTGGCACAGCCGGGTTTAGATCCCAGGAATTATGTAGCCGTTGACATCATCTGGGATTCACTCTCCTCCCCTGGGACTGGGAACGTTCTGTATTAATTAAAACCTGCTTTGAAATGTTGTCTGGGGAAAAAATAACTATAGGAAAATAACTCTGTATGGTATAAAATCAAATATTGCACAGCCTTGCATTTTAAGGTTTTTCCTTTAACAGTAGTGAGTCGTGTGCAGAGGTTTTAAGTATTGCATACATGAGAAAAAACCTGAGCTAGAACCAGCTTTTCTTCATCAGCAGCACCACCATCGGGTTTGTCTGTATCTTCTACCTCATCTCACCCCTCTGCCGTCCCCCTCTTGCTCCTGTCTTGCCCACTCCTTCCCGCTGCATCTGGCGGGCTGCATATTCTTTATTGCCTCTTCCATGTGACAATGGTTTTATAATATCACTTTCTATACAGAGAACTGAGAGGCAATTCAGATAATTCAGTCTTTCCTTCAACATGGTTGATTAAAACTTGTTTTGCATCCTTGATATTTTAGGGAAGCTTATTTCAGACTCACCACTCTATTGGAAATGGCATGTACAATTTTAGGATTGGTGTCAAATTTGGGGACCCCTCCATCAAGTTCCTTTCATCTCTGCACCCTAAGAGTTTAAGGTATTTTTAAGTTTGTTGTGTGTGTGGTGATTAATTTTTAAATGATTTTAAACTGACAATGTTCCTTAAAATGGTTGTTGATGTTGAGGTCTTGTTATACAGGCATAGTATGTTTTGTTGTCTTTCTTGATGTTAGTATTTTGTGTTAGACCAGCAAAAAATTTAAATCTTTCTCCAACGTGTTGATACAATCCACTCTTCTTTGTTGATTGGATTATCGAACAATGCAAGAGTCTTGTCAATAATGCCATTCAAAAGTTATCTCTTTTTTTAATAAACTGCTTTTGGGTATGATTCAAGTATATTTAGGGGTATGATTGCCCTGTCAATGTCAGAATCGTTTTACTTCACTGTTTATCATTATTGCTTCTGTTTGAGAAACCATTTATTTAAGATATATTCCACTAAACGCAGACAAAATGTATACCTTTGCGTACAACACCAGGATACCCATACATGCCACCCAACACAAGGGGAACTCAGAATACAGACAATGGTCAGAATCAGTTGGCTATAGTAATTTCCTCTGGCAAATTGAAAAAGCAACTAGACCATATGAACATATTTCTAGGGCTTTTCCCAGGGCCTTAAAAGGGACTCATGCAAGGGAGAGGACCTGACCCTTAAACTTCATGGTGCACCTGCCTCTGGGGGTGCGGTCTGGGTACACATGTGCTCTTATATGAGTACATACATGTAGAGACATACTAATATGTCCCTAGGAGAGCATGGCCCAGTGTTTCCTCAGATCCAGCCCAGGTGAAAAGGGCCCCAAGAGCAAGGGACATTTTGTACACACTGCAAGTGGGTTGAGTTCAGCTACATGATTCCCACCTACCACCACCAGGGATTGAGGTGAGGACCATGCTGGGAACGGACCTCAAATCCCATCATTTATGGGGTGATCCAGTCTCCAGCTGCTCCCCTTCCTCCTGACTTTCCTCACCCTGACTTTCCTCATTTCCTCTCTCCTAACATCCTCTACAGAGCAAGGTAGCTAGAAGTGCAGTTTCTGGTGCCTCTCTGCCTGGGTTCAAATCCTTCCTCATGACCTAAGCTGGTCCAATTAGAGTTCAATTAGAATTAGATTTCTTCCCTGGAAATGTTTTAAAAATGTGTTTTTGTTAATTTTAGAGAGAGAGGACAGGAGAGGGAGAGAGAGAAACATTGATGGGTTGACTCTTGGTTGCCTCCCCCACACACTCCCCCACCGGGGATCGAACTCTGAGCCTGGACCTGTGCCCTGACCAGGAATCAAACCAGCAACCTTCTGGTCCATGGGATGACGCTCCAACTGAGCCACACCAGCCAGGGCTTCCCTGGGAATTGTCTAACGAGTTTAATGGTGAGATCTAAGGTAATCCCTGAGTTGCTGGAGAAAACCAACGTGGAGTAGGAGAGAGTAAAGCCAAGTAGAGACAAGAAGGGAATGTGTGAACAAGCAGAGGGGGCTCCAGTGCCAGCTCGCCAGACCATGGAAGCCACGGTGCATGTAGTGCTCTTCCACAGGTGAGCTGCCCCATGTCTTTCCACCACACCCCTTGTGGGCTTTACGCTACTTTGAATTGCATCTCTGTCTCTTATAACTGGAAGCATGTGGGGCTACGCCTGTCCCCGTACCTGCTGCTGCTTCTCCTGAGGCCTCCATCTCTGCGCTGGCACCACCGCCCACTCAGAAACAAACCAGAGCCTCGTCCTTGGCTCCTGCGATTTCCTCATTTCTTTAGGACCTTCACACGGGAGGTGATGTGAACAGCCACACAGGTTGCTCACTGCACAAGTGCGCCTGGCAGGGGCGGCAGTCCAGTCCAGGGCTTGCCTAGCCGCAAACCCGTGTGCACAGCAAGGCCCTCGGGAAGGAGGGCCACCTTTTTCAACTGCACACTAGCTCCCTGGAGGCTACGGGAGCCCTCTTCAATTCTGTAATTGGTTCCCTCAGTGCAGAAGCCCTGCCTCCTCCTCTCTTCACCTGGTAACCTTCTCATATCCCATTGTCATCTGTCATTACGCTCTACTTTTTCTTATAGCACTTCTCAGCATTTGTAACATTGCATCTACCCACTTGGTTCTTTGGCTAATGGCTATTTCCCCAGTGGGTTTTAAGCTGTGAGGGCAAGAACTGTGCCTTCAAGGTTCTCCGCTGTACCCTCAACACTTACACTTTATCTGGCACAACTGTCTCCACTCCTGTGCTTTCTCTCCCATCGCCAGTCATTGCCCCAGTTCGGGCCCTGTTGTGTGGCCTATGGTGGCACTTCTGACATGTCTCCCATCCTACCCTTTCGGCCAGTCCAGACTGGCCTTTCTAAAATATAGATTTATTTTAATCCTTCCCCTGTTTAGATTCTTCTGTGGCTCCCTATTGCCTTCAGAATAAAGCCCAAATGAGGTCCACTGTGGCCCTGCCTCTGCTTTTTCTCCATCTCACTATGGCTGCTCCCTGTGAGCAGTTTTGGTTCCACGAAGGCACAGTTTGCTTTCTGTCACCTCTGGGCCTTTGCACTTATTGTTTCCTCAGCTTGGAGCAGCCTTTTTTGGCTCTCCTTTCCTGACCACCTCCTTCAAGATTCTTATGAGGAGTGACCTGCTTGTCTATACCTTCTGGCCTACCATGTTCCTCGGCCACATATACCCCCATTATAGACCTTAATTCATTGTAATGTAACCAGCTGCTAAAAGATACAATTTTTCCAAATGTCTGGGTGCTTCTCAAGGGCAGGAACTGTGTCCACTGGTCTCTGTTTTCACACAGCATAGGACTTGGCATCTTTTGAATGAATGAATTCATGAATGAGCCCCAAGGGGTCTCAAAGGAGTGTAAGAAACCCCATGGCACATCTGGGGAAGCAGCCAGAAGAAAAGCTGAGGATCATTTAGTAACAGAGCAGCTCTGGTGGTTCCTCGGGGCCCCTGTGTTGGGGAGAGCAGAAGATCTCCTCGGAGCAGAGAGCACGTCCTCAGATACGAAATGATGCCCTTCCTGCTGGCATCACATCTTGCCTGCATTCCCCGGGGCCTCCCACTTGGTGAGCAGAGCTCTTGAAGTGGCTTTGTAAGGTTTTCAGGGGAAAGGGGGTCTTTAAGGGTGGGATTAAGAAGCACTGAGGTCTTGGTGGCAAGTGTATGTGTGTTAGGGGTTGGAGTTGGGTGGCATGTGAATGGATCTCTTTATAAACTATTCAGATCATTCTAATATGCATCTGACATGAAAACCACTGACCTGTGTGTGATGCTGTTGGTCATGGTCACAGGAATCTTCCCACATGTTGGAGACACACGCACCCCTCCCTTCCCTCCCCTGGCCTCAGGCTTCCTCCTTGCAATCCGTCTGCCACCTGCAGGGCTAGTTGCTACCCAGCTTGCGGATTTTCCTTCGGGTGAATATTCTGCCCCTATCCTTTGGGAAAGCCAGAACCGCCATGGTATAAATTAATGTTTTTATTTCGAACACCTGAGGAGCAACGGAGGCTGGCTCCCCCTTGGTATAAACATACAAAGTCCCCTTTGCACTGCACACCATGCCTCAGAGATA
This sequence comes from Miniopterus natalensis, assembly GCF_054644295.1. Taxonomy (NCBI): domain Eukaryota; kingdom Metazoa; phylum Chordata; class Mammalia; order Chiroptera; family Miniopteridae; genus Miniopterus; species Miniopterus natalensis. The sequence continues at coordinate 51,213,156 of NC_142091.1, read as the reverse complement.
AATACAGCCCTAGGGGCTCCTGCTCCGGCAAAGCAACTCTTATTTACAGGAATAGATTACAAAAGTATTACAAAAAGTGGTCCTGAACAGGGGGTGGGAGTGGTTACCTTTACACTTGTTACACTCGGGCCGCGAGCGCCGTGGCGCCGGCGGTGGGACAGAGCTGATGTCTCTGGGGCTCGGGAAAGATGCCACAACCCCCGAGGTGCCCGGGCGTCGGGGCGCTGGGCAGAGGTCTGCGAGGGTCCCACCTCCCACGGGGCAAAGGAGTGAGGAAGAGGAAGGGCCTGGCCCCTCCCGAATCAGCTCCGGCCCGTGGAGCAACACAAAACGGCCATCGCAGCGGGTCTCAGGGAAGCGCGCTGCGTGGGAAAAAGGCCTGTCCTCGCTCCGGGGTGCGGAAGGTGGAAACGCGTCGGTTCTCCCGCCCCTCCTCCCTCAGGGGAAGTCGCTTTTAAAGCGCGACCGAGGGCAGTGGGTGACACTTGAACGAAATCTTTGGGGCGCGAGGGGACCCTAGGGGCACCATCCCTCGGGCGGGTGGCCGGCGGCGCCCTCAGAGCACCTGGTAGATGGGGTTGGGGTTCGCGCCCACGGGGCACTGCGGGGCAGCATCGGGGGTGGGGGTGGGGGCGCCGCGATCGCCCTCGTTCTCGGCGGCCGCCTCTTGCGGGCCCGGGGACGGCTCCGGCGGCACCTCCGCCAGCAAGAGCGCGGGCGCGGCGGGGCTCTCGGTGGAGATGCGCTCCACGATGCTGGACAGGCAGTCGAGGCTCGACACTGCGGCGTTCTTCCCGGGCCTGGCTTCTGCGCGGGGAGGGGCAGGTTAGTGCAGGGGCTGGGGCTCGGACAGCTCTCCCACTCTGGTCCCTGGGCTTTGGGACAGACGGGAAGATGGGGGTGAGCTACCGAGAGTGCGGGGCGAAAAGAGAGGGAGCTACAGGCTCAGTGTTTCGTTCCTGGTACCATCTTCCAAGATTCTGGGGGGGGGGGGGAGCGGGGGTCCTGGGTAGAGGGAAGCCAGGACAGCTCAAAGGGGAAGGTGGGAATGAGGCGCGATACACACCGCTGGGCGCCTCGCTGAAGTAGGTGCCGTCGTAGCAGTTCCGCCGCCGGGCACCGCTCGGGGGGCCGCTGTAGTCCATCTGCAAAGGGCAAGGGCGACCGCCGGAGCATCACTCTCTCTGCCCCCTCCCCAGCTCCCCAAGTCTCAGCCACGAGTTTCCTGCCCTTCTTGATGTCGGGGGTGGGGTCAGGGTGGACAGGAGCTGCCTGCAACGTGTCAGGCTACACAGAGGGCGGCCAGTCACCTAGGAGCACAACCCTTAACTTTGGAAATAGGGATACGTGGAGAAGAGGCAGATCGCGGCGCAGCGCGGTGCAGATCACGCTCCCAACCAGGTGGATCGCATCTGTACCGGGCGCCTCCCCCCCCAGCTAGGCCACCCCAGGGACAGCTGCCCGGGACAGGGGGTCCACTTCCGGGGATGTTCCCGTCCAACCCGCCCCCCAGGGGCAAGCTCCCTTCCCTCGGAGAAGCTCCACAGATACGCCCCGAGAGCCGCCCCCTGCGCTCTCGCCCGGGTTCCAGCCTTACCATGCCGTCGGAGCAGTTGGAGCGCGGGCTGGACGCGTCCGAGTCGCCGCTGTAGTGCTCGCCGCCGCGGCCGGAGGGCAGCGGGCCGGGGGCGTAGAAGGCGGCGGCGGCGCCAGGGGCCGCGGCGTCCTGGTCGCGTAGCAGCGCCTGCAGGCCCTCGATGTAGCGGATGGCGTTGCGCAGGATCTCCACCTTGGGCAGCCTCTGGTTAGGGTTGCTGGACGTGCAGCGCTTGAGCGTCTCGAAGGCCTCGTTGACTTTGCTCAGGCGGCGCCGCTCGCGCATGGTGGCAGCCTTGCGGCGGTCGGCGTTCGTGGTCTTGCGCTTGCACGCCTTGCAAGCCCAGAGCAGACAGCGGCCGGCCTGGTGGTGGCCGCTGGGCGCGCGCACATGTTCGTCCTCGCGCGCGCCCGGGGCGGGGAGCACGGCCGCAGGGAAGTGCGGGTGTTCCTCCGGCTTCAGAAGTGCGCCCACGTGTACCAGGCGCGGGTCCAGGTCCTCGAAGAAGCGCAGGTCCGGGGAGTCGAAACACGGGTCATCGTAGAAGTCGTCCGTTGTGGCAAAGTTGCAGAGAGAGCCGTCGGGCCCCGTCAAGTCTACGTCGCGTAGCGGCGGCGACAGCAGCTCCATATCCTGGCCGGGGGCGGCGCAGTCCTGGCTCTGCCCAACCAGCGGCAGGGGTTGCCCTAAACTTTGTGCCGCGCGGGAGCCCCGGCCGTGTGACAGCAAAGTGCCGGGGGTCCAAATATATATACCCGACCGCCCCCACCCTGCCCTGTCGGGTCGGGCCGGACGGGCTCCGGGGAAAGTGGCGGCAGTGCCCTGGGGCTTCTCCACCCCTCCCTTCAAGCCAGGCGCCCAGGGCTATTTATCCAGTAGTAGCCTACAGGCCCCCCGGCGAGTGCGGGCTGCTGGGGGCGGGGGCGCCCGAGGCCAATAGGAAGAGGGGAGGGAGGAGCTTGGGATCCCCAGGGTGCCCGCGGAGGCCACCCCCTACCTCTCCACACGCGGCTCCGCGCTCCGACTCCTCCCTAGGCAGGAAGGGAGGCAGAAGCTGGCAGCTCTACGCGGCTGCACTTGGCTCCCGGGCACACTTTCCAAACCTCTCCAGCACAAGACTCTTCCCGTGTCCACAGGAAACGCTGGCCGAGGGCGCTCACCTCTCAGCTGACTTCAGGCTCCTCTGTCCTCTGATTTGGGGTGAGGGTAGGGGGGACCCAGAAGCAGGGTAGGCGTAGAAGTCAGATTGGGAGAGATTTGGAGAGAAGAGCATGGTATTGGGACAGAGAAACACTCAGAGCTAAGATAGTGAGACCGTGAGAGACACACCCAAGAGGCTGAGAGACGCAGAAAGCAGAGCGCCAGAGAGTTAGAGAGAAACGTGCAACCAAGAGATAGACTCCGAGAGTCTAAGTGGGAAAACTTGGGACAAACTGGACGTGACAGCCTCGTCATTAGGCCAGTTCCTGCTCACCCTCCCTGGGCATTTAGAAATCCAGCTGCATCTATACCGGAGTCCAGGATTGCTGTGAAAGCTCTGCGCCAATCTCTCCAAACTCAGCTCCTGCCCCTGCTTGGAGGGAGGGGAGCAGACTCCTGTCCATCTCAACCTGCACATTTTGGCACCCTGGCATCCAGTGCCACTCTAGGAGGAGATATCTCACCAGCTGGGAAGAAAACTCCATCTGCTCAGGTCTTGCCTCATCTTGCCTCCCCTTCGTGTGCAGCGCTGCTCCAGAAAAGTTCATTTTGCAAAGGCTTGGTACGCCCAGCCTCGTCCTGAGAACCTCACTTCAGAGTGGAGTCATTGAGAGTGTAGTTTTCAGACCAAATGACCTAAGTTCGAGTACAGACTCTGCAGTTTCCTGTGTAATTTTGTAGAAGTCACTGGCCTTCTGAGTCTGTCTCCCCACTTTGTAAATTTGGGGATGATAATAGGGACCTCTTGGAGTGATTGTGGTGATGGTGGTGGAATCTAGAGGCAAAGGATGTGGAAGCCCTCAGTCTGAGGTGCAAGGCTATAATACAAACAAGAGGGCTTGCTTCTGTCGCTGGCATCCTGTGGACTGTGCCCTCCCTGTAGGCTTCCCAGCTGTTGACTGGGGCACTGAGCCCTGACAGGGGCCCATGCAGTCTCTGGGCTCAGCTCCCACAGAGGCTGCAGCTGCATTTCTTCCCAGCAGGCCCACTGCAGAGACTGAGGATAGGATAGGAGGGTGCAGCCACCCCATGGAATCTCTGGCTTCCTCGCAAGCCCTGGGGTACACCTACCCGCATGGGGCCTCTCCACCTCTCCCTGAGTCTGCAGGCCACACCTCCTCTCGGCTCTCTGGCTCGAGGGCTGCCTTGGGTCTCTTCTCCTGGAGCACAGACATATAAGCAAGAATGATTTTTGTGCCTTTCCCACTAACTTCTGTAAGCTGTCCTAACTGTCTCTCTGGATACCGGGAAGCCCTTTCTTTCCACCAAACCTAGAGGGCTCTTTTGGAGCCCTGCCTTCCTCACTTGTAGTAGTGCTGACGATCCCTTTCATGAAGTGCTTACCTCCCTTTACTCCATAACACCGCTTTCATTTGTTCAGTCAGCACATATTATGGAGCATCAATTTAATGTGCCAGTTACTGGTCCAGGTGTTGGGGATAAAGCAATGAACAAAACCAAGATCCTGCTTTCATGGTGGTTACATTATAGGGTAGGGTGACAGACAATAAATGAATAAACGAGGAAGTATATAATGCCAAGTTCTCTAAAGAAAAATAAAACAAGGTAACGGGACAAAGTGATGAAGATTATTTCATTATATGAAGTGGCCAAGGCAGTCCTCTTTAGGCTGATTACATTTGAGCAGAGATCTGAATGAAGGGGGTTAGGGCAGAAGTAGACATCTGGAGCCGGACAGAAGGAAAAACATGTGCAAGGGTCCTGGGGCAGGATTGTGTTTGGTAGATCAAGGGCTGTGTTTGTGTTTAAAGCACAGCAATGAGGCTGGTATGTCTGGAGAAGAGTGAGCAAATGGGAGAGTGGTGGGAGAGGGGGTCAGAGAGGGAGCAAAGGAATTATATTCTGGAAAGTCACTGGAGAGCTTGAGCAGAAGAGAAGAATGTCATAATCTGACTTACATTTTACCAGGAGCATGGTGGTTATAGAGAAAGGGCAGAAGCAGGGAGGCCAACTGGAGGCCGTTGAGATATCCAAAGTGAGTAGTAATGGTGGCTTAGATGTGGGTGGCAGCTGTAGAGATGGTGAAAGTGGTTGAATTCCAAGTTTATTCTGAAGATGGAACCAACAAGACTTATTCAAAATTGGATGTGGGCAGCAAGATGAGAGGCGTTAAGGATGACTCCTGGAAAGAGTGAGGTTGGGGAAGAGCAGGTTTGTGAGTGGCAGGTCAAGAGGCTGACTTTGGGCAAAATTTGAAATGCATATTCAATATCCAGGTGGAGATGACAAGGAGGCAAGAGGATTTATGAGGCCGGAGTTCCAGAGGCGAGATCTGTGTATGTGGAGGACCTACCCACTTAACCTCTAAGACATCTCTCAAGTCTCTCCACCTCCAGTGTCACCATTCTGGACTGAGCTGCCACACTGCTGGCGTGGACAACCCCAACAGCCTGCTGGCTGCTCTCCTTACTTCCACTCTTGTCCCAGTGTATCCATTCACTACACGGCAGCCTGGTAATCCTTTAACGTAAGTGGGCTTGTATCCCTCTTCTGCGTCAAACTCCCGACCAGCTTCTCATTGCATCTAGAATAAAATCTCATCTCACCCTGGCCTATGAGAGCCTGCGTGAGCTACCCTCAGCCCTTCCGTAATTTCACCTGGATCACTGTCCCCCGTGATCGCTCCATTCTAGCCTGACCACCTTTCTTGTTTTCCAACACTCTGAGCATGGTCCTGCCTCAGTGCCCTGTGCTTGCTGATTATAGCACCTCCTCCCGGGCTCTTTCCAACATTGGTTGCTTTTCATATATCAGGTCTCAGCTCAAAGGTCTCCTCCTTGGAACATCTCTCACCATCCTCCCTAAGGTAGCTGGGTCACATCAATCTGCTCATTTCCTTCTTAGCACAGCCACTCCTTAACTATCTTCTTTATTAGTTTGTTCATTGGTTGATGTAGCTCCATAAAAGCAGGGGCGTTTTGTTTATTGTGACATTCCCAGAAACCAACACAGTGGCTATCATATAGTAGGAACTTGAGAAATGTTAAATGAATGAACGAATGGGTGGCTCTTTGAATCTCTCTCTATATGTTTGAAATTCTTGAAATGTGTCATTATTGAGGATGGTTGTATTTCTTCTAAACTGGACACTTGCTTAGACGATTAGACATATATGCTTGGTCACACTTGCTCTTCCTTGGCAAGACTCAGGCCCATCAGCCTGGGGTATGTTCCTTTATGTTAAGCAACTATACATGGCTCACTGTAGAGCTGTAATAGCATACCAAGGTGAGATTTGTTGCATATTATAAGCTTGAGTCTTTTCATTTGACTCTCACTTACAATGAAGAATATGAATAATTGTTATATCAGTGATTAAACTGAAACAAATATCTCTTCCTACTTTCTCAGGCCTCAGCAAAATGCCTGGCACATAGTAGGCACTCAATAAATATTTGTTGGATGAATGAATGAATCAAGTCATTTAACTGAAAAGTCCTTTGAGATTTTCAGGTGAGCTCTTCAAACCACATATCCATACAAATCTAGACTTTTCTCAAACCTGAGCAAGCAAAGAAAATACAGAAATAAATTGAGGCTTAAATGATTACAACTTTGATTTTTGTGTTTTGCAGTCATAAAAACCATCTCAGGGCTGCCATCAAGGTGCCTTTACAATAGATAAATATTATGTTCGAACTTCCCAAACACATTTAATATTTTATTACTGTGGCTTAGAAATCTAAACAGCTTTGATAGTTTTAAACTTCATTTATAGGTTTATCTTCTCCAGTAATTAAGAAGCACTTTTAAAAAATGCACACACACCCTAGTGGCACACCCCACTTTTATATCAGACTTCGGTATGAAGTTTTGTTTGCTACAAGGCTTCTGCTGCTTGAAGAGTTTGGGAATCCCTGGACTCAGTGACCATTGCAGACCTCTCTAGGACTGGGACTCATGCCTGCCCAAAGTCACCCTCCTGGTTGTGCAACCACATCTTTGGGGAGAGAATTCTCATCTTTGTTGCTGAAAGAACAGGGAGAAGTATGTCCACCCTGGGACCTGGTGCCTTTTAGTCCTAGCGTTGGGTTGGGGGCAGGGAGGAAAAGACAAGTTTGGAAGCTGAAAGAGTCTGTCCGAACTGTCATATTGAAGAGTCTAGTCAAGGGTGTCCCTTGGGGACACAGGCACTGGATTTGTACTGGGAGAGCTCAATGACAATGGGTTGAGGGTCCTAAGGAGGGGCCATCCCCCAACACTTTTTCCTCCAATTCAAGGCTGAGCAGACTGCTGGGCCATGTAATTTGGGCCAGGTGCACACCTCACCAGGGCCTTGGTTTTTTATTTTTCACAATGAAGAGCTCCTTCCACAGCAGGTAGGGGGTGGGGAGGGCTCCCTGGCCTCTTCTTCCTTCCTTTCTAGTCCCCCATTCTCAGCTCCCTGGCCTGCCTGCCTCAGGCTATAAATGGAGAGCCAGCCTCTGGACAGGAATGCAGAGCTTTCTGGCAGGGCCCCACAATGTTGTACCCTCAGGGAGCGGCCGGCCCCAGGGTTCCCGGCAGCCTTTTTATATATATATATAGCCTCTGGAAACCCAATCCAGCCTGCACCTGTCCCGATCTTCAAGCACCCTGCCCCTGCCCAGGCTGGACGTGTGGCCTCTCCCTATGGCCTGGCACATATCTGGCCCGGGATGGAGGTGCCACAGGGCCGGAGGGTGAAAACATGAGTGGGCCAGGTGGGGCAGGGCCAGTCCCAGATCCCCTCTCTGTGCCCAGGCTTTCCCTTCTTGTTCCTGGATCCACCCTGAGCACACCCCTCTGTCCCCTGCCAATCTTGCTCACTGGAAAAGCCTGAAACTGCCCACCACATGGGTATGGGTCTTGCCCTGGGCCCAGCCTGGGGTGGTCAGAGGGTACAGACATGGTCCCAGATTCAGGGCCAGGGTCCCAGAGATTCTCCACGGATGGCCACACTTCCCACTTTGGGGTACTCTCCAGCCTCCCACATATCAGTGGGGCTTGGGAGTTCAGCAGATGAACTGGGAGTTGGAGAAAAGGAATCCACAGGGAGGGGGAAGGGCACAGGAAGACAAGGAATGACAAGCCTACTTCCTTCCTGCCCTGGTGAGCAAGGGTGGCTGTGTGTGTGTGGGGGGGTGCCCTGTGGGTGCTGCAGGGCCCATCCCCACTGTCAGTCATCCACTCTAATTCGTTCACTCACTCAGCAAATACTTACGGAGCTCATGTTCTGTGCCAGGCGCTGGTAATAAAGCAAAACAAAGTTCCCTGCCCTTGTGGGGCTGACATTCTAACAGGAACGACACTAAACAATAAACATACAAATAAGGAAATCATGGAGTATGTTAGATGAGATGAGCTGCACGACACTAAACAATAAACATACAAATAAGGAAATCATGGAGTATGTTAGATGAGATGAGCTGCGGAAAAAGCATGCAAAGTAGAGCAGGGCGAGTGGGGTTGGAGTGCCAGGGCAGAACTGGTTGCAGAATTAAATAGAGTGGTCAGGTGACAAAGTGACATTTGAGCAAATAGGCAAAAGAGATTTGGGGGTGAGCCATGTGCCCATCTGGGGAAGCCCATTCCAGGCAGAAAGAGCATATTGAGCACCTTCTATGGGACAGTCACCTCAGCCAGGAGCAGGGATCCTATGGAGAACAAGAAGGGGATGGCTCTTGCTCTTCTAGGAACGTGTGGCCCGAATGTTTGGTGCTGCCTGGGCTGGGTGAGGGGTGTGGGGCTGGCATGAGAGGGAGGTTGGGGACGGCTTTGATGGCTGACTTGTGACCATAGGGTGAGGTGAGGATGGGATGCTTCTTGCACATGAAAGCACGTGTACAGTGCATTGTGTACACCGGGAGGGTCTGCCTGGTGCTGATTTGGCATCGTTGAAGGAGAAACCCCTGTAGCCTTCACAGCTTTTCACCCTGATGGCCCCACATGCCATGTGCACCTCACTCCATGCATCCCTCACCCGCCTCTTACCTCCAGGTTCCTCCCCAGGACTGGGAAGCCTGTGAAGGAAGTCAGCAGGAGCCCAGATGCTTGACATAGACAGGGAACGCTGAAAGCCAGTTTAAGAACCACCGGTATCTGCCTCCTGGGAAGACCCGAGGAGTTCCTTCATTCCGTCTCTCTCCTTCAAGCTCATCCTTCATGTGATTAAAGCCTTTTCTTCCTCAGAGGTGAGCACAGGGGTCTTTGCAGGCCCAGAGTCCTGGGATCTGAAGTACAAACTCAGCGTGGTTTACTAAAAACACAAATAAGGCAACAGTAAAAGTGTAAGGCGGGCATGCTAAGGGTTCTGTTAAGACAGAAGGTTTGTGAGGATCCAGGCGATCAGGGTTCGATTCTCAATCAGTGCACAGGCCCGGGTTGCGGGCTCGATCCCCAGTCGGAGGCGCACAGGAGGCAGCTGATCAATGACTCTCTCATCATTGAGGTTTCTCCCTCTCCTTTCCTCTCTCTGAAATCAATAAAGATATATTTTTTAAAAAAACAAAAAACAGAAGGTTTGTGAGCAGGCGTCTCCAAGCAGCTTTCTAATTTACACGTGTAAGAATGTGAACAGCCAGAGGATGTCCCGTGGTCTCCTCTGCCGATGATGCCAAGGGCCCAGCACAGAGCCGACAGGCACATTTCCTGTGCACACATCATGTACACCTTGCCCTCTGTTCACTCCTTCCACACCATGGGCACCTCCCTCATGAGTGTACCTCACATAAGGAACATGCCTTCCCTACTGTGCTCGCCCCTCACCCCTTCTCTGCCTCACACACTCCACACCATACGCCACGGACTCTCATACTCCATGTGTTTCTCACACATGTATATGTCTCACATGCTGTGTACGCCTCGCCTACAGAACACACCCCGTGTCCACATCACACCTGTGTCTCACACTCGCTGCTCATCCTCTACATTAAGTACATCCACACCTTAGGCCCAGTGTGAACACCTGCCTTCACTTGCGAGTTTGCCCCCTACTCCATCCAGAGGGAAACACTAGGGGGCTGTGGCATCCATCTCTTCTTTGCTGTTTTTAGGTTAACTTTTTTTTTTTTTTTTTTTTAATCCTCACCTGAGGATATGTTCTTATTGACTTTGAGAGAGAGAGAGAGAGATTGATCAGTTGCCTCTGGTATGTGCCCGGACCAGGGATCAAACCCGCAATTTAGGTATGTGCCCTGACCAGGAATCGCACCGCCACCTTTTGGTGTACAGGACAACACTCCAACCAACTGAGCCACCTGGCCAGGGCTCTAGTTTAAACGTTTTAAGCTGACTCCTCCTGCCTGGAGAAGCTCAGGCCTCCATGTAAGAGCTGAGGGAGGAGCAGCTCCGGGCCGAGGAGAGAGCTGGTGATGGGGGTGGCACATGTGGCAAGATCCAGTGGGCAGCTGTGGGGGCCTGGGAGGGCCTTGGTTCCCTACCCTTCTACCATTGCCTCCATTCTGCCCAAATGGCCCACCTGCCAGCCTTGGGGGGTGGGTGGGCTGCAAGGAGCTGGGATTAAGGCACACACAGCCGTGGGGCTCCAGGGACAGACACCAGCTGTTGCCCCCAGCAGCTGTCCCAGCCATATTCCTCCAAGAGGAGATCGGGTGCCTTGGGGAGACTTGATTCTCTCCCCTAAACCTGCCCACCCCTGGCCAGTGGCACCCAGAGCAGGGGTTTCCTGGCACAGAGAGACAGAGGGCGAGGGCTTCATGAGTGGTATCCAGGCTGCCCGGGACACCTGTCATCTGCCTCTGCCCTACATCTTGTCCTGCCACCTCCATGAAGCACTCCTGGATTGCTGTTCCCCCCTGTTTTGAAAAGTGATTTACAGCTTGCGTGCCCCAACAGGCTTACTCTCCCTCCATTCCTCAAGCATTCTGTAAACACCCACTCTGTCCCCTAGCTCCACGCTAGGCACTGCAGCAGGATCTAAGGATGTTTCAGACAGGGTCTCTGGCCTCTGGGAGCTCCATCTAGTGGAGAGAGGGAGACCCATGAATGAGTCATCAAAACACCCTGTGAGCCTGGGTGGTGTGGCTCAGTAGTTGAGCTTTGACCCATGAACTAGGAGGTCACTGTTTGATTCCCAATCAGGGCACATGCCTGAGTTTCAGGTTCGATCCCCAGTAGGGGGCATGCAGAAGGCAGCCGACTGATGATTCTCTCTCATCACTGATGTTTCTATCTCTCCCTCTCTTTTCCTCTCTTTGAAATTAATAAAAACAAACTACCCTGTGAGAGTACCTAGAGTGGGTGATGAACTCTCCTGTGAATCTCCAAGAAGACTTCCCAGGGAGGAGGTATCGGTGCCCCTCTTCTTGCGTATTGGATGAGTGGCAGTGGCCAATGGGAGACCTGAAGGGAAAGGCATTCCAGGCTCAGCAGGAGCAAGGCGGGAAGGCATTAGAACATGCCATACAGAATGTTCCCCCTGTGACTGAAACCGTATCTGGGGTTCCTTTGGTCATTTGGGACCTTTAGTCATTTGCGATCCCTCAGACCCCCAGAGTGGTAAATGGGGGTCTGAGGTAAAGCCCACCAGTTATGACAAACAAGACAACAGGTTAAGTCAAGGGTAGAGGGTGGAATGAGGAGGGATTGCAGGGGAAGGACAGCAAACGTGTACACTGGAGGGAGCCTGGACTGGAGCCCAAAGACCAGGTTTTCACTGAGCTGGCTGTGTGCTGCTGTGTGCTACTCTCTGAGTCCTTCCACGCCCCTTCCTGGGTCTCAGTTTCTCCATGTAGAATGAGCCATTAGACTCCTGGCTCCGCTCACACTCAGGAAGAGGTCTTGCCAGGGTTCCTGCTTCTGCCTGGCTTCCCAGCCTCCCTCATGGGCCTCCCTTCCCCCTATGGAGGGCAGAGGCCTCTTTGACTCTGTCCACTTGGCCTAGCACAGAGCTGGGGGTGGGTGAAGCAAAAGCCTGAGTGAGGCTGGGGCTTAGCATGAGATGCAGAAACCTGGCCTTCAATCTAGAAAAGCACTGAACTTGGCGATCCCCACCCCAGTGGACAGCAGAGACCATGAATATCATAGCATTTGGCTTCTGAAGATGCAGCACAACCTCTCTCAGGCTCTGTCTGAACTTGGCTTTCGAGAATATGGTGCTAATCTTGCCTGACACAGAGACCAGTGCCTGGAGCTGTGTTCCCAGGGGTGTCCTCTAGACGTAGGGGTCAGATCAATGCAGACTCCAGTGCTGGCTCTGCCCCTTACTTACCTTGGGTAAGTCACTTCTCCTTTCTGAGTCTCACTTTTTTCAGCTTTAAAATATGACTAGCCTCAGCTTCTGTCTCCTAGGACCATAAGGGTTCAATCTGCGAAGGCATGTGTCCTGTGTGGAGCCTGCCTCATGGTGCACAGTAGGAGCCTCGGGGTTATTCTTGCCTTGCTTGCTCTCCCTTTGGATGGAAGCTACGAGCAAGCAGTGGGTGGGATGGGGATGGGGCTTTGGGGGGCCTGGTCTGACTATTCTGGGCTCTGGATTTCTTGGATCTGGGGCCATGGTGGGGTGTGGGGTGGCTGGAAGTATAGGTAACCATGCAGCTTGTGAAGTATTGTCTGCAGCAACGGGCGTCACCGCCTCCACTGTGCACATGGGCAGCCTGCCAGTCGCCCCCAAACAAAGCCTGGTCCCAGGGGAGCAGAGCAGGCTGATGACAGATGCAGAGAAGCTGGTGCAGGCAGGGCCAGGAGGCGGGGGCTGGGAGAGGCCCAAGGAGGCAGCTTCCTGCAAGGCATCCTGGGAGAAGGCTGAGCCCAGCAGAGTCCACATCTCAGTGGCCGGTGCCCCTGCCCTGCCTCAACACCAGTGACAATGTTTATTTCCATTATACAGTGTGGGAATCTGTAGCAACTTGACCAGGGCTCACATATGCTTAGCAATGGCAGCTCTGAAGCAGGAACATAGGTTTCTTGGTTCTACATACCCAGCTAACTCTACAAAGCCCAGGCCTTGGAGACAGGGGAATGGAGTTGACGCTTTATGCCCAGGATTGTCTGAATGGATAGGAACAAACTTGCCCCCACTTCATGCCCTTGAAGCAGGGACACCTTCACCTGTGGCTGTCAAAGGCAAACATAGGGTCACCAGGGGCTGGCACTGGTTTGATTTCTCTATAGTCAAGAGGGTCCATCTCTGCCCTGACGGTTGGCCTCTGACCCATCTGGTTTAGGGGTTTGGGGTCTCACTGTCCCTCAGCTATTTTGGGATGAGGGCTCAGAGTGTGCTTGTCCCAGGAATTAGGGAGAGGTGTGGGAGCTGGGAAGAAAGAGACATCTGGTCTTGGGGACTTGTTGGGTCTATCAAATTTGCTCCCAGTCCATTCAGTTCTTCCCTTCCCAGCCTAACCTCCTATTTCACTCCTCTTTATGAAGAATTTCAAACATTGAAATAAACACAATAGCACAATGAGCCCCATTAGAGCTCCGGTAACTATTAACCCATGTCCAAACTTGACCTGTTAACATCTTGCCTACTTCCTCCCATCCTGTATTATTTTGAAAAAAATTTCAGACATCATATCATTTCACTTATATATATTTTTCATTATGTATTAATAAAAGATAAAAACCATTTTTTTACATTAGCACAATACCATTAGTGGCTGAATGCATTAAAAAAATCAACAGTAATTCCTTATATCATCAAATGTCCAATTAGTAATCAAATTTCCAATGATCTTGTAAATTTTTTTGTTTGTTTGAATCAGGATCCAAATAGAACCTATACATTGTGATTGGTTAACCTCTTTTTAGTCTCTTTAAATCTAAAAGTTTCTCCTCCATAAGTTTTTGTTTCCTTTGCAATTTATTTAGTGAAAAAAACCTGGAATGTTTGTTCTGTGGAGTTGCATATGGTCTGTTTTCTGATTACATACTTAAGGTGTTGAAAAAAATTTTTTTATATACTGATATAATTTTTAGCCTGAAACATTGCCACTTAGCAGAAGACTACATTTTCCAGATTCCCTTGCAGCTGTCGGTGGTGATGTGAGTAAATTCTGGCCAGTGAGGTCTGAATGGAAGTGATTTGCATGCAACTTCTTAGTCATGACTTCTTGTCTCCTTTCTTTCTCCTCTCCATTGGCTGGAATATGGGTGAATGACAGGAGCAGGAGAATCCATCTGTGGTAGACAGAACAATGGGCCACCAAAATGATGTCCACATCCTAATCCCCAGAATCTGTGGGTATGTTATCTTACATGGCATAAAGGACTTTGCAGATATGATTAAGTTAAGGATCTTAATGGGAGATTAAACTGGGTTATCTAGGTGAGCCCAGTGTAATCTCATTAAAGAAAAACAGGAAAGCAGGTAAGTCAGAGTCAGAGAAGAAAATATGACTACAGAAGAAGTTGGAGTGATATACCACTCTGGTGCAGGATGTTGATAGTGGGGGAGATTGTGTGTATGAGGACATGGGGTATATGGGACATCTCTGTATATTCTGCTCAATTTTGTTGTGAACCTAAAACTGCTCTAAAAATAAAGTCTATTTGTTTTTTAAAAAGGTGTGTATCTGTTATCTATAACCATGATAATGCTATGTAATGATCTACCCTAAAACTCAGTGTCTTCAAACAAGCATTATTTAGGTTATGAGTCTGCAAGTTGGCCATTTGGATCAGACTGTTCTCCTGGACTCACCTGGGAAGCTGTTCTGGCCTCTGCTGGGCTCACATGTGGTGGCCAACTGGCTATCGGCTGCTCAGTCTGGCCTTGACTAGGGTGACTGGGCAAGTCAGCTCTTTTCTATAGGTCTCTCATCATCAAGAAGGCTAGTCTGCATGTGTTTCCATGTGGATGGCAATTGTGCAAAAGTACAGTCAGAAACACACAAGTGCTTTTTTCAAACCTCTGCCAGAGTCAAGTATGTTATCCCTTGGGCAACACCAAATTCCATGATTGAACTCAGAATTCAGGCATGGAGAAAAATGCCTCTTGATGTGAAGCACTACAAAGTCACAAGGCAAAGACATGGATTCGAGGAGGAATGAAGAATGGGGCCCATTCATGTAATTAGTGTCCCATGTGGAGACAAGAGTATGCTTATCCCACAGGATTGCTGCAAAGACTAGATGTGGTCAGATGTATGTGTGTAATATAGGCCTGACTTTAATAGAAACTTATAAAGTAGGTAGTTCCTCTTTGCCACAAAAATCTTAGGCTGTTTGGGGGACTTTTTGGATAGAGTAGAAGACACCACTAATTTCTGGAGCCGCAGCAGCCACGGTTACCACATGATTTTTGCTTTGCTCAGTGGAGCTACCTTGGGATCCTCTCCTCATAAAGCAGCCATGTATCTGCTTTAGCTGTTTCTAGGGTTTGGTCTTCAGCCTTAACAAGCACAATGCCACCGGCTGGCAGATACTCGCTCATCATTTACCCAGAGTTATATTCATCTGAATAGATTCCTACCCAATGGGAAGGGTCACTGTAAGCCTTCCAAACCATTAGCTTCCCTCCTACTACACAGACAGTCCCTGACATATGAAAATGAATTCACCTGCCTTTTGAGCAATGATGATGACAATAATATTAATAACTCCCACTTAATAAATAGGCAAAACAGAATCTCATCCAATTCTCACATTAACTCGCCAAAGTTAGTACTATTATCACCCCCATTTTATAGATGAGGAAACTGAGGCTCAGAAAAGCCATTCAGCTAGCAAATGGCAGGTTTGGGCCTTGAACCCAAGTTTCTCCAACTCCAAGGCCAATACTCTTAACTACTTTACTTTTTTTCCCTTAAAGGACTTGTGTTTATTCTGCTCATTTCAAGTCAGAGGCCACTGGACTTGTGTTACTTTCTAGAAGGCTGCTTTAGCTATTCTCAGTGTCCCTCACATCACACACTTTGAGAAACAGCAGATATGTAGTGAGGGGTAGTGATTGAAAGGGAAATTTTCCAGGTCTGTACAGGTGAGGGACCCCCAATCCATAGGGCCATCCTCTCTCCCACCCCAGAGTTACACTTAAAATCTCGCCCTTCCCTTGTAAGCCAATGCTTGCTGGTCATTCCTGGGAACAGCCGGAGGTCCTGGCCAAAGCCAAGGCCCTGAAACTGGCCTTCCTCCCAGGGCCCTGACCTCTCATAGCTTGTATCTAAGGGTCAGTGAGGAGCAGGACTACAGGAGGGAACACAAGGCCCCAAACCTCAGGCCTGAGTTAGAGAAACCCGAGAAGGGCCCCGGAACAGCTGACTCTGGGCGCCACGTTTGGGAGGCGGCTGCCCCCTCCCCCACACTGGCTGTGCTGTGAGTCACGGGTTTTAAGCTGAGCACTCTGGGAGATTAACCAGCTTTGTGACCAGCTGCTGGAGGAGGATACTTGGCCGAAAGAAGCAGGATAAAGTTACCCTCTCAGAAGTTTATAGGAAGGCCCATAAATGCCCCCAACTGCTAAGGGGCCCATGATCTGGGGCGCTCCTAGGTGCTCCCCCTGCCCAGACCCTAAGTGGCTGTACTCATCCCCTAACTCCTCACCTACCCGGCAGGTTCTGCTGATCTGGCACCTACTGGGAATGCCCAGTGGTTCCAAGAGGGGTCTTGGGCACTGGGCCTTCCTACCCCGGATGACACACATTAGGAACAGAGCCCAGGTTGGAGTCAGTGGGAAGGGCCTGGCTCCGGCCTGGCTTCGGCCCAGGGCAGAGGCTGGTGGGAAATGCCTGGAGCAGGACGGTGGGCCGCTGGCGTAGGGGCTGTCCCAGGCAGGGCGAAATGAACAAGAAAGACCCCTCCCCAGGGCTCAGGAATGCATCATGTCCAGGGGCTGAGAGGGAGCCCTGGGATGGGGAGTCAGGAGGCCTGGGTTCTAGTCGACTCTGCCACTTACTCTCTGGTCTTAGTGTCCTCATTTGCCAAAAACAGGACTTTTGTAGCCCAGTTATTTTTGAAAGGTGTTCAGTAGTGCTACAGGGATTCCACAAGGGCTGGACTAGAATTTCAGGCTAGTAGATTTCTCCAACTATAATACAGAACCCCTCCTCTCATTTCACATATTTATATTCATCAAAATAACCTCATTTCCCCCCACCGAATAACTATCCATTCAGTCAGAAGTGGTTTATTGAGTCCCTGCTATGTGGCAGGCTCTGTTACAGATGGTGGAGAGCAACAGTGTTCTTTATAAGAAATTACAGCTATACATTTGAACTAACAAAATTAATTTACAGCAACAAAATGGCACCTTGATATGCTTTATGAATCTGCTGTCTCATGTAAGAACTTTACTGAAGACAGGATTCCTCTCTTAAAGAATTTTGCTTGGGATGATCCGATGGGTGCCTTCCTGTTTACCTGATTCCATTCCCAAAGCCCTGGACTGCCGGTTCCTCAGGGAAGACCCAGTGAAGGGCGGGGAGGAGGCATCTTGTCCCCAGGCTGGCCATGGGCATGGGGGTTTCTCCAGATGTTGGAGGGGCACGGTCTGGGTGAGCACTGTGCCCTGTCTCTACTGACGCTCGAAGAGGATGTGCCCAGGAGGATGGTGCCAGCCGCAGCCTCTGCCCTGGATCCAACGATGGGTGTGCGGGGGAGCCCAAGCTGGCCCTGGCCCCCATCAACCTATCCACAGCCCCAGTGGTGCCACTACCCATGCCAGCCTCTGCCCTGCACCAAGGGTTTTATAAACATCCCTTTAATCCTGGAAATTGGATGTTTTTTTGCCACATTTTACAGATGAGGAAATAGAGAGACCCACTTCAGGCCAGGCCTGTGCCAAGTGCTGGGAATATAGCAGAGAGTAAGTCAGGGCCCTGTCTAGTCTAATGGGAGATAACGAGAGTAATATCTAACACTTATATTCTACCGACTACATACGGGAACCTGTCCTAAGCTAACTCAACCTCCTAACACCACCACATGATTATCCTTTCCATTTTTTTTTTTTTTAAATATATCTTTATTGGTTTCAGAGAGAGGAAGGGAGAGGGAGAGGGAGAGATAGAAACATCAATGATGAGAGAGTCATTGATCGGCTGCAGCCCACAACCCAGGCATGTGCCCTGACAGGGAATCAAACCCTGATCGCCTGGATCCTAGGTCGACCGACGCTCAACCGCTGAGCCACGCCCGGCCGGGCTATCCTTTCCATTTTATAGACGAGGAAACTGAGACAGAAAGATTAGCATCCAAGGTCATAAAACAAGTAAGATAGATCCTGGGTTTGAACCATATTTGCTGGGTTAACAGCCACATTAACATCATTCCACTAACATTCCTCGCAAATGTCACTGGGGCAGTCAAGAGAACAGGACAGTCCTTGCTGTCCCACGGCTCCCACCCTAATATGGGAGGCAGATGTGTCACAGAGGTCACCACCGCCCAGGGCGAGGAGAGCAGCACCTGGGGTCGGCGCAGGGGGGGAGAGGGCAAGGAAAGATCTGTCCTAACCCTGGTTCTGCTTCTGACCAGAGAAGTGGCCTTGGACAAGGCATATAAACTCCCTGAATCTCCACTGCCTGTCAGAAAGATGGGGATGACAATACCCATTGTTGGTGATTGATCTGGGATTAAGTAGATATGGCATGTACATCCTCAGTGTATAATGCAGACAGCAGGCCCCCAGTAAATGATCACCGTTGTTATTACCAGTATAAGGAGGGGGTGGGGAGAATGAGGAAGAGGAAGATTTTGGAACTGGTCTCTCCGTGAGTTCTGTTCTTGGCCAAAGGCTGGCCTGCTGCACCCAGCCCTTCTCTCCAGCCCCAAGTCTGTCCAGGCACCTGCTGTGGGTCCTGGCATCCCCAGGCAGGGCCAGGGAAGGGCCAGGGTGAGGTCAGGAGGGCGGGTGAGGACAGCTCAGCCCAGTTCCTCACTGCTGGGGAGGCTGGGGAGGGGGCAGGGCTGCTTCTGGCAGCTTGGTGCCTCTGTGGGAGGAGAGAGGACATGTGTGTTCGTGGAGAAGCGAGTGAAGACAGGGCTTGCCTGATCTTCTTGCCTCTCAGAAATGAATCCCCTAGGAGACTTTCCTAGTTGTTGGGCAGGGGCAGGATCCACACTGTGCCTGCCCAGTGCCTCAGCTCAGTGAGCAGTCTCTACCACTTACCATTCGTCCAGACCTGCCTCTGTTCCCAGGGAGCACCTGTCTCCAGGAGATGCAGATAACATTGGAGTAGCCCAAGCCTGGTGTGAGCCAAGATTCTGCAAGGAGAGCAAAGAGCTGGGTGGGGTGGGGGTACTACAGGGAAGGCTTCCTGCTGGAGGTGGCTCCTGTGCTCTAGGAAAAGGAGAGGCTTCCTCCGGGGCAGAGGAAACAGCAGGTGCAAAGGTCCAGAGCCTCATCTATGGCATTAAATAAGAACTCCCAATTCCAACACAAACTTTGTCCAGATCCGATTATTTTGGTAGAAAATGGGCCTGCTAAAGCAAGTCTGGGGGCCCCAAGTTAGGTCTAGGTTGGGGATGGGCTTGAGGGGACAGGCCTGATTTTAGAGCAGGCAAAATGCAGGGACCAGAACTCCCCTCCTGTGGTCTCCACTCAGCACCAGAGAGTTGGGGTCCTGTGGGATACATAGCTAAGATACTGTCACTGGGAAGTAGACAGCTTGTTTGGGGGGCCTGTGCCCCAAAGTCTGCATCTGCAGAAGGAACTTAGGCAGCAGGCCCCCAGGAAGGGGAGGGTTCTTCCTAATACCTCTTAAATACACTCTAAGTGTGGAGGTGCCCTGCACAGTCTGGTCCAGAGACAGGCGGGCTCACATACAGGCTAAGGTCCTGGATAGCGACACCAGTCAGCTCAGGGCGGTAATAAGGACTGTCATTTCAGAAAGGCACCAGTCAGACCTCCAGAGACACAGCCCCAGGGCGACACCATCACAGGTGACAGTTGCTCACGGAGGCAGACAATCAAGTGGCCCCCACTTGACCCCCAAAGCCGGGCCACTGGGTGAGACACCTTCCAGCCCTGCCCCCGGCAGCCTCACCCCAGGCCCCCTCTCGTGCCTGCGCAGCCGCGGGCCCTCAGCGACAGCCCAGCGGGTGGCACACGTGCGCCTGCGGAGGCCTCGCGCCCCCGCGCACACGCCGGGAGGGCTAACGAGCCCACAGCCCGCGGCGGGAGGGAGCCAGTTGTCAGGCGGGGCGGCGCGGTCACACAGCATTAGCCTTGCGGCCGTCCCACCAGGTGCGGCCACTGCCCCTAATCCCTGGCCCTGGCCCGCTAAGCCGGGCCTGAGCGACGCCACAGCTGGGGGCTGCAGGCCACGCGCCGCCCATCCCCGCAGCCCCAGCCCGCCGCCCTCGGCCGCCACGCGCCCACCGCGGCCCCTCCCCGCACTCCACCGATGCCCACCTCCCCCAGGCCTGCGCAACCCGCCCCCCCCGCCCTGCTCCCCCCCACTGACCCTGCCCTCGCACCTCCGGCTATCCCTTAGCACCCTACTGCCCGCCCCCAGGCCCCGCTCTTCGCCCGGCAGCCTCCGTGTGGGTGCTCAGGCGGGCTGGCGCTGCACCTGGTGCCCGCAGCCTCTGCTGCCCTGCCCCAGAGCCACCCACCTGCCAGTTCCATGCCCACCCCCTCTAGGGATCCTGACTTGGGCTTCAGCGTCCTCACTCTCCCCACTTCTTCTTTACCTGCTCCGCCCTTCTCAGCTGGCCAGACCTCACC
The DNA here is from genome assembly GCF_054644295.1 of Miniopterus natalensis. Taxonomy (NCBI): domain Eukaryota; kingdom Metazoa; phylum Chordata; class Mammalia; order Chiroptera; family Miniopteridae; genus Miniopterus; species Miniopterus natalensis. The sequence goes on along the minus strand of NC_142091.1, from coordinate 51,192,751 downwards.
TACCCCACCCCTACCTGGATTTGTGAGGTTCGGAGGAGGGGGTTCCCTCTTTCCAGACCACATATTTACAGCCGCCACGTGGGTGTGCTGTTTTGGGCAGAACTCATCTTCCCCCAGGGCAGTCAAACTCCAGCTCTAATCCTCTGAATCTTACTATACCCCAGATGGATTCCAGAACCTTTGGGTGGGGGGGATCCCAAGGCTTCTTTGAACCTCAGTTTTCCTTGTCTGAAAAAATAAAGAGGTGTGATATATATGACTTCTGAGGACCCTTTTGCCTTTTCCTATCGCACAACATTAGCAAGGTCATGTACTTCCGATCATCTGAATGTTGAAGACAGATGAGCTTGGGAGGGCTCCCACTGACCACATGTCTCCACCTCATCCCATCACCTAGCATTCAGGGGCTGAGCCAGCCAAGGCAGCTTTTAGCCTCTGGTGTGGGGGGTGGGTAAGAGAGGACAGTATGGAATCGGGTGCTTAGGTCTGGGCCAAGGTTTGGGGCTGGCTGTGTGTGTGTGGCGGGGTGGTCTCTGCCACCTTGGGATGTCTCCTGGAAGACTGTGCTGCTGGGACTGGCCTGCTGGGGGTCCTGGCCTCAGACACTGCCAGCATTGGTGCTGACAGACAGCCCCGGCAGGTGGGAGCCTGCTGGTCACCCCTGCCCACCTGTCACCCTCCTGCTCGAGTGACCAGCTGCCTGACCCACTGACCAACTTCCTGCTGCTTCCCAGCACCCTGGGCACTGAGTGATCAGGGCTGTGGTGCCCCGCCCCCTTTCCTTCAGCTTTTCCCAACAACTTGCTGGCTCAGAGCACATAGGCACACAAATATCACACGTGTGCAGGTTCACATGGCACACCCAGACACAGGCACTAACACAGGGCTGTGTGCATGCATGCTGCACATCAAAGCCTACCTCATACTCCTGCAAACTGAGCCAAGGTGCTTCTTCCCAGGTGGGAGAATATGGGCAACAGGACCAATGAGTAAAGACAAAGGCATTGTCTGGGCCACCGGACACCAGTCCTGGCTCTGTGATATTCTGTGTGACCTTGTCTTCAGCTTCCTCACCTGTTAAGTGGAGCTGATTATAATAAGTATCTATCTCATAGTTTCAAGAATCAAATGAAACAATCCTCCAAAAGTGCTTAGAATAATTCCTAGTACAATGTAAGCCCACAATCCATGTTAACTGTTAATGTTATTATCCAATGGGGCTGAGAGACTCCTAGGAACACCCTGGCAGAGAATGTTCCTTTAATCAGTAATTTTTGGCCCTAATCAGTAATTTCTGGCCATAACTTTGAAATGATTATAAATCACCCTCATAGTATTTTTATTCCACTTTCCATAAGAGGCTGTCAATTGGCAGATGAAATCAGGATATGCCATTTCCACAGCCTCACCTGGATCCTGGCTTTGATTGCCCACCCTTTGCTGTTTAAAAACCAAGAAAGCACGCAAGGCTAGACCTGAGCTGTTTAGTGAACTTGAGGTGGGGCCTGGAGCTCACACGTCATCTCTTCAGAATCTGTTCTGGACTCTCTCCCAGATCAGGATTGCTAGTCTGTGTGTCTCAGGATCTACCTCCTTTGTTCTGGAAAAGAGGACAGTGCCTGTCCCCTCCAACAATATGACTCTTTGCATCCCTCAGACCTCCCCAAGGGCCACCAATAGCACTTCAACAATCTTACTTCACATGCTCTTGGACCTCAGAGTGGGGTTTCTTGGAGCCTAAAGGGAATGCACTTAGCAGAGCTCTGGGACAATCTTCTTCAGTATCTCCTTCTTCCGCTCCAGTCAGACCTAATTCTGCCCTTGGCAACATCTGAGAAATGAATGAAGTAGCCTAAGGCACACAGTTCACCTCTGGAGACAATAGATGCAGGATGAAACTGGGAGTTCCCTGCTTCTCTGCCACCCTTGCCCCAATAGAAAGCCTTCTTTGTTCTGCTTCTTGCCCTAAGCAAAACTGAAGAAACCCTGTTTTCTGCCTTGGGCATCTTCCCAAGTCTCTTTCCACACAGGTATTCTTCCTGACTCCCTTCTCTCAAACCTTCTCTTTGGTTCATTCTCAGGTAGGTGTATGTCCTTTCTCTGATTTGGGGATATATTCTTTATTTATATTCCTTATTATAACTATTATAAAATATGATAATGTTTATTATAAACTTTCCTGTATTAATTATCCATTGCTGCATAACAAATCTCCCCCAAATTTAGCAGCTTAGAACAACAAACGTTTATTATCCCACTGTTTCTGTGAGTCAGGAATCCAGGAGCAGCTTAGCTGTGGCTCTAGCTCATAGGCTGGAATCAAGGTGTTGGCTGGGGCTGCAGTTATCTGGAGGAGTGACTAGGGGAGGATTCATGTCCTGCTCACTCATGTGGCTATTGGCAGCCTCAGGTCCTTACTGGCTCTTGGCTGGAGACACCAGTTCCTTGCCATGTGGGTCTCTCCATGGGGCAGCCAACAACATGGCAGCTGGCTTCTCTCAGAGCAAGTGAGCTGAGAGAGAGTGTGTGTACCCAAAATAAAGCCGCATCTTTTTATAACCTAATCTTAGAAGTGACATCCCATTACTTCTGCTGATATTCACACACAGAGAGAAGAGATTACATTATAGTAAGAGGCAGGGATCACTGGGAAACATCTTAGAGGCTGCATACTGCATCTGCCATTGGGTTTCTCCCTGTATTATCCCACCTGGCACAGTGCCCTCACTAGATATTTGTTGAAAGAAGGAAAACAACCCCCAGAAGACACTCTGAGAGGTCCTATTATTCTATATTGCTCACCTTGGATACTACCTTCCCCGCTTCAAAACTTTTCTTCATGGGAGTAGTTTGCAATTAAATTTTTTAAAAATGTTACCTTTGACTAGCACATCTGCTCATGAGAGTTTATCTATCTTCTCTCCTACTTTTTGAAATCTGCCTTCAAAAAATGGGGACATGCTTGGCATTTGTCTCATGTAGACAACCTCTATGGTTATCACAAGCTCTAAAGTGACTTGTTACCTTTTTTTTCTGGGTTTCTGCCATTTCTCTTCATTTAACAGGTCAAGACTAGTTTCAAAGAAACCATTCTCTACATCAAGACCTCCTGTGTGCTCTCACCACTTGTATTTAGCTCTCACAGTTATTGGCTCCCAAAACTCCCCAGCGTATGGATGGTTCTGTCTTCTCAAGTAATCTGAGACCTACCATAGGGTAGGAATAGTTCAGCAAACGCATGATGAGTATTCGTTAAACACATATCATGTGCTAAGACTGGGCTAGGGACCAGGGAGATGGGGTGGGGTAACTCGTGGAACTCCTAGCATCTGAGTGAAACAGACCCTCCGGAATGTTTGGTCATTCTGGGAGATAAAATAAGTCCACTTGAAATAATTATCAAGTGCTGTAGTGGCAAAATTTCTAGAAATGGCTCCTAAGATTCCATGTTTTAATCTCTTGAACCTGTGAATGTGATGATGCCTCATTGTATTCTGCATATGGTACAGTTGACCTTAAAAGGGGGCGATTATCTGAGGGGGTCTAATCTAATCCCATGAGTTATTAACAGCAAAGAACTTTCTCAGGTTAGTGGCAGAAAAGGAAGTCAGAGAGATCTGAAGCTTAAGAAGAACTCAATGCACTGATTTGATTTGCTAGTTTGAAGATTGAGGGGCCATACGAGAAGGAATGCAGGTGACCTTAAGGTGCTGAAAACAGTCAGCTAGGAACAGGGACCTCAGTCCTATAATCACAGTGACTGCATTATGCCAACAAATTCAATAAGTTTGGAAGCAGATCCTTGGAATATGTCTCATGTCACCCTCCTACTGACACCTTGATTTCAGCCTTATGAGACCTTAAGATTAGAACTCAGCCAAACCCACCCAGACTTCTGATTTACAGAATTGCTAACTAATTAATGGGTATTTCTAAAATGTGCAATGCAGTGTTTTTTTTTAGTATATTCACAAAGTTGTGCAGCTATCATCACTATCTAATACCAGGATATTTTCATCACCCCCTCTGCTCCCAATAAAGCCTATATTCATTAAGTAGTCATTCCCCATTGCCCAGTTCCTTCAGTCCCTGGCAATCAAGAACCAGCTTTTTGTATGTATGGATTTGCTTATTCTGGACATTTCATATAAGTGGGGTCATACAATATGTGACCTTTATGTCTGAGCTTCTTTTGCTTAACATAATATTTTCATTGTTGATTCAAGTTGTAGCATATATCAGTACTTCATTTCTTTTTTATGGCTAAATAATATTCCATTATATGGATATACCACATTATATTTATTCATTCATCAATTGAGAGACATTTGAGTTGTTTCTACTTTTTGACTATTATGAATAAAGCTGCTATGAACATATATGAACAGGTTTTTGTGTGGACTTATGTTTTCAATTCTCTTGGATATATACCTAGGAGCAGAATCACTGGGTCAGATGATAACTCTATGTTTAACTTTTTGAGGACCTATCAGACTGTTTCCCACAGTGATTGTACTAATTTGCATTCCACCTGCAACGTCTGAGGTTTCCAATTTTGCCACAGCCACACCAACAATAGTTATATCTTTTAAAAATTAAAACCATCCTAGTGAGTACAAAGTGGTATCTTATTGCAGTTTTAATCTGCATTTCTTTACTGACAATTGATGCAGAATGGGTATTGTTTTAAGAAACTAAGTTTGTGGTAATTTGTTACACAGCTATAAAAAACTAATATGCGCTTTCTCATACCCAAGTGGCAAAAATGGAAACAGGACAAAAATTGGTAACAAAATAAGCCATTTGAGTTGAAAGGCCAAAGAAGTCAACAGATGATCCTGTTATAAGGTGGGTCTGGACTGTCATGGGTTGGAGGACAGACATCTAAGGTTAAAGGGCTGGACTAAATCAAGAACAAGGACAGTTACCCAGCTGTGAAGGCATGAATAGGGCAGCAGACATGGGGGTGAACCCGAGGAATATCAAAAGAAAGTTGCCTTCAGTTTTTGTCTGTTGCTATTGGGTCAGCATAAGTATGGCCATCTTAAAGGCTCCTCAAAGTCTGCAACATGTTTGACTTTTAGCCACAAGTCTCTTGTAGCAAGACATCCAGATGGATGGAGACCCCACCATTGTTTAAATAGACTTCTGAGCCAGCCCTGGAGCATATTTCAATGTGCCAACCTCCATTCTTGTAATCTAACCAAAGAGCTGTAGGGGACATCCCTCTCCCTTTTATCACCTTGTTGCATCCATTCACTCATCAGTTCCAGGCACTTGGGATACAACAGTGAACGAAATACAGATTTCTGGGGCTCACCTTTTACTGGGTAGAAATGCTCAACAAGCATAAAGATAGTGAATAAGTGAGTTATATGCTCTAAGTGTGTAAGTGTTATATAAACAAAAAAGAAAAGTCGGTGGGGTAAGGGCGATCAGGGTGCTGGAGGAGAGAAACTTCAATTTCAGTTAAAGGGTGACCAGAGCAGACCTTGTTGAAAACAGATTTCCACAAAGACTTGAAGGTGGTGTGGAATGAGGCAGGTAGGTAGATACCTGGTGGAAGGATATTCTAAGCAGAGGGAAAAACTACAACAAAAGTTCCAAGGCAGGAGCATGCCTATCAGGTTTGAGAAGCAGCAAGGAGATCAGTGTACCTGGAGCACAGAAGGAGGAAAAGTAGCAGGAGATCAGAGCCAAGTGTTAATGGAACCAGATCATGTTGAGCCTTGTGGACATTGCCAGGACTTTGGGTTCTAGTTTGAGGACATGGAGAGCCTTGGTGGGTTTTGAGCAGAAGGGTTATGAGAACTAACTTGCATTTTAAAAGGATTCTTCTAGCTGCTGTGCTGAGAGGAGATGTGGGTGGGGTGGGGCAGGGGAGGTGGGGCGGGGTCAAGCGTAGAGGCAAGATGACTGTACAAAAGCTTTTGCTGTCATTCAGGTTAAAGACAGTCGTAGCTTGGTTCATAGTGGTAACAGTGGAGGGAATAAGAGCTAGTTAGCTTTTTGATATAGTATGTGAAAGTAGAGCCAATAGGATCTTATGATAGATTGGATGTGGGAGTGGAGAAGAGAGACAAAAAGGAGATTCAAAGATAGCGTCAGGGTCTTTGCCTGAGCTACGTGAGTGATGGAGTTGCCATAAGCTGAGATGGGAAATGTATGTAAAGGAAATCTGAAAGAGGCAAGCAGGAGTTCACTTTTGGATAGGTTATCTTTGAGAGGTCTGTAGGACATCATGCAGACTGATAGATAAAAGGGTTTGGGGTTTATTTGAGAGATCTGGGGTGAAAATAGAAATTTGATAGTCATCAGCATATATGTGGTATTTTCAGCAAGACAAAAACACAAACATTGATGTTTTTGACATAATAGGATTGTTTGTCCTTCCCTCCGAACAGACCCATCTTCTTTGTGCACATGAAATATTTCCAAACTATTTCTGAAGGGTGAGTCTCATCTTACTAAGTCTCTATGACTTTGCTAACTTAAAATCGCAAGTTCATGGGGTTTGTCACCCTACCATGATGTCTGCATTTGAAGCCACTGCACAATTTACCAGCCCCTGCTCCCAGGTGGCATCTCTGAAAAGCCAGGTAACGTCCTTACATTGCTTTGCTCTCCAGGTCATACCAGTAGGTGCTCTGGCAGTTTTACCTGCCACCTTTCTCTCTCTTCCTCCATCACCAGTTTGTTGGAAGATTGGTGTCAGATCAGGAAGCTCTTGGTGTGATCTTCAATACATTATATGCATGGGGAATCTTAGAGGGCGTTTTTAAGTCATAGAGTAATAGAATTTTAAGGCCAGTCCTGTCAATTATGCTCTCAGGGGCAGGAGGTGAGGACAGCTGCCCAAAGACGCCACTTCCCCCACAGGCCCTCAACACAGGGCTTCGAGGTGGGTCCTGGAGTGAGTGGTGTTCCCTACTCTTGTCAGCTGACTATTCTCTGTTCATATCAAAGATGGAAACACAGTAGTTAGGGTGAACGTGACATGTGAAGAGATGAGATCAGGGCCTTAGAAGCTGATGTCTGGGCTCCACGCCCTCATCATTCCGGTGTATGAATTTGGGGTCTCACATAGAGTGACAGGGAAGGTGATGGAGTTAGAACACCCCTAGGAGCTTGGCCTGGTTCCTCTCTATAAATGCCCTGCCCTTTCCCTCCTCTGGGTTCTCACTTCCCTCTTCCCTTAGGCATGGATCTCCCTGCTTCCTCCCCCCTCACTGCAGGCAGAGAGGGGGCCAACTCAGGGCCCTATGACTCAGGCCCAGGGTGGGGGAGGATGTTTTGGATGCCGCTCTGCTGACGCTGGTGCCCTCTGTTCTTACACCCTCCTTAATTTACTGCCTGAGGAGGGGGCCAGGGCTCTGGAGAGGGGATTAGATGGTCCACACTGATCTGAGGCAACAGCTGCTGGGCTGGCGGCCGAGGAGTGAGCAGGAGGCGGGGGAGGCTCATGCCTTCACCAGGCCCGGAAGGGAACTAGGCGGGCATCCGGATGGGGCCCCTAGGTGAGGTTGGCTTTGAAAGAATCTACCCTTAGTCTGAGGAGTAGGGCTACAAAGTTTGCCTAACCAATAGGGTCAGATCTAGGAGCTACACAGCAGAGGCCAAGGGAGCCATCTGGTCAACCATCTTGCCAATTTTCTGGAGAAAATCAGGAAGTGTTTTCTTTAGCTTCCTGCAACCCTGTGAGGGAAAGATTGGCTCTGGGAACAAAGGCCTATAAAGCTAACTCATTACATTGCCAGTGGAAGCCCAAGTAAATTAGTGATATTTCTGCATTTCTACATAATAGATTCAGGATAATCTTGGAAATAATTAGTTTCTCTTGGCTAACTAAAGCTAAGCAAAACCCAAATTTCTACTGTCAGACACATTTTTTCTTAATTATAAATACTTGTATGGAAAGTTAAAAAAAAAAAAGCTAACTCATCAATCCCTAAGTTGCCACATAATTGTGCGAGAGGCTCCCTAAAGTCAAGGCTGCCCCACATCACTTGGAGCAGTCTTTACATCATTACAACACTCTTTTCTCTCACTCATCTCCACTCATTTATTCTTCACAAGGCAGAAGTAAACCTGGCAGCAGATTTCCATCTGACAGATGGGGAAACTGAGACCTGCCACACTGGAGCCAGTGGTGTGGCTGTGATTGCAGCCCAGTGCTCCTAACTGAATCACTCTGCATCTTAAATATCAGGGTACACATGTTGCCATTTAGCTTTGGAAACCGGCCTCTCTCCTTTCTTCTAGGCCACAATTCCAGGTGATAGCCTTGTCTAATGGAAAATGGCCCACGTGTGAAAGGCATAAACCTGGACTCTTTGAATCAATTAATGTCTCCTTTTGGGGACCTGGTTTTCCTATCTGTGTAATGGATAATACATTTAATAGCATGGTGACTATCCCAAAAAGCCTAACAGTATGGCCTTAGCCAGCCAAAAGACAGGGAAGACTTTTGGGATCATTAAAAAAATTAAGATTTGGGCCCAAAGATCAAAATATCTGGGCCAAATATAATCTTTGTCACTATTATTTCTAGTTAGTTTCCCTCCCTCTTTGAATTCTTTGAATTACCTTAATGCAAATGGCTATTATGCGGATTAAAAGAGACAATGCATTCTAAAAGCCAACCATTATTCTTGGTGCATAGTAAATGCTAAATCATTATAGAAAAAGCAATAGCAGTAGTAGTTAGTTGTTAGGTGTTGCTTCTTGCTTGCTGATACACATAACCACTGAGATTGGACCGAGAAACTCTGGGCTAGTAGATAACTTGGGGCAATAGTTCTCACCCCTGGCTGACCAATCAGGATCACTGCTTTGGAGACTGATGCTTAACAAGGTTCCTAGGTGACCTTTGGGATCACAGAGGTTGGTAATCACTTTCTTAGGGGACCAGTGGGCATTGATGGTCAGATAATTGACATATCAGTTGTTTGTAGGTAAACAGGTGCTCAGCCATTTAATAGTTTAAACACTTTCCCCGATTGGCACTTTCACTACTAATTAACTCCTAAGGAGCCCTTCCTTTTCTGGGTCATGAGCAGGAATTCCCCACTGGGGGTTCCCAATTAATGAGGTTTACCCAGCTTGGGGGCCTCTGGGAAGCAGGCAGGACTAATTATGCTCTAGCCCCACCAACCCCCTGGCCAAATCCTCTCCCTGTCCTTCATCAATCTTGTCCTAGCCTCCAGCTGGCTTGCATTAGCTCTGGTTTTTCAGCCCCCATGGTTGCGGCTATAGCTGAGAGCTTGAGCCAGTCCAGGCTGGATGGATCTGTCACCCGATCCTGGGTCTGTGCCGCAGCAAGTCCTGGAATCTGGGGCAATGTGATCCTGCCCTGCGGGAGCCCCTCGCCAGGCCAGGGACGCCATGGCGGGGCTCAGAAAATCCTAGCTATCCAGGGACCTCTGCCTAAGCCCCGAAGGATCACATCCACGGATTTTCAGAGCACCTCCTGTCTAAGCTCCTCACCTTAAAGAACAGGAAACTGGCGCCCAGAGAGGTGAGGCACCTGCCCAAGGTCGCACAGCCTGTTCACAGCAGAACTGGCTCTAGAACTATGATCTCCCCACTTCTAGTCCAGGCTCTTTCCTTGGCTCTCCACGGGGAAGTTCTTCTGCAGACCTATTGTCTGGGTAATAGGGTCTAAAATGGGGGCTCACATCCAACCTCAGCCCCCCAGGTCAAATCAGATCAGGGGAAGGAAGTTTTTGAAAGAAAGCACATGATCCTTTTAACCTAGATTAAAGAAGTCAAATTTTAGGTCATTTAAAATTGAAAATTTGAGGAGTAACAGGGATAAAAATATAGGAATAATTGAAATAAGTATGATAAATAAGTTTGTAAAATGTCTTTTATAGGCATAGCACCTCTTCTAGCCCAATTGAGGAGCACAGATCACTGGATTTGACACATAGGGACACTCAGCCCCCCACCCCCGAATCTGAGTTTGCTTATTACAGTGTTCACCTGAAGGTATTGCTTCACCCAAAGGTATGGAAATGAGACTATGAAACAGGAAAATTCACAGAGGAAAGCTTGCATTTTTGTCTTCGGGGGTTGAGGGCAAGGCCAAGATAGTTCTCCAAAGACTGATCTTTCCCACATTGTTCAAGTTCTTTTAATACCTGAATTTTACATATCCCACTCAAAGCTGCTTCTTTTGTGCTCCTAAATGATGGGAACCAAATCTCCAAGAAAAGAAGTGGTTCTTTAAGGTTCTGAGGGTGAGGACAGCAGAGGCCACATGGTAATCTGGATTGGCCTTGGGTTGTCAGAATGTCAGGCAGCTCTGGTCCAGAGAAGGTGCAAGAGCCACCTTCCCTCAGAGACAGCCTGGAGCTCAGAGGTGACTGAGGGTATGGAAAATGCGTCCTTAGTAAGAGCTGCCATATGTTGACAAAGGGCTTACCGTGTCCCAAGGGCTTTGCGTAGTATAAAAATACAAAGCAAGTGTTTGTATCCCTATAATACACTTGAGGAAACTGAGACCTAGAGCAGTCAGGTGGCACGTCTGAGGTTACTAACTTTCTATGTGGCAGAGCCAGGATTTGAACCCAGATTTGTAGGACTCAGAAGTCAGTACCTTCTTCCCCAATGCCTTCTGGGTACAAGTGTGGAATACTAAATACTTCCGTTTAGATGAGGTCAGCTCATTCACATTTCCATCTCCTTTTGCGTTTACTTCCCTATTGCTCCCTATCAGACTTTATAAAATGGTTCAGGAAGGTTCGGTCAGTGTGCACAGCCTGTGGTGTCTGCGCCGTAAGCCCCAGCCCGCCGCTAATTTCAGCCACAGCCGTGGAGGACAGCTCTATGTGGGCCCAGACGCCTTCTCAATGTCCCACTCTAAGCTGGAACCAGAGTCTTTCCAAATTCTGATTCGGGGTTCTCCCGTAGCACAGGCGCTTGCTCACAGCCAGCAGATGCCTCCTGCAAGCACAAGGGAGTTAACTGCCCCAGGAACACGTTTCAATCGGTGAGGGAGGGAGATGGAGGGGAAAGACTCTCGCCATCATCTGTCATGTGGATACGTCGGGAGGCCTCCTGTACACTCCTCTGAGGTTCCAGCAAAATTGATCCCCTGTGCCTGCAGACATGACCTCACGGAAACACACCCTAGTCTTGGCTTTTCCTATTTTCCTGACTCCCTCTTCCAACTCCACACTTCTGCTTCTTGGGGTCACTTTCTGAGTAGACCACCTCCATCAAATCCATGCCCTGGGCTCTGCTTTCAGAGTGACCCGAACCACGGTGGTGTGCCTGCACCTGGGACACTGTGTGACCTGGGAGCAGCCTGATGGATGGCTGTGTGGGCAGGGACCCTGGGGACAGAGTAGGATAGAAAGTAAAATCCCAGGGACACAGGGATACAGCAGCCAGGACCTCCTTCCCTTCCCTAGAGATTCTCCACACATAAAATTCCTGGAGCGCCTGAAGTTTCTGACCAAAACGAAGACACCACATGGTTTACAGGAGCCAGCAGAGATGGGTGATGGCTGGACGTTTGTGGCAATGGGTGTGGTCATCATTCAGTGGGGGTGTTTCAGGATGGGGCTGTCTCTGTCTCTAGTCATGGATGCCCCTCAGCCCTTGGTGTTGGCTTCCCCAGGCTATGACTAGTGGGATTGTCTCAGGCAGTGGCTCTTGACCACAGTTTCAATGCCAGTTTCATGGATCTTGCATGGGTGGTTTGGGGTGGGGGGTTCTTTTACCTGGCAATATCTTTGGACCTGATACCCAACCACATCCTAAGCCTCTGTATAAAAACAAAGGGGAATTTATCCAACTGGAAAAATCAATTTAAATGCTTACAGAGAAACAGTAAGGCCTGATACTGCCATCTCATTTTCATGAGGTGAGTCACTAAAATGGTTGACCTCATGGCTAATCTATGAGCAAAAGCACGCTGGCAGTGACTACTGGCGAGGGAACAGCCTCAGACCTGTTTCCCGGAACCCTGGCGCCAGTGAGAGCCCAGAGTGGCCCTTGGCCATTAGGAAGTCAGATTACCTCTCCAAGGAGCGAGTTCCCAACTCAGAGCCTTAGACCTCACAGTGACGCCTTGATTGGACAGTTTCACTGACTAATACCCTTTTGGAAGTTTCTGATTGGCCAGTCTCCCACAATATGCAGCTCTCATTGGCCAATTACACCATATGTTCTCCAAAGATCTTGTTCTCAGATTGGTATGTATCTGGTTGGTTGGCTCTCACACACCTTCCAACCAATTTCTATTCAAAGGCTAATTCCTGCTTTGGCCAGGTGAATTGATGTTGCTCTCATAAGCCTACTTTCTGCTTCAAACCTCTTCTCTGTCTAGTAGGGTGAAGAACAAAGGTTTGGAGTTGGATGGGATCTGGATTTGAATCCCACCCCAGCCACTTATTAGCTTTATAAAACTGTAGACAAGCGATTTAACTTTTGTATGCCTCAATTTTAATAGCTAAGAGCCCTAGAGTCAGATGGGTACAAATCACAGCTTCAATGTTTGCTGGCTGTGTGATTTCCAATGGGCTACCTAACTTCTCTGAGCCTTACTTTCCTCAGCTATAAAATAGCGATGTTAGTAGCACATACTTCAAAGACGCTATGAGAATTAAATGAAATAATAAATGTTAAGTATTTGGTACATAATAAGTTCTCAGTAAATGTTAGCTATTGCTATTGTGTGTTTAGAGGGAAGGGAACTTTCAGAAAAAGGGAGCCCTAGCCTTCTTCTGGAGTGGCTAAGGATTGAGTCCAAGATCGGCCAGTATGCAGACCTGGGTGATGCTCAGTGATCTTACGGATGCAGCTCTTAACTTCCTGGCTGAGGACAAGCTCAGAGTCTGGTCCTGCCTGGGGCTGTCCCTCATGAGGTGCAGGCAGAGGCTTCCAGAGTGAGCCAGAGGTCTAGGAAGAGCTAGAATGTTTCTTTTAGATCAGTGGCTCTGAGAGACCATGTGAGTCAGAGGTGGCAAGAGTATTGGTTGTGGCTATTAAATATGCTGAAGTATTTTAAAATGAGCATAAACACACTAGCAAAGAAAAAAATGCATGCTGAATAGGATTCAAGTATATGATAAAGGATTTGGATTCAAACACACAACTACAGTATCATGATGTACAACACTTAAGACAGCAGAGGAGGTAAGAACTGAGGCATATTAAAGTCTCCCATTGATACAGTTTTCTGCCAGTTGCCCAATAACACTTCATAATCATCCTCTTAGTCTTTAATTGGTTAAGCAGTTACAAGAGCAAAATACATTGTGCTGGTAAAAATAAAAGCACCCATGGGTTTTTAAAAAGGGCACAAGGAGTTACTGTATTGTTCAAATTCAGCTTTGAAATGTAGACTTGATTTTGTCAAAGGATGTTTCACTTGCATTTCTTATCTTAAAATTTCAGGATTAGGCTGTACAGTGCCTGGATAATTTTCATGTGCAAAAATAATATACATATGTCTGGTCAGTATCTTGGGAGGCCCTATGTAAACTGGCCACTGCCTGCCCTTTGACAGAAGAATCTGGACATTTGTGTGAGCATCACGTGGACAAACTACCCTGTGAGTAGTTGCTGGCCCTTTGAGACTTGGCTGTTCGTTAGCTGAAAGCATATAGAAATCTTTGTCTGAATCATGTGTCAGGGGTAATATATATTTTAATACCTCCTGATGTATTTTTCTATTCTAAGTTTTGATTTTGTGCCCTACAGCATCTCTACCATCAACCTTCAGGCTGTGGGGTGGGGTGGAGAAGGGGAAGGAGGCAATGTAAGAGAAGCCTCACTGTACAGGAAAGGGAAACAGAGAGCTCTTCAGCTGCTAGGCAAGGATGAAATAAGATCAGGGTGCTGCTGCGGCCTTAGCTCAGGGAGAGGGAAGACAATAGGCACCCGAGAGGAACGCAGCCCCTCAACAGGTTCAGGGAAATGCTGCAAGCATTCATGCCATGTTGCATTTTCTCCCAACCCCACCCTCAAGCTGCGAGATGTGTCTAGGCTGGTAGCCTGAAGTAGCTTTCCTGTGTTTGGAAGAGATCCAGAAGCATCTACACGACTATGGCGAATGGACAAGGTGGCTGAGAATTGAGAATCAGTAGGCCTGCCCAAAGGTTGCCACACGTGGAGGTACAGGGACCCCCCCCCCCCATCACATGGAGATAGAAGTATTCCCATAACGAGAGGATGCAGGTAGGCAGCCCAAAGCTGGGTGTTCAGGTGGTGTTGTAGCTGAGTCTCAGAGCGTCAGCAGCTGGGGCAGGAGCCCAATAGCAGGGTGAGAAGGCCATCTCCCAGAAAGCAGCCACCAAGTGATTGCGCTGCCAACTCAGGCTGCAAGATACTCAGTCACAGAGTCCTCAGCCACGGAGGAGGGAAGACAGAGGCTCATGTCCAGAGATCAGGTGGGTTGAGCTCCCCTTTCCCCTAGATGAGCAGAAGCCACATGGCTCAGACCAGAGGTGCTTCTCCCTCCCTGTGTTCCTGCCGCGTGCAGGGGTCAGAGAGGAAGGGGTGAGTACAGGGCTCCTTGAAGGGCCGAGGAGCTGCCATGGAGTGGCTTTACTCAGAGGCTATTTTAAATAGAAGACTTGGAGCCTAATTTTTCCCCCACCTTCATTCTTTTAGACCTTGAAACAAGTTTAAAAAATATCTAGAGAACAAAAAAGTATATTTTCTTGCATGTCTGAATTGTAATGCATAAACTGTAATCCAGTTACCAAAGTATACAGTGGCCAGTGCCACTGTCCCAAAGGCTATGCTGAACCAACTGTTTTAAATCACATTTCCCATATTGTATTCTTGGTTGAAAGGGTAATACTTAAAAGATTTTTGTGTCATCTGCTCCAGAGCATGTGATGGTTCTCTGATCTGCAGATTCTTTAGGGAAAAGGATTATACTTCACCATTTTTCATCCTGTAATTGATACACTAACTGCCTATCGAGACTCAAGATTTCAGAGCTGAAGTACAGCTACTGGCTTTGTTTGCATGGCTTACACCCCAAACTTAAAAATGGGTGAAAAACTCCATGCGGCAGACACACCAAAGGTGTAAAAGCAGTTCTCAAGTGACCCTTCAGAGGAATTATCAGTGCTGCTTTATGTAAAATTGTGAAATGCCAAACTGGCAAAAATTTAAGACTGAATTTGCTGGGCTGGTTACTATGAAATATTACAACTCAACTGCCTGCTTTTCTGTAGTGTCTGCGGCAGTTTGAACAATTCCTTTCACTTTTGACTTGGACAGATTGGTCTTTCTCCAAATTAAAAATGATTCAAGGCCCTTTAAAGAACTATGAGAGACAGCACCCTTTGTGAGGGTAGCATGGCTTATCAAAAAGGCTCAAATAGCTTTTTTGCTCAGGTGTTGCAAAATCAGAGCCTAATACCCTTTGTAATTTGTATAAAGTTCTTCATAGCAACAGGATATTATTTAATTGTTATATTGCCAAGGACCATTAAACATTTTCAGGGTTTTGTGGTTTTTTTTTCCAATGAAGAGTATTTTTGTTTTAACCAATAAACCAATAAATTATTGGCTAATTATTAGTAAAGTTATTTGCCAGTAATTACAATAATCCTTTTTTATTGTGTCTGGTGCTGGCAGGAGGCACATTAAACTTCATACTGAGGCCTATTTTTTCTACTAGGCGGTCTATTATTCCCCAAATATCTGCCTGGAATGCCCACCCTTTAGTCCTGGGGCTAAGGCATCTGCTTTATGAAATGTGCTCACCTGGGTTGGGGCACAACGAAAGAGAGAACCTGACAGGAGAGTAAGGTAGGAGAAACAGAAATGGAGACGCCCTCTTCCTGGGCCCTTACAGTGTGCTGGGCACTGGGCCAAGCTCTTATGAGAATATCATTGCTTTTTCAAAAAAAAAATACCTTTCTATTGGAGTATAATATACATAGAGAAAAATGCACAGAAGTTTACAGCTAGATGAATTTCCATAAAATGAACACATCTGGGTAGGTAGCCGCCAAATTGAGAAACAGACTGTGACAGCACCTCAGAAGCCTCCTCCTGTCCCCTCCCAGTCACATATGACTCTTCCAGGGCTAATTATATTCTGACTTCCAGCACCATAGATTAATTTTGTTTGTTTTTTAGAAATTTTTTATTTTTAAATAATTTTAGACTCATAAGAAGCTGCAAAAATATACAGAGAGTTCCTGCATACCCTTTACCCAGCTTCCCCCAAAGATATGTTACCACAGTACATTATCCAAACCAGGAAATTGATGTCATACAATGATAGTAACAGCTACAGGCCTTCTGCAGCTTTCACCAGTTTTTGCATGCTTTCGTTTTGCTTGTTTTTTTGGCCTATAGTTCTATGAAGTTTTATCACATACATAGATTCATGTACTCACCACCACAATCAGGGTACAGAAATGTTCCATCACCACAAAGAGTTTTACCTAGTACTGAACTTTATCTAAATGGCACCATACAATGTACTTTTATTTCTGGCTTTTTCATTGAAGATTATGTTTGTAATATTTATTCCTGTTGCTGTATGTAGTTGTAATTTGTTTATTTTTATTGTTGCATTCCACTGTGCATATCTCTTATTTGCCTGTTTGACTGCTGGTGTACATTTTGCTAGTTTTGATTTTTATATGTTATGAACATTCTGACTATATGTAAGCATTTCTGTCGGGTACATACTGAGGAGTGGGACTGCTGGGTCTTCGGGAGTGCATGGGTTTATGGTTGAGACATACTGAAAATCTGTTCTCCAAGGTTGTTCTACCAGTTTATATTCCATTAGCAGATCACAAAGTCCTGATTTGTTTCTGCCTTTTTCAGTTTAGCCGTGCAGTGATGTACACGTGGGATTGTGGCGGGCTTAACTTGCATTCCCCTGGTGACTAGTGAGGTTGAACACCATTCCCTACATTTATTGACGACGTGGATGTTATTTTTTGACAAGTGCCCCTTCAAGTCTTTTGACTTCTGTCTTATTGCGTTGCCTTTTTTTCTCTTGCTGCTTTGGGTATAAGTGCTTTGTTGGATACGTGTATTGCAATACTGTCTCCCACTCTGGTTGCCTTTTTTAAGAAAGAAAGCTTTATTTTTTTAGAGAAGTTTTAGGTTCAGAGCAAAATTGAATGGAAAGTGCACTATATACCCATACACCTACACATTCACAGCCTCCTCACTGTCAACATCCTGACCCAGAGTGACACATTTGTCACAACTGGTGAACCTACACTGGCACATCATTACCATCCAAAGCCCATAGTTTATCTTAGGGTTCACTCTTGGTGTGGCACAGTCTGTGGGTTTGGACAACTGTATAATACATGTAACCATCATTATAGTTTCATACGGAATAGTTTCACTGCCCTAAAATCCCTCTGTACTCTACCTATTCATTCCTCCCTCCCCCATAACCTTGGCCACTACTAGTATTTTTATGTCTCCATAATTTTCCCCCCCAGATGTTATGCAGTAACATCTTCAGATTGGCTTCTTTTATTTAGTAATATGCATTTAACTTTCTTCCATGTCTTTTCATGGCTTGGTAGCTCATTCTTTTTAGCGATGAATAATATTCCATTGTCTAGATGTACCACAGTTATTTATCTCCTTACCTATTGATGGACATCTTGGTTGCTTCCACGTTTTGACAAATGAGTAAAGCTGCTACAACATCCATGTACAGTTTTTTGGTGTGGACATAAATTTTCAATTCCTTTGGGTACATACCAAGAAGTGTGATTGCTGATTGTATGGTAAGAATATGTTTAGTTTTGTAAGAAACTGCCAAACTGTCTCCCGAAGTGGCTGTACCATTTTCCACTCTTAGCAGCAAGGAACGAGAATTCCTGTTGCTCCACGTCTCCTCAAGTGTTTGATGTTGTCAGTGTTTTGTATCTGGGGCATTCTAACAGGTGTGTAGTGGTATCTTATTGTTTGAATTTGAAAATTCCCTAATGGCATATGATGTTAAGCAACTTTTCATATGCTTACTTGCTATCTATATATCTTCTTTGGTGAGGTGTCTATTCAGATCCTTTGCCTATTTTTAAATTGAATTGTCTTGCCCGGCCAGGCATGGCTCAGCGGTTGAGCATCAACCTAGGATCCAGGAGATCTCTGTTTGATTCCTGGTCAGGGCACATGCCCGGGTTGCGGGCTCGATCCCCAGCGGGTGGGGGCGTGCAGGAGGCAGCCTATCAATGACTCTCATCATTGATGTTTCTCTCTCTTTCTCTTCCTCTCCCTTCTTCTCTCTGAAATTAATAAAGATATATTTTTTAAATAATAAAAATAAATTGAATCGTCTTTTTTCTTATTGTTGAGTTTTAAGAGTTCTTTGGATATATTGGGAACAGTTTTTTTTTTTCATTAAATATTTGTTACATGAATGTTTTCTCCCAGTCTGAGGCTTAGCTTCTCATTCTTTTGATGTGTTACTTTTTTCTTCTCTTAATGGCATCTTTTTCATGAACAGACATTCTTAATCTTAATATGGTCTAATTTATTTCTTAAAATTCCCTTTTTGGTTAGTGCTTCTTATGTTATATTTTGGAAAATTTGCTTATCCCAAAGTCACAAAAACATTTTATATTTTACTCTAAAAGCTTTTGTGTTTTACCTTTCAAATTTAGATTTATAATACAAATGGAATTTATTTCTGTGTATGGTGTTGGTTGACTTTCTTTTTTTCTTTCCATGGATATCCTATTGGCTTAGCACCATTTACTGGAAATACAACCATTTCCCCATGGCACTGCAGTGGCATCTTAGTCATGAATCAGGTGTGTGTGTGTGTGTTTATGTGCACCTATTTTATTCTTCACCACAGCTCTTTGTAAGAGTTGAGCTCTTGCACCTCTTACAACTCTCCAAGAGTCTGCCCTCAGGACTCCTGCCTTGTAGAGCTGCTCAGCAGGGACCTGGCCTGAGACTGGATGGAAGTTGGGATATTGCTGTCTTTGGAGTGAATTCTGTAGGCTTTGAAGTGCAACAGAGCTGCATTGTAGTCTTTGTTGTATGACTTTGAACAAGTTGGTGTAGCCTGTTTCCATGTGTGTAAAATGAAGCTAAGAATACCATTGTAGTATGGTACTTGAGAGGCTTAGACAATTAAATGTATATTATTGTGATGATTGTTACTATCTATTATCTTGAGAATGAGGAGGAGGAGAACAGGGTGATTCCACTACATCCTGAAAGTGCCTTAATTCCCCATCCACGGTAATTCCTATCTTCCTGGGGAAGCCCCTAAGGTAAGATCCTTGAGGGACAGGGCAATGAAAAAAGTTTTGAAGGTCCTAGTGGGAGCCCATTGCTTCCTGTCCTCAGGCTCTGCTTTACCCAGAGCCTCTGCTCTTTCCTGAGACCATCTCTAGCCTCCCCACTGGGGAATTTAAGTGCAACACAGGCCTGGATGCAGAAGCAAGAGCAAGGTGTGGCAGTCAGGAAACCTTGGTTCTTGGGCTTGGCAGTGTAGTTCATACACTTGGACAATGTCAGACAAGCTGCTCCCCTTCCCTGAGCCTTAGATTCTCACCCATGATGGGGTGGAATCATTCCATCTTGTCTCCTCAGCACTCATATTCTGTAACTTCTTAATGAGATGTGATACCAATAAGCCCCAGTTTATGGTAAGTTCCTCGGTAGGTTATCAGAAGAGCTATGAGGAGGTCACCCCACTTTCAGAGCCTATCCTTTCTCATATAAGAGCCAGGTAGTCTGATTGTTCCTCTTTCTTATCTGTCCAAAGGAAAGAATCCAGAATATGGAAATAGCTTGATGCACGAAGATGTTCACCACAACATTGCTTATACCAGTGGAAACACTCAGTTTGGAAATAATTGCTCTGCTTTATGCTCCAGACTGGTCCTCAGGATCTTAGATTCAGCACAGAGAAATTGAATGTTGACTTGGTTTCAAGAAGGCAGTCACAGCACTTGATATAGAATCACTTAGTTAAACATCAAATATTTTGATCACTCATTATGCCCTGTGCTAAGGAATGGCTGTATGAAAATGACTCAGACATTATTTCTGCCCTCAAGGAGCTCACAGTTTAGCCAAGGAAGCAGAAATCTAAGGGGTAAAGTAAAAGCCAATGTAAATGCTGCATTAGGGGCATGTGAAAGGTACCATGAAAGCCCAGAGAAGAAAGAAAACGGAATAAGGGAAGACTTCTTGGAGGAGGTGGCATCTGGGTTTTCCAGATGAGAAGCTAGAAAGTAATTTCAGACAGTGTGAGCAAAGGAATAGAGGGGGTAGTACATCTCTGTAGCTAGATTGTAGGGTGCATGAGAGTGGCATAAGGGGCAACATAAAGGAGAGGTAGGATATCAATCAGAACAGAAGGCTAGAGTCAATTATGGAGGCCTTGAATGCCAGGGTAAGCAGTGTTGGCTGCACCCCATGAGTTGGGGTAGGGTAGGTGGAGAATAGAATAACAATGGAATGATGATCAGGTGATGCTTTTGAAAGCTGGACTGGAGAAGGGCAAGAATGGAGGTGGGATGATCAGATGGGAACTGCCTTCAATTTTTCAGGAGAGAGAGAAAGAGGCGTGGAGGCCTAAGGTCACTGAAGATGAAGAGAAGCAGGGTCCCAGTGTATTTAGGAGGTAGAATCATCAGGCCCTGTGCTGAGAGGATATGGGAGGTATGATGAGTCTTAGGTTTCTGACTCTGGCAACTACATGGATGATGTATCCTATCTTGAGTCAGGAAACCCCAGAGAATTTCGGAGAAGACAAGGACTGTGTTCTGGGCTGTGTTGAATTTAGGTGCCTAGGAAGGGCTGTCAGGAGGCAGATGTGTGGATAAATCAGGGGCTCGTGATGTTGGCGATGTTGTCTTGGGCCTCATCAGCCTAGAGTTGGTGTGTAAAGACTTTGGAAGAGGAGACGTGTCAGAAAGAGTGCATTGAGAGAAGGGAACTGAGGACAGTGTGGAGAGCAGCCCCTGCCTTTAAGGCAAGAAAGGCAATGGAAAGACAAAAGAAAGAAAAACTAATGAAGGAGACAGAGGAGGAGCAGTCGGAGGAGACAAGGAGAGTGCAGTGTTTAAGGAAGGAGAGCTACAATGTCTATTTTATTTTATTCTATTTTAATTTAATTTAATTTTATTTTATTTTATTTTATTGATTTCAGAGAGAGGAAGGGGGAGAGAGAGAGAGAAACATCAATGATGAGAGAGAGTCATTGATCGGCTGCTTCCTGTACACTCCCTGCTAGGGATCCAGCCCGAAACCTGAAACCCGGGCATGTGAATATGTCTTATAATGCAAAGAGGTCCAGACAGTTAAGGACTGAGATGTGCCTATTAAATTTAGCAACAAAGTGATCAGAACAGGATGGCTTCCATGGCAAGGAGTTGAGGAGTGATGGGTAGAGGACAGCACATAGAGACAACCTTTTTGAGGAGCTTGGCTAGAAAGAGAAGGAAAAAGATGGGACCATACAGTATGTGGGGAGGTTGAGGGCGGGTTTGAAGCTTGATGGTGGTCACAACACTCTTTCTACCAACCTACAGCTAGTGAACAAGATCAGGATGTGCCTTGGGCATTTCTTCTCTGGGCCAGGCTTCCCATGGAAGAAAGGGCCTGGGTCAAATGTCTGTTCTCCTCCCCTGTCTCTGTGTGAGTGTGTCTGTGGGCATGAATACATCCATGTATACAGGCAGAAAGAGTAAAGAGCTACTAGGTGGCTCTGGCGACAGCCCTGGGGCAGCCCCAAGCAGCCCAAGAAGGCGTGGGCCTGTGTCTTTTCCTCCAAGATGAGGATGAGAAGTGGGAGGCAGGCTGTGGACCATCAGGATCTGTCAGCTGCCTCTGCAAGCCTGCCCACCATCTGGACCCTATCATACAAGCTGGGCTTTTCCTACATTAATCTCTGATGAGCTTGGCCCGGCTTTCATTTCAAAAGCGTCCATTTCTTTTCTCTCTTCCACCGACCCCTTCTTTACACCCCTTCTCAAAACAGGGCTAAAAATTATGCCTTCTCCCTTCCCTGGTTTCTAGTCCAGCTGGGACTGGAGAAAGCTTGGAAATTGGAGGAAGGTCCAGGATAGGGGGTGGGGGAGTTGATGTAGTTTGTGGGGCGGGGTTGGAGGGGGAAATGGCCAACAGGGTTTCCAAGGAAGGGGGAGACAACAGAAATCGCTCAAGTGACCAGTTCTGGCCCCTCAGAATCTACAATCTTTCCTTCCCATCTCATACCAGGTGTCCATCCATCACCCCAGTCCTTCTCCTCATCCTACATCCCTGGAAACCATTACCTGGCACTTCTACTCCTCCACTGGCTGTCTTTAGAGATGAGGGACAGCCCTCTTGGCCTGTCAGGAAGTGAGTCCCAGCAAAGACTGCCCTGTTATCAGCTGCCTGAGGGCAGGAACTTCCAGGGTCATGAGCCAGGGACTTTGGGAACTTGGTCTTCTATCTTCCTCTTTCTGCATTTGTCATACAGAGCAGGAAGCTAGTGCTGAATGGCTGTGTGCCAAATGCAAAATGGTATTGGGCTAACCAAAATAGGTAGAGTTGATATATCTCAGAGTTCAGGACCATGGAATATCAGAGCTAGGAGAGACCATGAGACATATAGTCCAACCCAGTTATTGTACATAGAGGCCCAGAGAGAGGAAAGTGACCACAAGGGGCCAGGGTGAGAACATGGCAGTGAGGTTCTCACTTATGGGTCTGCCTAGTGTGGGGTCCTACATTAGGCATAAGATGCTTTACTGGTCGTAAGTTAGGGGCTGAGTTGGACTCATAGTCAATGGAACCAGGGTGGTCCTGACAGATCTGGGTTCCATAGATTAGAGATGAGGAGTGAGTCAGAGCCAAAGTCTAGGACCAGTTTGTAAGATCATTGAGGGAGGATAAGTGGCTAAGGCTAAAAGGCAAGGCCAATGGGAGCCCACTTTTATTAGGTTCTTGCCTACGCGAGTCTGTTTCTTTCTGTTTTCATGAAGTAGAGATTCATTCACGAATGGAAGACTGATGATATGGGTGCAGGATGGGCTTTCTCCATATAACAGAAAACACAACTCAAAGTGAATCAAATAACAAGAGCATTTATTAACTCATAACAAGAAGTTCAGCAATAAAGTAGGCCTCAAGACTGGTAGACCCAGCAGCTTAGCCACGCCATCGAGGATTCGGGTTCTTTGTTTTCCAGCTTTACCTTGCTCCATGTCGTACGATAGTTGCCTCCTAGTTACAAGATAGCTGCCAGAAGAAAGGGGGGTTTCCCCCTTTTATTCAGTTTAATGGAAAAAAGAAAAATGATCTCTCCCCAACCATAGAATTAAGTCTTTCTCTTGAGTCTGACTGGGTAATTTTTGGTCACATGCCCATTCCTGGACCAACAATGGCAGTTACCAAACCATAGCTCATGGCCCAAACCCAGCTAACCACTTGTTTATTTATTAAACTAAGAATGGTTTTAGATTATCAAATGCTACATTTATGTAAGCACCCATGTAATAGCTTTTATATTGCCTCTTAGCCCTCAAAGCCTGTCTAGTAACCTTTTTCAGCACCACAAATTTGTTGCTTTTTCCATGCCAGCCACTACCACATACAGACATCTCTAGTCTAGTCTGTATGTCTTTTATCATATGTCAGTTATTCATACCTTCTGTTTACTAGCATGCCTGGTGACTCTCGGCTTCTGCTGACTCGTGGTTCTACTCACTCATGGCCCGCTGACTCACGGCACTGCTTACTGTGGCCTCTGCTGCATACCAGACTGTTTTTCCCCTTCCACTTTCTGCTCCTACCACCAAACTAGCAGTCTGCTCCATTTTGTATTCAAATTCTAAGAGAGGTGCTTTGATTAGTTTGGTTAAACTAATCTCTACTGGGCAAGGATCTCTAGTCTGGACTTACCTGGTCCCAGTCTTGCCCCTGGCTCCCTCTCTACTCCAAGATTAACAGAGAAGTTCTTATCTAAATACCAGGCTCAAACTAAGCTCTGTGAACATCCTGATAAAGCTTTATTGCTCACACTTTATAGTTTATATTTTATGACCACTGAGCTAGAGGGCTGAGCTGAAGTTTCTCTAAAGGAAAAAAAAAATCGATGTCTAAGCTATCTAAGATCTATCATGTTCTTCTGTGACTGAGGAAATCTTTGAGTTCATTGCAAAGAAGCACCATTACAAGTTCTGGAGCACCTCCAAAACATGAAATTACTTATAGACCATTAGGAGGTTATAAAAATGACTACCTTTTGTTCATCTTATTGCCAAAATATTATTGCACTAACAGAAGAAATGTAAAAATTAAGGACAAAACCACAATAGCTCTGGACACCCAAAAAAGAGGGATAGCAATTCTTTAAGTCCTAAGAATTTTCTGGAAGATATAAAACAGATTAGATTGGATTGATACAACAGCTTGAAATAAGTCATTAAACTGAACAAGTGCAAGAAACCCCTCCAAAAAAGCACAATTCCTGATGGCAGTAGAAAAGAACTTGAGATTCTAATTACTATATTTAGAGAAATTTAAGAAGATTCATGTGTAAAATAGTACATGGCAGAGACTGAATCACACATGCCAACGAATCTCCTCTCTGTGCCCACCAGGAAATTACATCTCTAGCCCCTTTGCAGTTAGGTTGGGACCATGTAACTGGGTTTCAGTCACTGGTAAGTTGGCAAGAGTAATATGCAGCACCTCTAGGGATGGCCTTGAAAAACTCGATGTGTGTGTTTTTTTTAATGCTTTCTCTTCCCCTTTTGTATTGACCTGGCAGCCAAACATGAGGATGGTGGCATCATAAGATGGGAGGAGCTTGGATCTTTGCTGGACCACTTGGAGGAGAAACTCTGAAGGGAGTTACCCGGCATGCATCAGACTGCTCAGACTATTAGACAAATGAGGAATCAAACCTTTCTTGTGATAAGTCATTGTGATTTGGGGACTGTTTCAAGAGCATGCATAAATAATCTTATATAATACATTAAAATCGATTTTTAAAAACTCTCATGTTTTGTTGGAAGTAAAAACCTCATTGGGGGGGTGGAGGTCGTTGAAGACCTGATGGACACACTGAAGACAGAATCAGTGAACTGAAAAACAGTGCCAGCTATTCCCTCAAAATACAGGGCTTGTTTCAAAGCTTAATTAGGGCACGTTTAGGGTAAGATTTACTCTAGGTCTAGTTTAGTCCTATTTCTAAGGCGTGGCCCTTTCTAGAGGGTCAATGAAGTGCCCTGGGTGTTCAGTGAGGTCCCTCCACTGTGTTTGGCAAGAACTTGACTGTCCCTCAGCCCTGTGTAGCTCCAGGAATTGCTCAGTTTACAATGATTCAATAGTTCTTTGCCCAGCCTCATGGATTTCTACCCCGCACACGTGCTCCTTAGTATTCAGCAACAGCCTTAATCTACGCCGATTCCTGGAGCCCTTTTTCTGCACAGCTCCCTCTACTCTGGTCTTCCGCCAGCCACACAAATTCCAGTTGTGTCAGCCTTCCTGAATTTGATCTCTGTCTCTTCAACTCAGTGAGACCACCATCACTGCTGGGCTTCTTCCTTTCTGCCTTGTTCCAGAAAATGCTTCCAGATAGTAAGACTCATTTCATTTGTTTCCCTTCTCTTGGGGATCCCAGCCCTGCACTGCCTGTTGTCTAATGTCTAAAACACATATTTCATGTATGTTGTCCACCTTTCTAGTTGTTTATCATTGTAGGTTAGGTCTGCAATTGCCGGGTACTCTGTTGTGAAGTCATGTATGTTTTTCATTTCTAAAAACTCTTTTTTGTTTTCTGATTGTGCTTTTACATATAAGTCTCCTATTTTATGGATACTTAAATATCTTCATGAATCATCCTGGGAATGTCAATTAGAATACTGTTCATGTCCTTTCTGTTTCTTAAATTGATGGTATTTCATTGAGGGAAATTTCCACTGCCATCTCAACTTAGACACCATTTGGGGTTTGTCTACCATTTTCAAATAGCTAGAGAGTTTTAATTGACTAATAATATTTATAATATAAGTCCAGATTAGTCAGAACTGGTACCGTGTAGGGTTAATCAACAACTACGTAAATGGTTGGCTAGGGAGCGGGAGACATACCATGACCATTCACTCATTAAGTGATGAATGGGATCACAAAGATATTTCCCACACACGATCTTTTCAAATATTTGGATAATTCTCACAACTATTGTAATTATTATTCCAATTTTACAGTTGAGGAAACTGAAGTTCAATACCTTGCTGAGGTCACAGAACTAGTGAGTCAAGCAGCCAGGATTAGATCCCAGGCAGCCTGTCCAACCTATACACTTTTATTTTAATTTTTTTTGCTATACAGCTTCCAGAAATTTCATATATCTGGCTTACTGATAGAACTGTACCATGCTTTTCATTACAGGTACAGATATTTTCTAGTTTTAAATTTTCCTGTATATTTCATGTGACTTCTTGAGTATTTTAAGAATATTCATGACATTAGGTGTTTTTTCAAATCATGAAACTATGGCCCACAACATTTTTTCCATATTATAAACTAAGTTAAACTCTTCTTTGGGTTAAAGCCCTCAGTGAAACTACTGGACAAAGGAATAGACATTTTTGAGGGACTTCATATATACTTTGTAAATTAAATGTTCATAAATTTTACCAAGCCATTCCCTTCAAGCAGTGTCATTTTTAATTGGCGTCTTTGGAAGATCCAAAGTTTCTAAGATATCTAATGGTGGAATTTGAGGCACAGTGACATATGGGCAGAGGAGATATTTTTGGGAGCAGTTCTTTCCCTGTACCTCTCAAATCCCTTACAGACCCCCTTTCTCCTCAGGGGGCCTCTCCTGCACATGTTGGGGGCAGGGCCTGGGCTGGGGGCACCTCTGCCAGGATCCTGCTGATCTATGTTCTTGCCTGACACTCAGCAGCTGTCGTGGAGGCGTGGGCTGCAGGCGCTGTTCCCCACGGGCCGTGTGCAGGCTGCAGGCCGGGGATCCTTTCCCGCCTAATCCGAGGGGCACTGAGGTGGGGAGGGAGACAGCTGGGTGTAACTGATCTGCAAAGGAATGGAATGGCCCAGGCCTCCCAGCGCTGGGCTGGGCCGTCTGCAGGCTGCCCTCCCCAGCTGCCGAGCCTTTAACCCTTCCTTCTCTTACTTCTCTCCCCTCCATCCTGGGAGTTAATGTGTCACCCAGCTCAGCCAAGTCCCAGGAATGATCCCAGAGGGGTCTGAACACCTTGCAGAGGATCCAGCCTTGAGATAGTTACTGTTGGGGAAGCGAGGGCAAGAGCAAGAGGCCTGGGCCCTCTCTGGTGAGCTTCCTGTCTTGGTAGGAGACAGAGGTCTTGCAAGGCCCAGCCGGTGATTCAGACAGTGAAGGCTGTGAGGTCAGAGCAGGGAGGCCCAGCCTGGGTTGGAGCACAGGGAAGACTCCCTGGAAGAGGCAATGAAAGGGACACTGGGTTTGGAGTCTGGTGCTGCCTTCACCATTGCTCACTTTGCAGTGAGAGCTTGGGTGAGTCATTCTCTTTCTAGAATCAGTTTCTCGCTCCTGGAAATGTGGAGTTGGAAGAAGATGATCTTCAAGGTGCTGTGCATAGTGGTAACAATAGCTCCATTCATTAAATGCCTACCATTGGCCAGGGGCTTTATCTATATTAAACATTCTCACCATCACTTTGCCAGGTTCTCATTCCCATTTTAGTGGTGAGGAAACTGAGATTTGGGGAGCATGAATCAAATCGGACAGTGAAGGCTGTTCGGAGACAGAGTCTGACCCCATAATTGAGGCTCCTGCACTGCATTGTGCTCCTTTTTCAGCTCCAACTATCTGTAAATGATGACTTAGTTCAGGTAGAACAGAGGCAGGAGACCCAGTTGGCTGGGGCACAGCAGAGACAAAGGCTTACCGGTGAGCCCCAGAGGCCCCGGATGAAGGGTGGGCTAGGGCTGGGTCAGGCTCTTTGCTCCTGCTTTTCTTCTTCCCTGGGCACAACCGGGCTGGGATCTCCTGGCTCAGCCGGGCAGCCTCACACATGGCCACAGCCTCTGCAGTTGTCCAGCCCGTTGCCATTTATGATCTCACTTGACCCTCATGCCAACCCTGGGATGTAGAACCTGTCACTCCTCCTCACAACAGAGGACTGAAGCTTGAAGTTTGCCAAAGTCCTCTAACTGGTAATTGGCTGAAGAGGGACTAGAACCCTCTTTTCACTGCCCCTTCTGGCTTCCTGGAGGAAGGGTCCTGGAGAATGAGCTACTGGGCCCCCACCAATCCTCTTCATGCTCTCTCCTGGCTGCAAAGGAAAGTATGAGTGTGGGCTCTGGAGTTAAACAAGCATGGGGCTCATGTCCTGACTCCTCTACTCTCCAGCTGTGCAGTCACTTAACCTCTCTGGGCCTTAGCTTCTTCATCTGTTGTGAACAAAATGTAGATGAAGAATAAATGAAGGCAGGAGCCAGGCCTACATCCCCCTGCTCTGAGCAGAGCACAGACATAGGCCAGCAAGTAATGCCCCAGGTGAGCAGAACCTAGGGGCGTGGGGGGAGGGGGGCTAGAGGCTGAGAAGGTTCTTGTGGCTGGGGTTTTGCGGTGAGGTGGGACTCCAGGCTGGTGTGAAGCTTAGGCAGGAACTACCTAGGAAGATGGAGGAAAGGGGCATTCCAGACGAGGCAAAGGCCTCAGGCAAAGGTGCAGAGGCAAGAATAGATACTGTGTGGGAGGAGCAGGGATGGAGTCTGGGTCCAGGATTCGGGAAACTGGCCCACAGGAAGGTGGGTCTTCATGGCAAGTGGGGGCTGAGGGGCAAGCCTAGAGAATGGCTCAGCTCTCTCCAAGGATGCAGGGGTTGAACCCACCCTTTTACCCACTTTATCCCCTCTCCCCCAATTCCCTGGGCTGCCAGGACCTCTGGGCAAAGGGCCGGGCGGGAGAGACAGCTGTGCAGGCCTCCTGCCTGCTGCAGGGGATTAGCTGGCACCACCACAGTATGTGTGGAAGGGGACACCTGGCTCTCTGGGGCTGCCCACCCCTATGCCCTTTAACTTTTGGCTGCCTGGGCTCCTCACTTTCATGTTTAAAGGCATGTTCCTACTCATTTTTCAGTGCTCTGTGTTAGACACTGGGGCCATAGAGATGAATAAAGGTCTAGGGCAGGGACTGCCCAGCCAGAGGTGCCTTTATCCATCACTGTCCCTCCTCATGCCAGCCCCAGGCCCCCTGAGACCTTTGATCTCTCCCCCAGCAAAGCCTTTCTCTCTGCTAGCTCCTTCTAGGACATATGGTCAAGTTGTCTGCGCTATCTCCACTTCCTCACTGCCGGCACTGTCCTCCAGACTCATCTCCTCTTCCTGGGCACACAGCTGGACTACATTTCCCAGCCTCCTTTGCAGTCAGGTGTGGCCGTGTACCTGAGTTCTGGCCAGTGGGATAAAAGCAAGGCGCTCTCAGTCAGCACCCCAAACCTCCAGAGCTGATTCCCAGCACTCCTCCCTGGGCTGGCGTGATGTAGATGTGCATGGGGCCTTTGGAAGGCTCTTGATGATGATGGTAGATTCCCAAGACAGAGGAGTCAGGGTCTCTGAATCATTTTGCATGCAAGGTTCCGGCTACTCAGGAATGCCTGTCTTGCTCTCCCTGCCTCCCCCCCTCTTTTATTGGGAAGAAAAAAATAAACTATTATACTGTATTTGAACCACAGAAAAGATCTGACTTGCTGTCCATTTTAAAAAATGAGGAATTTCTCCTCCATTTCCCCAAATGGGACAGCCCAGGAAAGCAGGGAAGAGGGGACCTGGAACTCTGAAAAGAGGATTGGAAGGGAAAACCTCCCGCTTCTGGGAGAGAGATTTTCTGGGGCAAGATGTGGCCAATGAACCGACACAAATAGCGTTCGATATTCAACTTGAAGGTGTTCCTGTTTGATTCTGCCTGCGGCTGCCATCTGCCTTCCCCAAACCACCATGACAAGTGTGTGAGGCTCCTCAGGGAAATGTGAAAGGCGGGGCGGCACGCGGGAGAACAGGCCCTGGGGACCCAGGCCTTGGGGAGCAGGCGGGAGCAGGGAGGTGCGGGCAGGTCGGGTGGCGTGGCCAGGACAGGGTTAAGGGGCCTGAGAGCGGGATTGGCTCTCCGCTCCGCGAGGCAGTAAAGTCAGCATGTCGCCTCCAATTCGCTGCGGCCTGACCTTGAACGTGAATCATTCCATCACAATGTCCTTATTGATTTCCACAGGAAGAGGATTAGGCCCAGAAAATCGGGGCTGGAACCTGAGCCCGAAGCGAGGAAAATGGGATGGTTCTGGGGCTCAAAACCCCTCGTGTTTGCAAATACGTCACAGGGGGCTGCAGGCTAGGCAGCCGCCCAGCTCCATACCAGCTCTCTGAGTGGCTGGGTCTTGGGCTTCTGTTTCTCCCTTTTTTAAAAAAAAGAAAATTAAATTTATTGGGGTGACATTGGTTAATAACATTATATGTTTCAAGTGTACACCTCTATAGTACATCATTTGCATATTGCATTGCGCTCACCACCCAAGGTCTAGCCTCCTGTCACTGTGTATCTGACCCCTTCACCCTTTCACCCTCCCACCATGGGCTTCTATTTCTCACCTGTCTGGTGGGTGGCCTCTTGGGTTTTCTTAAGCTTTAAGTCATGCACAGAGAGTGGGAGGAAACAAGGGTTGGGAGAGATGCTATAGATACCCCTTGAACCTTGAGGCTATTCTGGGGTGGTCACTTCATCCCCAGTCCACAATGACACCCCTTGGGATCCTTAGAACAAAACAGGCTGTTCCAGGACCAGTGCTGCGACTGAAACAGCTGGCCCACACTGCTAGGAAGGGCCTTCCTCAGCCCTGAAAACCTTCAAGGGAAAGAGGTGAATATAGGGGTGTGTGTGTGTGTGTGTGTGTGTGTGTGTGTGTGTGTGTGTGTGTGTGTCCACATAGGTGCAGAGGTGGGTCATTCTGTGGGAACTGACCCACAATTTCCTTTTTCCATTTAGCATACCCTGGAGATCCCACCATGTCCATATACAAAAGGATTTTATAATATTTTATGGTATGGCTGTACCAGGTTATTTAATCATTTCCTATTGGTAAGCATTTAAAGTTGTTATCAATTTTCAAAACTAAAAACAATGCTGCAATGATCATCCTGACTGGCACATGTATGAATTATTCTTTAGATGCTGTATTAGTTTCCTATGGCTGCTGTAACAAATTACCACTAACTATGTCTTAAAAACAACACAGATTTATTCTCTTACAGTTCCAGAGGTCAGAAGTCTTGGGTTAAAAATCAAGGTGCCAGCAGGTCTGTGTCCTTCTAGAGGGTCCACGGGAGAATCCAGTTCCCTGCCTTTTCCAGATTCTAAAGACTGCCTACACCTTGGCCAGTAGCCTCTTCCACCAACTTCAAAGCGTATCACTCCAGCCTCAGCTCTGTCATCACATCTCCTGTCTCTGACTCCTGCTTCTCTCATATAAGGACCCTTATAATTACACTGAGCCCTCCTGGATAATCAAGGATCCTTAACTTATTCATATCCACAAAGTCCCTTTAACTGTGTAAGGTAACGTATTCAGAGGTTCCTGGCACTAGCACATGGACATATTTGATGGGCCACCATTCTGCCCACCCCGATCTGCCTGGAAATAGGATGGCTTAGTCAAAGGGTACATGTATTCTTAATGTAAATCAACATCTCCAAACTGTATCAGCGACCACATCAGCATTGCTGGTTCTGGCTTTGTGAGGGCAATTGGGCACCATTGAAAAGGTTAAAATCCTTACCCTCCCCTGTGTTCCCCACAGTGCTGAGCAAGATATCATGCTGATTGGTGGTTTGATTGTTAATCTTTCACTAAAGTGTCTTAGCCTAAAAGAACTGGTTTCCTAGGCAGGAGATGAAGGAGCAGCACTGGGAGTTTGGGCCAAAGGGTTGGGGTGGGAGGTTTGCTTCCAGGAGGACCAGATAAGAGGGGGTGCCAGGTTAGAGTGAAGATGAGGTGGGAGGTGAAAAGCAAGGAGCACTGTGATTCTACCCATGGGGTGTGACCATCAAGGCCAAGGCCACCTGTAAGTATAGGGTGGGGGTGGAGCAGGTGGCCTGGAAACTGGAGCCCAGGAGGGCCAAATCAGCAAAGCTGGGTCACTGGCGACAGGATATGAGAACAGGCAACCCAAAGCCTGAGGCCACCCTTCCAAATAGAGGCTGCAGAAAGATGCTCAGGCCAAGGCTGGATTATCCTGATGTCCTCCATCTCTGTACACAATGGCTGACTAGGAGCAGCCCTGCCTGCTTGTCCCTGGATGTAAACGGATGGGGGTGGCAGTGAAGTGAGGGGTGAACAGCCAGGAACACTGGCATTCCGGCAATGACTAAAGAATCACCTTGTCTTAATCTAAACATCTTGCTGTATAATGGAATCAGTATTTTAGAATCTGTTCTTTTTGAAGGTATGTTTAAAGTCATGTTCTTTTGAGCTCAGGGTTTGAAACTATCTCTGAAAGCTATTGATATGTGACTTAGATGACTTGAGTTGTGTTGAGAAAATGCCTGATTATGAGCCTTTGGTCATCATAAAGAAGCATGGAAGCCCTGTTTCACCCCATTTTTGGCCACATAATGGGAAATTAAGAAGTTATGAAGTATGCATTTAAGGCTCTAAATGTTCCTTTAAGTACTGCTTTAACTGCATCTCACAAGTTTAATGTGTCATAATTTCATAATCACACAGATCAAAACATTGTCCAGTTTCCACTCTGATTTCTTGTTTGAGTCATTGCTTATTCAGAAGTGCACTTCTTAAGACGCTAAAAAGCTCTCTTTTCATTAGGAAAAGTCCCAGGGTATGTGATAGCAGACAGATGTTCCATGAGGGGAGGCACTTACTTGTGAAATAATAGCCAAGGCTTCCAAGTTTTAGCTTCACAGGGGATGTTCCACCCCTCCAGTCAGGGTAAAGCTCCTTAAGCACTGACTCAGGCCCTAGGGTATCCCCCTCTTATTGGTAGGTACTTCCTCAGACCTCCCCTCTCCTACCCCTACCCACATGGGACAACCAGCAAAGCATTCTCCCACTTGCCCCTTAGATGTGCCAATGTTCCTTAAAGCTGAAAGACCACTAAGAACCCCATCCCTGAATTCTCCTTAATCCTAGCACAGTCAACAATGGGTGTAAAAACTCACTGAGCTCTAAGACAGAACAACGGGAAAATAGATACAGAAACATTGAGAGGGCAACATGACACCTACCCTCAGGGCCTGCCCCGTTCACATCCTATGTGAGAAGCATCTGTCCCTGGCCCCACAGAGCTGGGGCCATTCCACCTGTGTGCCGGCTCCCCAGCACCCAATGTCCCCTTCCTTATTCCCACCCCTTCCCCTAGGAGCCAGTCTTCTATCAGTTCAATTCCAACCAGTAGATACCCACTAAGGGCCTGTCCTGTGTGGGGCACGGTGCTGGGCATGGGTGGGGCAGAAGTCAGGGTGACCTTCAGGGCCATAAAATAGGCCTTATATTCACATCTGAAACTCCTTCAGATTCAAAGCAAATCTGACACCCTCAGAGATGTTCAGAGATCTGGTGTCTTCCCATGGTTTATTGGATATATATAAACAGAATACAGGTACAGGAACAAAGAGGCTGCAGCAACGGCTGGGACCATTCTGGCACAGAATCCTAACCCCAACCCTGGGGGCATAGGGCAACCACACATATCCTGGTATATAGGACAGTGCTGGGGCCTGAACAACCTCATGTTCATGCTGTTTAGACCCAGCAGGACTAAGTCGCATGGAGCCGGGGGGGGGGGGCTGCAGAGTATGGTGTGGAGGGGGTCCTGGCCCTGGTTTGAGGGAAAACACTGGTTCAGAGACAAGGGTCTGACAGATGTTCAGAGGCTCAGGCTGCGCATACACAGGGCCTGCATTTTCCACCCACAGGTGCTCTCCTGCTAAATAGTCCTAGGAAGTAGTGAGCTAAGAACTGACTGAACCACAAAACCCACACCGAAGCCCCTTTAGACACCATATCTGTATGTCCTTGAGGAAATGGCCACTGCAAAGCTAGGAGCTGCCCTTGTAGGCTAAAGGGACCCATGGATCACCTAAGGCTCTTGGACAGTGGGCTCTCCACCAACACCAAGAGGAACTGTGCTGGGCCCTTGCTGAGGAAGCCATTCCCTCCCATCATCACCCATAGGAGCCAGCCCACCTGCCAGGAAGGCCAGGGTTGGTGGATGGGGGTAAGGGGTGGTACGGAGCAGGCATGGACCTGCTCTTCTAAACCTCTCCTGAATCACAGTATCAATAACAGAATACCAGGGCATCTCTTGACACTCAGAGGACTTGAATGTCACCGAGCCCACCCCTCAGTCTCTGGGCTGACCTCACAGATGTTGGTGAGAATGGACCCAGGAACCCACCCTTCTTGCTTTTGGGAATTCCTTCTGGGTGGCTATATGCAGGCCTCTGTGTTGCGATGAAAACCCCTTTTCCTTTTACTGTGTCTGTGGTTCTCCAGGGCCAAGGAAGAGAATGGTCCCCACATCCTGACATTGCACTTGGTCTTAGGTCCAGCTCTGATCCCAGCTTCCTAGGAAAGCTCGCACCCCCCCACCGCCACCAAAAGCACTGCAGCCACTCGCAGGTGTGCAGGGGCTGCTGCCCTGACCTAGGGCCCATTCCAGACCTGAAGGCAGGGAGAGAGTTGAGTTCCCAAGTGTGGAGGAAGGGCAGCCTAGAGAGGGAGCTGGGATGGGCAGATGCGGCCTGTTCCGGCCACTCTCTGTGCCTCCGCTCGTCCTTCCATGCTCAGCACCAACCAGCTCTCCACACCTGTAGTGCGCTCCCCCCACTCACACACACACAGGCCAGCTGGAAACTGAAGTGGGGGTGGCAGAGGTGTCCCAGCCAGCCCCAGCCCCAGCCTCCAGGCCTCAGGACCACTGGCAGGCACAGTCGGTGGGCTCCTGCACTGTATAGGGCACCCAGGTGGCGTTGGTGGCACAGAAGAGCTGCACGGAGCGTCGCTGCAGGCCCACCTCTCGGCAGCACTTGCAGAAGCGGGCATAGGTGTTGATGTTGTAGTTGTAGATGCTGGCGGATGGGCACCTCCCATCACAGGACACTAGGTTCACCTGGAGATGGGCGGGCCCATGAGGTGGCCTGTGTAGCTCCATCCCCCCAAAAGCTCCCTCCACCCCCATCTTGGGTTACCCCCCCCCCCACTGCCTTGTGGGTGTCACGCACAGGGGTGTTGCTCCTGCATTCATTCTTGCGGATGGTCATGCGGATGGTCACTTTCTTGCAGGAGCGCCCATCCTCTTTACCTAGGGGGACAGGGTGGGTGAGGCGGTCATAGCTGAGAAGTGCTCCCAGGGGCAGCAGGATGGGCCAGACTGGGGCAGTTAGTGTCATGCTGGAGGGTCCCTCTACCAGCGTTAGTGCCCATGCATTAGAGCCCCGCCCCATCAGAGAGAAAGCTTTTAACTCAGTGCCCTGGAAGGAGGTGGTGGCACGGAAGGCAGAGGAGACAGAGGAAGGTTCCTGGGATGGTCCTGAGCTCTGGCTCAAGGCTAGGGAAGAGAAGGGTTTGAGGACAGGCAGGCTGCCTCCCGCCCGAGGCCCAACATCTGTCTCTAACTCCTGTTGGTGACCTCACCCCTGTCTGATTTTCAGCTTTTCTACTCAAGAGGGCTTCTAGCCTTAAGATTCTGCAATTTCTTAAATGAATGGCAACCCCAGTCCCGAGCATCCTGCTTGCACACAGTAAGTTCACTTGGTTTTCATATCTGTCCAACAGGGCTGGTCAGTCACCCAGCTGTTACAGGGATGGAAACTGATAGGAGTGCACTTTCCTCTGCCTGGACCATGCCTCCCATAGACAATGACCACGCGGCTCATTCATGCCTCACCTGCTCAAGTATCTCCTCACCAAGGCCTATCCTGAACCCCTTCTTGAAACAGCAACTCTCTCCCTGCACCAGTCCTCCCTCCCTGACCCCTCTGCAGCCGATTTCCATCCAGAACAGCGTCACCACCAGTCAGAGCACCCTTCTGGTTATGCTGTTGAAGCAGAAGCCTGAGAGCCTTCTTTTGCACAGCCCCTTCCACAGTTGGTTATGAGTTCTGTCCTACTCTGCATAAATAGTCACTTTTGCACCTAGTGTGGGTCTGTAAGTTTGTGTTTCTTTTCTGAATGAGAGCCTCCAAGCTGCATAAGCTTCAGTCCCCATCAAGCCAGCTGCGTCCGCTCTATTCTGCACCGTATTCTACCCAGCATTCTCTCTCGCACTAAGATGGCCTCTCTGCAAGGCCTGCTTTATGCTGTGTTTACAGGGCCTGGCACACTGGTGCTCAGTAAATATTCGCCAGATGCATGGACTTGCTCTGTGACCCAAGGGCACCTGCCGGAAATGGAGGGAATCCTTCCTTCTGGCCTCTGGGCCTCACCACAGTAGGTTTCCCACCACCCTTCCTTCTGGCCTCTGGGCCTCACCACAGTAGGTTTCCCACCACCCCAGCAGGAGGACCCCCAGCCGAGCTAAGCTGACTTCATCTTCCCTCTCTGCTCCCAGAGGCAGGAGAACTGAGTGCTGTCCTGGCCATGGCCCTCTGGGTCTGGACTGAGATTGGCTGAGTGACCAGCGGGAGCGAAGCGGTGGCAGCAATGGGCACTGTGGGCGCCAGGTAAGCAGGCACCGCTGAAGCATTCCCATGCAAGCCCAGGGGGCACAGATCGCTACCCAGCATGCACTGTTGGCCAAAAGGCCTTCACCAGAGGCAGGGAGCAGCGGCCCCACCATCCCCTCCCCCGCCCCCAGAGCAGGGGCCACCTAGCAGAAGGGACATTGTTGGAAATAGCAACGTGGCTGCCCGCCTCCAGTTCCGTGGGTTTCCGAGAGGAGTACCTGGGTGGCAGTGGACACTAACCCGTGGAGGAGAGGCAGGGTTAACGGGGACCACGGGAAACAGGGTCCCCGGGGAACCTGGGGAGAGGGACATGGGTTGCAGGTCACATGGGAGCACGCGGGACATTCAGGGAACATGAGTTGTGGGTCAGAAATCAGTCAATGAGGCATTGAGCCCAATTTCCTTGGGGTATGTGAGGTGAGCATAAAAAGGTCCCAAATTCTATAGTCCTCCAAGGAAGGGTCTGGGGTGCTAGGGGGTGGGGAAGCATGTAGGCAAAGGCACTAAGGCTGAGTGGGCAGTGCATGCACATATGTTTTGGGGGCTACAGGGCCCAGGGGCTGGGTGTGAGAACAGTTGCACAGACCTTTCACTCAGACTCATTAGGGAATCTGTGGGCCTGAGTACCACCCAGGAGGCCCCTCCAAGACAGGGCTCCTGGCCACAGGGAGAATTCATGTGTGTGTGTGTGTTTGGGGGGGCATCTGGGTTGTGTGTCTTGATAGGGACAGGAGGAGGCAGAACAGCTACTGACTGCTTGGACCCAATATCCCAATGTCCCCCGTCTCCAACAGGAAGCAGAGATCTTGTGTTGGGACAGGAATGTGAGCATGGCCTCTGCCCACCTGCATATCTGTGCCAGTGCCTGACGTTGTGGTCGGGGGATTATCCCTACATCTACTCACCCCTAAAGAGTCACCACCAGAGGTGCCAGGCCAGGATCCCAGCCCTCTGATCCCCAACATGACACCGTTTTCCCCCACCAGAGCCCTTCACCCTTGGGTCTCCACCATGTTCACTCACATGTCCTGCAGCATCCTTCCAAGGAAGGAACCACCGAACCCCCAACCTGGAGGGAGAGGAGGGGAGGTGGGTGAGAGATCCCATCCAGATCAGAAGCCACAATCCCAGCAAGAGGCAAAGAGTCCAAGAGACTTGACTCCTTTCCTCTCATGATGCCCTGGGCAGGACCTCCAGGCCGTGCTGACCATCAGGCCTTGGCCAGAGGAAGAAGGGGTCCCTGGGTTGGCCATGAGACAGCCACAGTGTGAGCTGACTGATTGGGTGTGACAGTGGCACTCAGACTGCCCTAGGGCCCCAGTGAGGCTGGAGCCTGGGTTAAGAGGGTACAGGACCTCCCAGTTTTCCAGTGGAAGCTCCCCAAATGGAGGGCAGGCAAGGAGGGGCACAGGGGCTGCCCCAATTGGGTGAGCGGCCTGGGCTCTATCTCAGCCCTGGATAAGTTGCCCCTTTCTTTTGGGCTTAATTTTTCCATTTCTAAAATGGGAGCAATTCTCCCTTAGAGCCCCCTCCTCTACTGTGAAATGAATAACACAAAGGATGCGACAGTTCTTTGTAAATAAGTGTGTGTGTGAGTGTGGGTTTCTATCTGTGTGTGTTTTGTGAGCATATATGTGTATGAACATATGTGTGTACATATGTGATTTTGTATGAGTGACTATGTGGATGAGAGTGTGATTGTGTGTGTGTTTGTTTTCTAGGTAAGATCAGAAATCTTTAAATGTCCAATATTCATCTCAGGAGCTTAAATAATTTAACAATAACTCCCAACCCTCCTGGAAATCCTTGTCCTTGAGGTGTGCCCATAGTGACAGTTGTCCATGCTAGTGCAAACATGCTTTGGTGTGTGATGGTGCATGGTGTGTGCTGGTGCACTGAGGTGTTAATGTCCCCGTGGAGTGTGTGGTGTGTGTGAGCAGCTGACTGCCTGTGTTGGTGTGTCTGTAACAGTGTATGTCTGCATGTATCTGTGTGTGGCCCTGTGATGTGTGAGGATGTGGGGTGTGAGGTGGTCAGAGCGAAAAAGCATAGAGAGATGTGGAATTGGGGTGGTGAGGCAGGCACAGGCTCCAGGGGACTCCTCCCCCACACTCCTGCACACAGGACCTCTCCCCTTCCACTAGGAAGAGAGCCCATGTCCCAGGCCTCAGGCCATGCTACAGTGGAAGGAGGCTGGCACTGACCTTGGCACATTCAGTCTCATTGAGAGGTGGGCAGCTGATGGGCGAGCGGACAAGCACGGCACCCAGGGGAGTGCTGCTGCAGTGGTGGCGGGCGCATTCTGCGATCCAGGACGCCCCGGGCTGGAGGGCACAGAGGTGAGAGATGGGGGCTTGCAGGCAGGTGGATGGCCCAAGTGAACCGACAGGGTATAGCTCCAAAGGCAGGTGCAGCCCAAAGCACAGCACTGCTCAGGACCCTGTCTGTACCCAGCCCTGGGTCCCGGTCCTAGGTGTCTTCTCCTGGGGCCCCTTCCTAGGTGGGCATTTAAGGGGCTGCCTACCAAGAACAGGGAGGTGGTGCCGTTGGGGAAAGTGAAGAGGCAGGACACGTTCCTGCAGGAGCCGCAGCAGGCCGCCAGATCCCGTGGGTGCTCATACTCCTGGTTCTGCAGGACAGGGAGGGGA
This sequence comes from Miniopterus natalensis, assembly GCF_054644295.1. Lineage (NCBI taxonomy): Eukaryota > Metazoa > Chordata > Mammalia > Chiroptera > Miniopteridae > Miniopterus > Miniopterus natalensis. The sequence continues at coordinate 51,153,445 of NC_142091.1, read as the reverse complement.
GGGCCGAGATGGGCTCAGCACACGCCCACCTCCACCCTCCTGCCTCTCCCACTCTCCTGTCTCTGAGCCCAGAGCAGGCCCCCGGTAGACGCTCAGGAAGGGGATTCCCAGGCTCCTATCTCAGGCAGGAAGGCCACTCTTATGTCTACCCTATGACTCCTTTGCTTCAGTTCCTAGGCTCAGCCCCAGTGGACAAACAGCCATTCCACCCCTTTCGGAGACAGCACGGCTGGGAATTACAGGTGCCAGTTTTGGTTCCAGCTAGACCTCAGTCTGAGTCCCAGTCCTTGTGGGACTTTTGACAAAGGACTGAACCTCCCTAAACCTCAGTTTTCTCATCTGAAAAATAGGAACAATTCTAACCCCTTTTATTCAGTTAATATTTATTTAGCCCTTACTAGAAGCCAGTCACTGTCCTAGGTATCGGGCATGTAGACATGTTCGACAAATGGTAGCAACGCAAACAGAAACCGAAAAATTAGGGGATGTGCTAGCCATAGAAGGTGCTTCATAAATGTATTCTGTCAAATCCCCACCCTTGCCAGGCCTTCACTCTCACTGTTCCCCTCCTGGCCTCGCCCAGCCCAGTCCCATTCCCAGCACTTTCCACAGAGGTCTCCGAGGGCCCCTGTGCCCACGCTCTAGACTTGTCTAGAGAGCTTGGACATATGGAGGGCCCCTCTGGTTCCTGGAGCACCTAGGCTCTGCCAGGCCAGCCCTCCTGACACCACCCCTGACCCGTGCTGCCCCCTACCGCCTCGCAGTGGACATCACACAGCACGGAGGTGGTGTTGATCTGGTAGAAGCCAGTGAGAGGGTCGAGCAGGTCGGTGCAGCGCGAGGTGTGGCACACGCCATCTGCCGAGAGCTCCACCACTGTCTGGCCTGGCTGCATCACCCCCAGCTCTCGGCTCAGACACACGGCAGCCTTCACTGGATGGGTGTGCAGGGTGGCCACAGTCACCGAGAGCCCAGCACCCACACCAGCCCACCCGTGGCTCACCCACCCTGGCTCTACCTCCCCACTCACCGCACTCGTATTTGGCGCAGCCACACACGTTCTCCACGCTGTGCATGAACTCCTCATCCAGCTGGGACTTCTCCCACTGGGTGGGACAGAGCTTGTCAGCACCCCGTGTGGGGAGGCCCTGCCCTGCCCTCGGGGAGCAGTCTGCCACCTGGGCACCCCTCTCTTTCCTTGCAGTGCTGGAGAAGGGACTGGCAGGCCTGGAGACCCTTGGCACCCTGTGAACTCAGTCACCCTCCCGCCAAAGAAGGAATGCCCAGTGTGGCTTCTGAGCCTCTCCGCTGAGGAACACTCCCCAGTGTCCTCTCCTGGGCCCCGGGCCTCTCCTGTCATTCTGCGCACCCACTGGCCCCATCAATGGAGGACTAATGCATGGCTGTGGCACCGAATCTGGCTCAGCGCATACTACTTCCCTTCTAAGGATGGGACAGGGGACAAAATGAGAGGAGATGCATGCCGGGGCTTGGGGGGGATACATATAATCCAGAAAATTATGTGAAAAAGATAACTTTAAACATACTGTTCCATTTCTCCAGGTATTTTCACTTCCCTCAGGGGCTATGCAGTGTGGTGGTTAATGGCACAGTCTCTGGGGTCAGATTTCCTGGCTTCCAATCCTAGCACTGTGATTTACTAGCTACATGACCTTAACCTTAGTTTTCTTGTTTCTATAATTGAGTTAATCATAGAATCATTGGGTTGTGTGAGAGTTAATGTGATAATATACATAAGAGCCTTAGAATGAGTTCCTGGCATATAGTTAGCTCTCAATTAATATTAGCTGCTGTCATAAGAATCATCATCACTGTCACCATCATCTTCACCATCACCCCCATCCCCACCAGCATCATCACCAGCATCTTTATCATCACCATCATCTTCACCATCACCCCCATCCCCACCAGCATCATCACCAGCATCTTCATCATCACTGTCATCATCATCTTCACCATCATCCCCATCCCCACCATCATCATCACTGGCATCATCATCATCATCATCATCATCTTCACCATCACCTCCATCCCCACCAGCATCACCACCAGCATCTTCATCATCACCATCATCCTCGTTGAACTTAATCAATCCTCACCACAACTCTGAAGCAGGATCATGCCCACTTTACAAATAAGGGCAATGTGCCCAGAGAGCAGAGCTGGGGCCAAGAATGCTGACCTGCAATCCAAGGCTCCTTGTACTAGCTTAAAGGAACAGGGTCTCCAGGGGAAGAAAGGAATAGAGAGGAAAGGAAAGGGAGGCAGACCAGGGAGAATGGGGAGGGGCAGTGTCTACATACCAGATGGCACCGGGGCACTGGGATCGTGTCACAGTCACACTCTGAAAAACAGGAAGGGCCAGGACCCACCTCACCAAAGATGTCCAGGAGGAAATCCCCCTGGGTTTCCAGACAGCTCACTGCAGGCACAGCCCCTCCTCCAGTCTGCCTCCATCCCTCCATGGGGGCTGCAGTTCTGCTGGTTGGACAGTCAGTGATGGGTCCTAAAGTCAAGCTCCACGCCAGATGTGGAGTGAGAACAAATGGGCAGATGGACCTATCACAGGTGCCCTTTCGTCATCTAGTATCTTTCCTCCCTGAGACCCAGGGCCCATTCCAGAGCAGATGTGGGGCCTCTCCAGGAACAACCAGGCGAAAGTGAGACTTCTGGCCATCTGCATTTCCCAAATCTATGTTCTAGCAAGCGCAGTCTCACTACTCCGAGCCTCTGCCCATGAGCAGGTCCAGTTCTAAGCTGCAAGGGAGCCAACTGCTGAGGCACCACTAGCAAACTTAAGGGAGGCAGCAGCTCTAGCTTCGGGGCGAGGAGCTCCAGGGCAGAGTGGCTGTGAAACGCTCCTCTGGGAAACTCACACAGCAAATGGCTTTAAGGGCCTACTCTACGCCAAGTTTTACTCTGTGCTGTGGGAACAAAGCAATGACTAAGACAGACTAAACCCCTGCCCACATGAAGTTTACATTTAGGACTGGAAAAAGACAAGTAAAATATCTAGGTGCAAAATAGTTTCTCTACTCTTTCTAAAATAACATTTTATATAAAGCTCACTGGTGTTCATTATCGATCATTGACACTACCACCTGCTTCCCCAAAGGATTGGAGGTGAATCTTAACAAAATTGTTTTTACTATCAGATAGTTTTAGATGGAAAAACCTTTCTGAAACAAGAAATTGCTTTTATCCCTTCTTTTCCCGAGGAAAGAAAAAGATCCAGGAATTCTCTGCACTCAGAGAGCAGATGCAGAGTGGGAGGAAGGTGATTTTGGAGGCTTCCCTCTGGTGAGAGACAGAATCTGAGCAAAATGATAGTGGCGGCTCCTTCTTCCCCTGCCCTCCCTCCTCACAGGGGCCCTGGATCTCCGCCTTTAGGGAGAAGCCTCTCTGTCCAGGGACTTACCACAGGACTTGTAGGGGCAGCAGCGGTCTGGGCTCCACACCTCCACCAGGGCAGTGCCCATGCCACACTGCACTTGGGGGCAACGGAAGTTCTCACACACTGCGCAGAGGGGAAGCAGGGGACACATCAGCCACAGGCAACTTGGAGTGTGAATTCTCAGAAATGCAACACTGGCTAAAGAAGAGGTATCTCCCAGCTTCTCCTTAGGTCTCCCCAATTTACTCAGCACCCTCCTGGGCTAAAGTTCAGGGGAGAAGCCTGGGATCCCAAAGTCTCCCTGTAGAACTACATCAGGAGGCCCTACTTCTGCTCTGGGAAGTATTACGACATGGCAATGGCAGAACCTTAATGTCACTCAACTGGGCCTCCCCCCCTCTGGATTCTGGGTCACCCTGAGAGCAGCGATCAGAGGGGAGCCAGTGATCAGGACAAGCACCACAGGCCCGGAACATTTCTCTCTGTAGGAGAGCACACCCTTCCCCCCTGTGGAAATCACCCACTTGTAGCCCACCCGAGCCTGCTTTGCTTCAGCCACACTGTAAGGCTCACATTCCTCTTACTCCTGTTCTGCAGGCAGGTCCCCCTTAGATTAGGGCTCCCCAGCCATTCTCATGTATCGAGAGACCAAGGCGAGGAGTGAGGGCATCTCTAGGCACAACTTTTTGGTGGGGAGGTATGAGAGTCAACGCTGAAGAAGAAAGACTATAAGACTTATCCAATTTATTAAAAAAATTATTGGCATGAGTAAGAAATCTCCACTTCAAAGAATTATGAATGAAGTGGAGGCAGAGAAGGATATTCGTACAATATCAAAGTAATGGGTTACTTTCTGGTTGAAAGAGGAAAACTATAAATGTCAGATGGAGGAATGTGACAGTCGCCATCCTAATCCAGGGTCTATGTTAACATCAGTTACAGTGGCTCAGCCACATAGTATGTGTCTCCTGATGGGATGTACTCTGAAGCTCATGTACTGTCCAGTCAAGAGTGTTTTAGTTGAATCCATCTAACTTCTGGTTTACAGGCAGTGCACAGGACAGAGGAGCAAGATAAGCAGTTCTGAGAGGAAACACGTGGATAAATCCAGAGGGTGGGACTTTCTGCAGGACCACAGCCCAAGCTCTGCAATTTAGTGTCACACAGAAGAAGGAACCCAGTGCTGAATTAAAAGATATTGAAGAGATTTTAATATTAATGTGTGGTTCTGGATTGGATCTTGGGTTAGACAAGCCAGGAGAACTGTGGACTAGGCATGATACAATTTTTAAAAATTATTAACATAGAAAGATGAAGGTCACATTTTCACAGCTGGTTATAAAGGAATATGACCAAGTGACCTCATTTTGGTAAAACGCACATACCTAAAGGCATAGAGAATATCTGGAAGGGTAGTAGGGATACCTGGGAGGTAGGCAGATAGTATTTCCACTTTCTTGTATTTACTTGGCTTTTGTACTTTCTACAAGGCATATGTAGTGTTTTTGTTATAAAAGTGTAATGAAAACTGGGAGAAGGTAATAATGTCAATGGTCTTAGGGTGAGGACTTTGTGAAGGGCCCGCTGGCACATAAAGGTCCCAGGAGCCCCTCCGGCTGTGGCGCATGCCCAGCCAGGACTCACCACACTGGTACAGAGGGCAGCAGAGCTCCGTGGTGTTGCTGTCCACGGTGAGCGCCTCCCCTTCCTGACACTCGGGGATCGGATCTGGACAGTCGCCACAAACTGAGGGGAGAGGGGCCACTGCTGTGACAGGAAGTCCCTCTCACCAGGGGACTTGGGAGAGAACAGGTTGCTGGGTGGGGATACCTCGAGGTGTGACAGGGGCTAGACTAATAGCAGTGTTTCACGGTCTCATGTGGCCTGTCCTGGAGTCAGAATTTGGAAGTTCTCCCTTGTGTTCGTTCACCTAAAGTCTTACACTGAATGGGCACCTATTTCCTGGTGCTCAGTAATCCACGGGGTGGAGCGGGGATCGGTTTCCTTTTTCTCCCACACTTCCCTCTGAACAGGGATCTCACCTTCCCTCTGTGGCCACCCCACCTAATGACCCCCACCCTTTCCTCCTAACCACCCAAGGAAGCTGGGGTGAGGAAGGGGCGGCTGTGGTCCAGGTGTGCACGCTGACATCTGAGGGCATGTCCACCTACCGCAGAAGTAGTAGATGCAGCATGAATCCCCTAGGCGGCCAGAGATCAGGATCTGGTCCTGGCGGCAGCTGGGGATCACAACGGCCTCACACTGGTCTGGGTCACACTCTGGGGAAAAGACAGAATTTAGGCACCAGGAGCAGAGACCCTGCCTGGCCACGCTGGGCTCCCTGCCCTGGCTGTGCCCTAATCTCCATCCAGAACCCAGTCCCCAGAGCTGTCCTTGCTCGCCTACCCCAGCTGCAGGGCTCCCCACCTCCCCCAGGTGGTTGGTATCCCACTCTCTCTTCCCCAGGACCTCTCACCACAGCTGTAGCTGGGGCAGCAGGAGTCCTCCTGGAAGTGGGTGATGAGTCGGTGGCCTGGGCTGCAGGTAGGGGCGAGGCCCTCGCACAGAGTCTGGTTACACACTGGCCCGGGGGCCACAGGGCCTGTCACCTGGAGGCCAGGACTTCCCCAGCCTCCAGCACTGCCCAGCCCCTGGATGCCTGGTCCTCATGATGCCTCCCAGTCCCTAGGGCCCATATTCCTAAAAGGAGCCTCTGAAGGTCACACAGTGGCTCCAGGACTGGGACAAAAGAGCAATAAGAGTTAACATTCAATACAATAGACCGTGTGACAGACAGCCACTGTTCTGGATCAGTATTAACTTCTGTAATTCTTACAACCCAGAAGGTGGGTACTATTATCAGCCTCATGTTACAAGAGAATCAACTGAAGCACAGAGGATGTGAAATGATCTGCCAATGTCACAGGCTGCGAGGTGGTGGAGGGAGAGTCCACCAGGCTGCCTGGCTCCAGGGCCTGTGCAGTGCCTTTAAACCCTGCCCACCTCAGGCGTGGCTCCTGTCCCCCAGGCAGGGTTCTCCACTCCCCTCAACCCCACCCCACCCCCAGGCACTCATTTTCCCAGGCCTTGTCCTATCCATCAAGGTCAGAGCTGGAGCCTTTTAACTGGCTTAGAGTTAAGGCCTGGGGAAGTGAACAGTGGTGCTCACCACAAACAGCCCCCAGGCAGCAGGGATCCTCCGTAGGCTGGAGCAAGGGCACCTCCCCAAATCGGGGACAGGTCTCAGGGCGGGTGACTGGGCAGTCCAGGTCCACTGGGACAATGGTGTCCTGAGCCTGGCACTGCTGCTGGCAGCATCCGCTGAGGGAGCTGTTCCAGGTCTCCCCCAGGGCCCGAGGTACCCCAGTGCTGTCCGTGCAGGCTGCAGTGGGGAGCGTGAGGGGCACAGGGGACTCAGCAGGGCGGGGAGGCCCAGGCTGCCCCAGGCTAGACCCTCCCTGGGACAACCACCACCCCAAAGCAGACCTGGAGGGATACAGATGGGCCTCGGCCATGGGCAGCAGGAGGGCGAAAGGGGCGACGCCAGGGTGAAGCCAGCTTTGGAGGGTCCCGCCCTGGGATGGGAGGAACCTACCGCACTTCTCCTCAGGGATGCAGAGCGCTGAGTGGCGACGGTGCAAGATGGTGCCCTCAGAGCAGACGCAGCCCTCACCCAGCACCTGGCACTGCTCCGGGTCCAGGGGGCCCAGCATCCCATCCTGGCACGACTCAGGAGGCTCACAGGCCAGTACACAGGCCTGGTATGTGGAGTCGCTGGAGCACAGGAAGGCTGCAGGGGCACAGTGGGTACCGGGCAGGGTGAGGAGGGGGCTCAGAGCCTCATCTGTGACTCAGCAGAGAGTGCAAAGGGGCTTCACTGCCTCTTTCCTCTAGATCAGGAGTCAGCAAATGAAGTTTTATTGAAACTCGGCCACGTCCATTCATTTACCTATTGAATCTGGCTGCTTGTGTACAAGGGCAGAGCTGAGTGGATGACAGAGGCCATACAGCCCTCAAAGCCTCAAATATTTATCTGGTCCTTTACAGAAAACATTTGCCAACCCCTTGTTCTAGATCAGTGGTTTCAAACTCTCTTGACTGTAAAAACTAGACTTTACATTGTGGTCCAATGCACACGTGCATGTAGAACAACGGTCCTCAAACCTGATAGCCAAAGAATCACCTAGCAGCTTTTGAAATGCCACTATCAGGACCCATCCCAGGTCAGTGGAATTAGAATCTCTGTGGGGCCCAAGCATCACTCCTTTTTGAAGTTTGCTGGGCGATTTCAAAGGGTAGCCCCAATTGAGAATCACTGATATATTGAAACAAAAAAACCTGTTCATGTCTCTGGACCTATTTTGTTCATCAGTTTAGGGGTGGTGTGGGAAGAGATTAACCAAAGAATTTATATGCATATATGCATAACACAGACAAATAATGTGGTGAAGGCCTGGGGGGGGGGGGGTTGTAGGGTGGAGGGGGCCGAGGGGGAAAAAAGGGGACATAGGTAATACTTTTAACAATAAAGATAGATTTTAAAAAAAGACAAAAAGACTTGTTCATGAAATAATATTTAACCTTTCCAGGTACAATACATTCTAGTATTTATATTCTATTGCATTTTTCAAATGCTGGTGCTGACCCCCCAAAGTTGGTTTTATACCCACTGAGCTGAGATGCGCAGTTTGAAAAACACTGGTCTAGATGGCATTGTCTTTTCATTTATCTGTCATATTAAAGGTGTGGTTTTCCTGTGAGCTGTTTCCAGCTTTTCTGGATGTGTTCAAACTACTTGAGGCCAGTCCACTCCTGCTTACCCCAATAAGGCAAAGCTAGTGGAGGTGGGACAAGGTGGATCTCAATTCTCTTTAAGGAAGGAGGGGAGAGACCGAAAGAAGGAAAGATGACCAACAGTAAAGAGAAAGGAACTAGTATTCGCTGGACCATAACCATTTGTGTGAAGCACTCTAAACACAGTATTTCACATCATCGTCAAAACAATACTAGAGGGAGCTATTATTATTGTCCCCATTCTACAGCTGAGGCAAGGATACTCAGAGAAATTAAATAATAAATAATAAGATTTACTTGGCTTATTAAAATAAAATATAATAAAAATAAATTTGTTAATTTATTTAAAAATTTATAGATTTATAAAGTATATATAAATTCATTAATGTAATTTAATGAATGAATAATTAAATCTGGAAAGCCTCGACTTGGAGTCAGGTCTATAAAAAGCCTTTTCCCACTCTACCTGTGGGAGCAAAGAAGCAATGGAGGAGATGTCCTGCCCCTGCCCTGCCCCCCCACTCACGGCAGTAGTCAGAGCGCCGCCACTCGATGCACACGTGGAACTTGTGGCACATAGCCACATACACAGTCAGTGCCACGCAGGGCTGCTGCACGTACTTGGTGTCCCGGATCCACAGCTCACAGAACGACTCTGGGGGGACCTGGGTACATGTATTAGGCAGGGCTGCCACCCCGGATTCCCCATATCCCAGGGCCCAGCTCTCCCCAGCCCTGCCAGGGGGCAAAAATGAGCCTCTGCAGGTTCCCCATCCAGTCCCAAATTCAACACCTCTGGGGAGCTCACCCAGATCTGACCCTCCCTGCCCTGGCCATTGGCTCCTCTGCAGGTAGGTCCTGCCATTCCCAGCCGAGGGGGACCCCTGCTGGTGAAGCCAGTGGGCACCTACAAAGTTGTGGCAGGCGCTGAAGGTGCGGTTGGACACCATGCGGAGGCAGGGGGAGCAGTCGGCCGTGGAGCAGCTGTCCGGGCGGAAGCGGGTCTGGCCCACCGAGGTCAGCGAGCTGGGCACCTGCCAGCTGTCCAGGAAGGGGGCCGGGTCCTCGTCCTCGCTGACCACAGAGCCGTCCTCCAGGGTGAGGTCGTTGGCCGCGTCCCCATCACAGATACCTGGGCAGAATTACCCGATAGCCACAATAATCACCACCGCTCCCAGGCACTTTGCATATTCCTCAAAACAGTTCTTTGAGGCTGGTATTAGTATTATCCCATTTTATAGGTGGGGGAAAGGAGGCAGAGAGAAGCTCAGAAACCTGCTGTGTAAGAAAATGCTTTTGCTCTAAATACACACCCAAGTATCTAGGGATACAAATGGTTCAGAAAAAATGCATTTAAATGTATTTAAATTGCATATGCATAGAAAAGTGCATAGATATAAATGTCTATATATGTATGTATATATACAGTATATCTATATCTTTATATAGAGAGAAGCAAATGGGGCAAACTGTGAACACTTGGTAAACCAGCGTAAATAGTACATGGGAGTTCCTTATACTATTTTTGTAGCCTTGAAGTTTAACATTATATTGAAATAAAAAGTTACTCCAAAAACTCTGCTTTAACAGAGATGGCTAGCTAATTATCACACCCATTTCCTCTTCTTCCGGGGGAATCTGCTAGCCTATTTTTCCTAGGCTCCCTTGCAGTTGGGTGGGACCATGTGACTGAGTCCCAGCCAATGGGACGTGAGTGAAGGTGACAGGCACCACGTCCAGACCTGGTCCATAAACGTTTCCCAGCTCTTTCCTTCTGTGGAGTTGGAAGCTCGCATTGAAATGGCAGAGATGGAAGGAATCTCCATTTGGGAATTTATGATGCAAGAAATAAGCTTCTGTCATGTTAAGACAATGAGCGGGCAGGGTGCTGAAGTTTACCTATCACAGCTTCTAGCATGACCTGAGCTTCCAGCTTCATCTCTCACACTCTGGGCGCCAGACACACACTTCCCTGTTCTTCACTTTGCTGAGGCTGCTCCCTCTGCCTGAAACACTTCCTCAGAGGTCCTTCCTTCAAGGGCCCCTCGGGTGTACCATCTGTGACCTTCCCAATTCTGCGTAACAGGCCTTGGTCGTCCTCTCTGAGCACAAAGACTCTTTTTCCTTTAGATGCTCACTCCCTCAGTATCCCCTACGTTGCCTAGCACAGTGCCCAGGAGACCGAGCGTTAGTTTGGATAAAACAGAGATAAATCTGCTGTCTTCTGCTCTGACACCTCCTGCCACCAGTTTTCGTGAATGGAAAGCATGAATTGATACAATTTTAGCAATGGTCGCTATGGTCACATTTTTGGTCTTGGCATTGAGTCACCGAAAGGATGTCACAAAGGGATCCTAGGGAGAAGTTGGCCCACCAGGTCGCTGCTGACCTGAGCACCCTCTGCCAGGTGTAACCAGTAAAAGAAAGTGGTGAGGAAAGGGGGGTGGTGCTGGTGGTGCTGGTGGTGGTGGCGATGGTGTGTGTGCAAGGAGGGATGCTTGGCTCAGTAAAAATAGAAGCTTCATCCAGCAGGGGTTTTGTCTTTTTTGCCTTCTGGTCTGTCCCCAGTGACTGGTAGCTGGTAACTATGTTGCACAAATGAAAGAACAAACATGAAGCTGACTTGCACATGTTAGAGGGCATTTTGAATACAGGGGAGTGACTGTGAATGAACAAAATGGGTGCGGGTTTATGGATGGGGGCCATGCCAGCATGTGTGTGTAAGTATTCCTCTGTCATCCATCATCATAATCATGGCAGTCTGTCACGGAGTCCTTCTGCCCCTACAAGGAACAGCAGTCCACACTCGGATTCCTCCTGTACACTGTTTGCTTATCAAAATACATCCAGTCCCTCTGGGCATGGGTTAAGGGCAATCATGCTGTGGTCTGAAGAATACTAGTTTTATGTGTTGTGGCTGCCCTGCTGTGTGACCTTAAGCCAGCCACTTAACCTCTCTGAGCCCCTTTCTTCTTTAGTTCAATGACCACCTCTTAGGGTTATTGTGTGGATGTCCTAGAATAAGTGAGATCAGAGAGTAGAAGAGCTTTGTGAAGTGCTCAGGCATATGCAGACTGGAGGGATTATCTGGTATTAGGAAGCTATCAGGGAAGCTGACAGACAATCCTGCCTGAAATGACAACTGGCTGAGGCCAGAGCCCTATGCCATCACCCTGCCGGCAGCTTCAGCACCAAAACACAAGGCATTAGGTCTCTGCCCTGGCAGCTCCACTGGTCCCCCTCTGTCCTGGCCCTCTGTCCCAGCTTTCCCTGGTACAGGGGAACCTGAGTCTGGGAGCAGAGGTGGGCCCAGGAAGCATCCCCTTGCCCCCAGCTGGGTCCCATCTCACCACACAGGCCACGGCCCTGGACCTCGCTGGCCTTGCTGGCCTCCAGGATCATGAGTCCTGAGCTGTGGAGCCACTGGATCAGGATGTGTGACGGTGTCCGGATCACATACATATGGCCTGTGTCCTCAATTCTGAACCCATACCTGCTCATGGGGGGCCACACAGGCTGTGAGTCCACAATCACCTTGAAGGGGGGGGTGGTGTTCAATGTGAGCACAGCTTGTCCATTCATCCATCCACCCATTCATCCATCCATTTATCCAGCAAAGAGTTATTAAGCACCCTCTATGTGCCAGGCTCTGTTTCAGGCACAGGCAGCCAAGACACAGTCCAGGGCAGCATGGAAGAGCTCTGGAAACATTTTTATGAGTAAAAAATAAACAAGCAATTCAATATCTGGAGGCAGGCTGCAGCTCTGTGCCCAAAGTAGCACATGTTCTGAGCCCCTCTAATCACTCTTTTCTTTCCTGGTTCTGCTCAGATCATTTCTTCTGGGAAATCTTCCCTGAATCCCCAGCCTCAGACTGGGTGCTCCTTCTCTGGGGTCTCCCCATGTCTGTGCCAGCCATTAAGACAGAGTCCCTCAGAGCAAAAGTGCAGAAGTCAGATATTTTAACCACAATCATTTAAGGCCACTGTCTCTTGCCATTCTAACTTCCTCTCCGTCACAGTGTTCCTCCTGGTACTCTTCCTTGCTTGATGGTAGGGTGGCTACAAGTATTCTAATTAAAATCACTTCCAAATATACTTAATTTCACATTATTTTTAAAAGAGGGTCCTTCCCCACACCTGTTCTGAATCATCAATAAGCCTCAGGCTCCTCCACCCCTGGGCACCCCGTCCCTCCACAGACTGCTGCTCTGCCCAGAGGACAGGCTCTCTGATGTACTCACCTTCCGGTTGAATCGATCAATGGTGACCTGATGGGTCAGGTGAGTCACATTCAGCATCACCAGACAAAACGGGGGCCAGTTCAGGTGCCCCTGCAGAGACAGCCCAGCCCTCATCAACTCAGAGCCCAGTCCTGCCTCCTATCCTGGTGAGCAAGTGTGAGCACACTCTTCCCATCCCCCATCCCTGACCTTCTCTCCCAACAACATGCTAAGGGCAACCACTAGGGTTCTGCAGCAGTGCAGAATCCCATGGAACATTTTGACTCTACCTGACCTCATGGAAGCTCAGCCACAAACAACCAAAACCCTTGCCTCCTCCACCTGGCTCCTAGGGGCATCCTAGTAGTGATTCTCTGTAGCTGGCACCCTTGACCAGGCTCACACCCCTGGAATGGCATCTCAGATCCTTTGCACTTAAGTGCCGGGACACCCATGCTTAGGAAGCTGGGACAAGCTGGGGGTGGCACAGGCCCCAGGAAAGGCTAGACTCCACTGGAGGTGGCAGACTCCACTGACCCTTTCCCCATCTGTCTTCACCTCCAACACCCCTCAAATCCAACTCACTGCTCAGTCTCCCCTCCAAGCCTAATCAGACCCCCAATGCTGGCAGAAAGAGAGGCAGGGGGCAGTCACCAGGTTGGCGCTTTTGCAGTCGAGGACATGGACGGTGACCATTTCGTCCGGGCTCCGGCTGAGGGTGTAGATGGCCTCCTTGAACAGGGATGCATGGCTCCCATCAAAGGTCACAAAGCTCAGGTCAGGGAAGATGGAACATCGGCCTGGGGGAGGGCAGGGGACAACAATAAACAGATGTCTTCGAGGACAAGGCTGCCTAGGGACACGGAACAGGTGCCTGGGTCTTTTTCTGGGTGTTTCAGAGGTCCTTGGTGCTGAAGGGTCACGCAAAGATCAGAGGTTGCAAAGGTAGGAAATCTGCCAGGTCAAGGTCACACTGAGGCAAGAGGTCCCACAGGAGGTCATATTCAGATCAGGGTTACCCTAAGGCTAGGGAGCACCAGGTCAGAGGCAGAGGTCACGCTGGAGCAGGGGTACAAGGAGGACACAGTAAGAGGAGGATACTGGAGGCTCCAGTGGACCCCAGGACTCACAGGCACATTCCCAGAGGGGGCAGCAGTGGTCCCCGCCCACTCTCACTGAGAGGCCCAGGACCCCACAGTGAAGGGGTGCAGCACCCTGGGGACAGTGTTGGGACAGGTTCAGACGGATCAGCTGGCCCTCCAGGCAGATGTGGCGGATGCAGTCCTCCTCCGCGATTGGCTGGGGCACAGTATGGAGGGACAGTGTGAGAGCCCGTCCTAGGAGCCACAGCCACTCACCCTCACCCCCCACACACGAAGCCATGAGGGCAGGGAATCCGTCCAGATGCAGGTTCTAGCAGGAGGAGACCCTGAGTAAAATTACCAGGGAGTGGTCCTGTCATTCTCTAGCTACCCAACCCATTGGGGACCTGGGGCTGCACTGAGCATGAGGTTGAAGGTCAGGGGACTGACTCCCTGAGATCACTGCATATCTGCCAAGTCTGTGCTGAGATCCCCAGGTACACAGATGTGCAGACACACTAGCTCAGACTCATAGAAACCCAAGCACCCCTCCCACACACATTCTATCGATCTATCTATCTCACAAATGCACAAACACAGTCTCTCAGAATCATGTGTCACACACACAGATATGAGTGCTTAGAGTCCAACACACACGAACACAATTGTGTGCACACACAGTCCCACGCAGGTACCTAGACACAAATATGCACACTGACACATCCATGTTGTCACACTCTGGACATCACACCAAGCCATTCGATTAGCCCCTGGGGCCCCCGTGGGGGGCACAGTGTGACCCTTCTATGGTATCAGGGACCCAGAGGAGCCTGGAGAATCTTTCAGGCTCCAGGAGGGCTTGGGGCAGAGGTGAAGACAGTGACTACACCCCATCTTGTAGCCTAGCAGCCGGTTAAGAAGCTGCAGCAGGATTCCCCTAGCCCAGGAATGTGAGTGGGGTGGTGCCCAAGCCCAGGGGCATGGGAGGAGGGAAGGCATGGAGGGTCCACATACAGGAGGCCAGAACCTGATAAGTCACTCACAACACACACTGCAGATGCATTGGCCTCAGTGGTGGTTGCCAAGGCCATGGCTGAAGCCGATGAGACACTCTGGACTGAGACCGAGCGCCCAGACTGCTCGGTGGTGGCCTCTCCCACTGGTTCTGCCGGGGGCCGAGGTCCTGCCGAGGTTCCATGGGCCTCAGCGAGCTGAGGGAGCAGAACCAGTGAGCTCTCTCGGGAAGCGGTCCTGGCCGAAACAGGGCTCAGGGGATAGGATGTGGGCACTAGTGGCACTGTGCCAGCCCAGGGGCCCTTGGCCTCGGTCACCAAGGTAGCAAGAATGTGGGCCACAGCAGGCGTGAGCTCTATGGGCACCTCCTGGGCAGAGCCATGTACCACAGTGGGCACAGACACTTGCTTGGACAGGATGTCCATCTTCTCCGTGGTGCTCTTTCGTGGGGCAACAGATACTGTGGAGGCCACCCCCTCAGCCACAGCCACAACGGAGGTTGGCAATGTGGCTCCAAGAAGCGGGCCTGGCACTGTGCCTGCTGCCTGAGGGACTGTGTGGCTGGGTGGGTGCACTTGGGCCACGTGGGTGAGAGGCAGGACTGGGTCAAGTGTCCGAGCAGATGGAGTTGTGGCCATGGCGAGAGATGTGGCCTGTTGCTGGAGTGGAGGGGTGATGACAGGGCCCTCAGGACCAGGAGTGGCCACTGGAGCAGATGTGCCCACCTTGGCCAGGGGTAGGCTGGTGTCGGCGGGTAAGCCAGAGAGGAGCTGGGGTGGCCGAGTTGACTCCAGAGACACGAAAGGTGTGGCCCCCAGCCCATGAGCAACCGTGGAGAGGCTGGTGGCAGCCGGAGTCCCTGCGGGTGACGCTGGAGGCCTGGTGGCTGTGGTGGTATGAGAGGTGGGGTAGGGTGGGGCAGTGGGGAGTGGGCTGGGAAGTGGGGATGGTGGCAGGCCAGTGGGCTGGCCCGGCCCAGGGTGGACCTTCTCTGTGGGTAGCACCATCTCCATGTCCTGGGTCACCACAGGACTGACAAGAGCCTGTTCTGCTGCTGTCTCAGCCTCAGCTGGGGGGCTGCTGGGACTGGGAATGCTTTGGGTCTGTATGGGCTGGGGGGTCCCTGTCCTGTTCGTGACCTTCGTCACTGCAGGTGTCAGCAAAGCCTCATGGGATTCTGAGGAAGTGGGGGGCCTGGAGGTCAGTGCAGGGGAAGCCACAGGCCTGGAGGAGGGAACTACAGGCATGCCCAGGCTCGGTGAAGCCTGTAAGGGTGTTGTCTTAACAGGCAAGGAGCCTGGGCCTGGGCCTGGGCCCGTCACCGCTTTGGTCATGAGTGGGAAGCGAGGTGCAAGGGGTGACTGGGAGGAGACTGTAATGTTGGGGCTCCCTGCAAAGGTCACGGTTACCCTGGTCGTCTCCATGGCACCCAACCCCATGCCGGGTGTGGACATCTGCCGCGAATGGGGGAGGGACGAGGACCTTGGGGTGTGGGTGGTCAGGGGCCTGGCGATCACGCCCTTGCTGGCCGGGGCCTCTGTGGAGTGGGCAGGGAGGTTAGATGCAGCCACCCCCGGCGGCTCCGGCGTGGGGGCCGGAGGCAGCATTGACCCCTCAGTGGCTGCCGTGGGTGGGTTCAGGGCTGTGGTGAGTGGGGTGGCTGGGGTGAGCGCTGGCTTATGGGAGGGGGCCCCAGGGTCCTGTGGAAGCTGTAGCTCCTGGTCACTGGGGGTGGGCCGTTCTTGACTGGGAGGCGAGGTCTCATTGCCAAGGGCCTCCGTGGGAAACAAAACCGCGGGCTCCACACCTGGGGCAGATGAGAGAAGAGGCTCAGGTGGCGGGTTGGCTGCTGCCCCAGGGGTCACCACTGTGCAGGGCTGGGATATTAGGCTCCCAAACTGTCCTCCAGGTAAGAGAAAACAGCTTCCCACAGCCAGTTAGGCTGCCTGACCAATCTCTAGGCCTCTGCCATGTGGATGACTCAGAGAACTCAGCCCATACTTCAAACCCTGAGCCCTGAGCCAAGAGACCCCAGTCTAAGTCTGGCTGCACCATATCCTCATGTGACTCCAAGTCAGTCACTTCCTTACTCTGGGCCTCATTCTGTCTCTCTGTGAAACCAGGAGAATGGGCTGGGTGAGGTATCAGCCTGTTCTACAGTGGTCTCATTCAGGAGGCCCCTCTGCTGACCCCGCTCCTCCAGGGTCCTGGGGGTTCTGGGCATGATGGGTCCATGAGACCCTGGGGGCTTACAGCCAATCTGAGGGAGGGATGAGAAACGCAGGCCACTCACAGTCCTCCAAGTAGACGCATCTCTGTGTGACTTCATCCAGGACCTTGGGGGTGGGGCATGCAGGCACACAGCCCTCCACCCTGAGGACAGAGCAGGCAGTGGTTAGTGGTCTGGGATGCAGGGAGGGTTGCCTCTTTCCGCCTGGATTGAGCACAGGACTCATTCTTTCTTGTGTGTGTGTTCTTATCATGTACACTCTCCCATGAACCTCCATAAACTGTCACATGTCACACAGGAGCACACATACCTCAACATGCATGCTGCATACTCCTGCCCTCAGACTGAGAGGGAAACACAAACAAGGACCAGCTATGCACACACTGTGCACACATGTCTCTATTCAGGCACATTCTCACATACACCCCTTCCACGCCTGCAGGACTCAAAACTATTCATACAGACATACGTACACGTCCACGCAGACCACTACAAACATCACACACACTCCTGCACACAGCTGCACCAGCACCCAAACACATGCAGCTCAGACACATGCATGTGCACACAGCTGTACAAGCCCAGGCACACCTGTACACACACAAACACACCGGGCTCAGCTATACGCATGTTGTGTGCAGATAGTCACACATGCCCACGCGATGCACATTCACCCCGGTACACACCCCTCACATACACAGCACATAGAACAAGCGTATGTAACTATATGTGAGTATACACACACCATG
Source organism: Miniopterus natalensis (assembly GCF_054644295.1). Lineage (NCBI taxonomy): Eukaryota > Metazoa > Chordata > Mammalia > Chiroptera > Miniopteridae > Miniopterus > Miniopterus natalensis. Next base: position 51,135,939 of record NC_142091.1, on the reverse strand, counting down.
ATGTATGTTCATGCCTCCTCCCACAGATGATGCACAAGCCCAGTCCCACACATGTATGCTCTACATGCTAAGGCACACACCTTGATGCCATGCCATCTCACCTGGGCACATCCTGGCAGCTGGCTGCCCTGGGGTCCCGGCAGGTTTGGAAGCAAGGGCTGGCACAGGCATCGTAGCGCCACTCACAGGTGGGGTAGGCGGCCCCCGGTGGCCTGGCATCTGGAAAGGCAACCCGCCCCAGAGTCCGTCCAAGGACTGGGCATCAGCTCTGAGGAGGTGCCAGAGCGCAGAGGTGACCCAGCTCAGCCCACACCCACCCTGCCCCGTGCAAGAGACAAATGGGCTCATGTGGGAAAAGTGGAGACAAGTACACCAAAAGCCCAATCTTGGCGAGACTGTATCCCTGAGAGTTGGGGTCAGTGCCTAGAGGATCCTTGGGAGGGGGCTCAGGGAACTTGGTGTAGGGGCTGAGCATGGGGGCGCTGTGGAGCAGGCAGTTGGAGTTGAGCTTTGAGGGGTGGCCGAGAGGAGGCTGCGACCCCTGATCTTTCTATAAGGCTGCCGGTCACCCTACCCCTCTTGGACCTTGGTGGTCAGGCTTGCCCCGCACCCCAGGATACAATCCCTCCCTCCCTGCCCTGCTTCTGGCCAGGCCACTGCAGACCTCCATGGCGGCAAGAGGCTTTCCCCTGAAGGGTAGGGGAGATGTTGGGGGAATCAGTTCTCCTCTCAGCCCAAGGCCCTCTGGGGCATCTCGTGCCAGACGAGAGAGCTGTTCTTTACAAACCCTACCCTCTCTGTTCCCAGAGGGCCTACCCTAAGTAGCCTCCCTGAAGTAGCCAGTCTCAGAACTGGAGGCTGGAGTTTGCCGGAGCACTATATTTGTTGCCCCTAGTAACTTGGGCTACTAATAGCAACATCCGACTCCTAAATAGCACCAAGTACAACACTTAACATTTCAAAAGTATGTACTCATTAATCCTTGCAACAATCTTATGAAGTAGCATTATTATTATTCCCATTTCATAGATGAAAAAACTGAGGCACAAAAGATGCTGGGAAAATTCAATTCTCCCAGGAGAGAGTTCCTCATAAAAGGGCCTGTGACCAGTGCCTTGGCAAATGAGAGATCCTCAGGGAAAGAGTATGTAGCCTATGGGGGGACTTCAAGACAGACAAAACTCTAGACCTCCTTGGCACAAGTGACCGGTCCCTGCTCCACAGAAGGCTGGAGAGAGCAGCCCACCCTGGCAGCCCCACCCTGGCAGCCACTTCCTGACTTTCTAATCCCCGCACTACTGCTGACTGTGAAGAAACCTGCTTTTCCAAGATCCTTGGGACCAGACTGAGAACTTATCTAAGTCAGGCCCAAAGCAAAGTCTAAGAGACACAATCAATCATCCCACAATAACTCTCTGAGGCAAACATCCCCATTGTTCAGGTGAAGAAACAGGGAGATCAGGGCTCTCCTCCAAGTGCCAAGGACGAAGGTCAGGATTCAAACCCAAGGCTGTCTGGCTCCAAAGTCTGGGCTCATTCTACTCTGCCTCAGTTCAGTGTCTTCCAGAAAGGGACAGTCCTGCCATCATAGCCAGTGATGAACCTGTCCTAGGTGGGGTTCTGGTGGGTTGGATAGATAACCACTGAATGTAAGAGTGAGCTGGCCCAGCCTGGTGTGTGTGTGGGGGGGGGGGTTAGGGAGGGGTGGGGGGGTGATAAGTGACAAGCCTGGCTGGAGACATGTGTACACATGTGTGGATCCATTCATACAGTACTAGGTGCCTTCACAGGCGTGAACACACATGCGCACATGTGGGACAGAGTGGCCGCCCTGGAGTGGTAAAGAAATCTTGATCACTTCCTCCAGGGTTCAGGCAGAGAATAAGTAGTCTGGGGGCAGACACACTGGCAGGGGGATGGCAAAGCCTTTCCAGTCCTGGCTGGAAAAGACACGTGTTGCCCATCACTACCCAGGGTCCTGGGCCTCCAAGGGGACCAGGGAGAGGCTGCTGGCTCACAGGGGAGGCATGTGCCCCCATCAGCACGAAACCTGAGCCAGAGGGCTACGTAAGCAGTGGCGGCGATCACTTCTCCCTCGTTTCCACAAAGGCTGCCCTATTTTTAGACTGTGTAAATGGCCTGTGGGAGTAGGTGAGACCCAGGAAGCTGGCTGGGCCCCAACCACAATGCCTACAGCTCCCTAGGCCACCAACATGGAGGCCAGGACACCTCTCATCCCAGGGGTGGCACCCACGTGGCCTCCCCGTGCCAGGGGAGTAAGGATTCCATCTCTCAGGGGCAACTGGAAAGGTGAGTGGGGAGAGGGCAGGAAGGGCAGTTGAACAAGGGGCAGAGGGGACGGGGTGATGGCAGGGTGGACACCTACCCAGGAGGCGGAAGAGTGTGCCCCGGCGGAACACCTCCGTGTGTTCGTATGGGCGAAGGGCCAACGCAGGGCCTGACACATACAGGAAAGAGCCAGGCTCCGCCAGGGACTCCAGAGCCACCAGGCCTGCCCGCCATGTCCCCTGGTGCAGGGAGAAGGAGGCATGGTGGTGGAAGGCATCGCTGCCCTGCCACTTGGCCAGTTCCAGAGACCCATTGGCTGTGACGTGGAGGAAAAAGTTGGGTCTGTCTGCTGCCTCCAGGGACACCACATCCAGGTCTGCAAAGAGCCACGTGGGTAAAGTTAGCACACAGAAGGGCCCACAGATAGGAAAACAGTATCCCAGAGAGTGGAAGGGACTTGCCCAGAGCCCCACAGTCTGTTTCCCCTACTCTTTCTCTTATATCCACAGGGCCCATTTCTAGAGAGTGGGGCCCACCACTGGCTGGATATCCCCCCTCCTTACCCAGGACATTCTCTACTCTCCATTTTTCCCCATCACACTTTTTCCCATCCTTCAAGGCCTACTTCAAGGGATACCTCCTCCATGCAGCCACCCCAGATGTCACCTGGAAGGCACTTTCTCTTTTGCTATCCAGTACCTTGGACACAGTACAGGGGGGAAGGAACACAGGATAGAGTGAGGGTGGGAGCCTGGGTCCTCGCTGGGTCTTCACCCTGCTCCCAGCTGCCCATGAAACCCAGGCCTGACTGCGATGGAGGCTGGAGATCCTCTCCACAGGAATGCTCTCCAAGGCCAGGCTACTCTGCTTAATATGCCCATAAAACCACTGGAAAATCAACACTTCCTCTGAACTAGACCTTACTTACTAGACTAAAATTTTGAATGGAGAACAGGAAATTCGCACTAACAGATGGCCTATCACATCTGAAGGGTTGTGAGACATTCTTCTTCAAACAGGGCCACACAGGTCTGGGAAGGAAGTATTCTTGGGGGGGTACTCCTGGACCTTGTGGCTCAGTGCCTGGCTCCTCACCCCCAGGTCTCCTCCTGCAGTGACATGATTCCTCCTGGTACCTCCTACTGCATCCCTGGCTCACACCACCATGAACAACACCCATAGCTGGGAACTCTGGCTGTGCCTGGAGCTGGGGTGAACCTTGCTTCCTTAAAGACTTTCCATGGCTCCCCACTGTCTTCAGCATAAGAATCCACCTTCTGAGCTTGGCTTCCTTCCTACCCTACAGGGGAACATCACTTATTCTAAGAAGCCTGTCCTGACTCCCGAGGACTGAGTCAGGGGCTCCTCCTAAGTGTCCCCACAGGCATTGCGACTGCCTTAGACCATGTCTGTCTCCTGGATGAGACTGTGGGTTTCTGGTGGGCGGGGATGGTGCCTCTTACATCCCTGATTTTCCAGAGCCCAGCTTTGTGCCTGGCATGGGATTAGGGCTCAGTGAAGGGAAGGAGGCAAGATGAGAGGAGAAGGAGAGAGGGAGGGGAGGAGAAAGGGGGTAGATCCTCAGAGCTAGATAAATGGCAGGCCCTGGGAATCTGAGAACTTCAGTTCTTAGATTGCGATGAACTCTGTCTGGGTTCAGGGTTCTAGTGCATGCCGGGACTGGCTGTAGAGACCATCCCTGGGATTAGGAAGATACTGACTAGATGGAGCCAGCAGGATTTGCAGGGAGAAACACTGGTCACAGTGACCACACCCTGGGACACGCACAAATGGCCCAGAAGAGAAGGCTTCTTGGGACTGGTGAACTGAGCCCTTGGCTGGCCCAGGGCCCAGCACAAACACCACACAGGGGTAAGTCCCCTCTGGGCAGGGATCTGTCACCACTCAAGCACTACTAAACTCTGAAGAGAGGACTAATGCCCTCTAACGCTAAGCCCTCAGGGTTGCTGGTGGTCTGAGACCCAGGAGGCTGTGGCTGGTTCCAGGTGAGCTCCAGCCCGTGTATCCCACCTGCCCGGAGCTCAGGACCATAACCTGAGTCAATCAGGAGTCCGCTCCTCCATTCACAGGGGGAAGCCCTGCTGGGGTCAGGACACCGGCCAGTTCCCCCTTGGCATTTACAGTCTCTCCAGTCTTAAAAATGGGGGAAGGGCAGAGAAGGCGGGGAGAAGGCAGGGGAGAAGGGAGAGCAAGGAGGGGAGTGGGCAGAGGGAGAAGTAGCAGGCGCAGGCACCTGCTTTTCCGGAACACAGCTATTGTGTAAAGCCAGGTTCAAAGGTGCCTCTGGACCTTGGCCTCCCTGGTTTATTTAGGAAGAAGATGGAAGGTGTCTCTTCAAAGAAGCTAAGAGGTTGACGTCGAACCCTGTCTCAGCTGGGAAAGGGACACCTGTTAGAGCCCCACATTTCTTCAGCTACTGCTGATGGTTTAGACCCTCAGCACCTTCCCTCCTCTGGCAACTGTCTTCCCCAGAGGTGGGCCTTACCGTGGGCCTTGGCCTTGTACAGTGCAGTTGTCAGCAGGAAGTTCACAATGTCCCCTGGGGCCACATCCTCTGCACTTACTAGGACTATGGCACCACCTGCTGCCTTCGTGGCCACCAGGGCGCCTCTGGCCACTTGGCTGGCCAGCTGGTAGGGACCCTTACCTAGTGCTGGAGAGAAAGGGTCAGTCATGAGCCCTGCCTCCTTGGGCCTCTGCCCACCTCCCATCCTTACCTGCCCACCCCTGGCAGAGGTGAGGATGAGGGAGGGTGCCAAGGAGAGGCTCTTGGTCACTTCCCTCACCCCAAGCCCTAGGGTCCTTGATTTCCATAAGGAAGGAAGGGCAGAAACCCCAGGCTGTCAGCCCTTGATGGTGAATGGCCCTCTGCATAGCACCTGAATCATTTCACAGGAAGCCTGGGAACAAGGTCACCCATAGGGGTCACTTGGGTCCCCCAACATCTCTCCATGAGCCTGTCCCACTGCCTGAGACCCTACAATGCCAGCCACTGCTCTATTCAGGGTCCCCACTTGGAGGAGATATCAGACGTGGTTTCTGCCCACCCTAGCCTGAGGGATGAAGGCCAGGAAAGCTTGGGCTCAACATTAGTGTTTCTTTATTCTAAACATGTGTTGCTTTCATGTCTCTTGGGCTCCCGAAGTTGTCAGTATAGGCTGGTTTCCTAGACAATTATAACAGCCTTGTAACTGACCTCCCTGCCTCTGGGGTGCTCCCACCTCCAGTGCCTCCTCCCCAAGGTGCCGAGTCACCTTCCTAGCCACACTCCCTGCAGGGACACATCAACAGCTCCCCATTGCCCTCAGGATGGAATCCAAGAGCCCAGCTTGAGTTAGGGGCCTTTCATGCCCCAACCCCTGCCTACCCCCCCACTTCCCCACACCTTTGCCCCTGCCGCACTATAATTCTCTTGTTCTTCCTCAAAAGAGCTGCTCTGTGTCCTACCTCGTGTCTCCACTGCCCGTCAGAGTAGTCCTCCCATTTTGTGCCTGGCAAACGCCTACTGGATCTTTGGGGCCCAGCTCAAATATCACCTCCTTGGTGAAGCTCTCCCTGCACCCCCTCCTGCCACACACAAACATCACCCCTCCCCCTCTGCACTGCACCAGCCCTCGGAGCAGGGCACACTGCAGCTCTCATGAGGATCTCAGTCGGGGTCCACATGTGCCTCCTCTACTAGACAGGAGACAGGCAGTACTATGCCGGTAAATAGTTAATAATCAGCCCTCAAAAATTGAACAAACCCCAATTTGTAGTGTTTGCTGATTTCCATGCTGTAAATACTCCCACCAGTGGTCAATTTCAAACTACCAACTGAATTCGGAGTTAGGGACACACAACTGGCTCTAGAGAGCTGGTGTGGGTCAGCTCCAGCACATCACTGTGAGAGCTCTCGTTGACCATCGGCTCCCCAGCACCTTGCAAGGGCCTGGACCAGAGAAAATGTGGGTAGAAAAGCAAAGCAAGGAATGGATGGGTGGGTGGGTGGGTGGGTGGAGGATGCTAGAAACAGCTTGTCCTTTGCCAGTTACTGCTACCCAAAATGCCACAGAAGGGAGGAAACTCTCAGAGCTGTCTTGCTGAAATGTCTTGCCTGATGTCAGACGGATACCGCCTGTCCCAGGGGCCACAATTCTCCCATTACAGATTTATTCCTTTAGGGGTTAAAGGTTTTTGCCCATTGGGAGTCCCCAAGGGGCTAACATTTAGGTGGGGCTGCAGAATCTGAATTATGCTATACTCTGGCCCAGCCTTCATCATTCAGACCCCCTAACTGGTACCTTTGTCTCTAATCGGTCCCCTATCATTTCACCTGCTATACTCTTTCCAGGGGGATGTTTCTCAGCCCAAAATCTGAGAATGCAGATAACTGGACAAGAGGACAAAGCCCTGGGCCTGTACCCACATAGGCCTGCTCCTGGCAGGATGGTGCCTGGAAGGGACAGTGACAGATGGGGAGTTTGGAAGTCAAAGGTGAATGACACCAAGGACCTGCTGAGCATCTAGCTCTGTCAAGGTCTGACCTTGGCCCAGCTGGACAGAGATCAGTGCTGAAAACCACCCCTGGGCAGCCCTCCCCCCACTGCCCACCCGACCCCAGTGATTAAATTGCTGGACATTAGTTTCCCTGGGGTCTTTAGTCATGACCTGTGTTTTCACCCTAGTTAATGCAGAGGTGGGAGCATACCCTGGTACCCTGAAACCCTGGCTAAATTTGATGACAAATCTGATGGGCTGAGCCAGGCCATCCTTGGGGAGAGCAGTTTGAATTTGCCATTGCCAACTCAAAACTTTGGTAAACCCCAGATGATGTTCCGTGGGCCTGATGAGCTTGATTATGAAGGTCATGGGGTGACCCACTGGTTTTTACTTCCTACTGAAGCTGTCCTGGGTGAGCACAATCCCCAGGAAGCTGACCTGCCCTGGACTCCAGATAAGCTCCTAGGGACAGTTCTGGGGCATCCCTGGGCCCTGCACTGTGAGGGCTCTCTCTGCATGATGGGGTCCCTCCTTGTCCCATATCACAGCTCTTCTGGACCAGCAGGGTCTCAAGATGACTGATGCTGCTGTGGCATCAGGACAGGGCTGGCAGTGCCCCAGACCCCAAGACTCCAGCTGGGGAGGACGGGCTTACCTTTGTTAAAGAAGTCACAGTCATATGCTGAAAGAGAGAACAGAGACTTCTTAGGAAGCTGGAACAGATGGGCAGAGCTAAGGCCCCTTGCATCCCAGCACTTCCTCCTTCCCCAAGGATCAGGCCTGCCTCCCAAACTCTAAGATTCAGGCAAGAACATTAGATTCAGATGTTTTGAGGTGTAGGAAATACAATGGCTCCTCTCTGTGCCCCTAGCACAAAGCTCAAAGCCTGGCCAAGAGCAGGCACTCAGCACTTATCAAAAGGATAAAGGAATGAATGTTGGGCAAAAGGGTATGTTTTATGTGGTCCCAAAGGGCAAGATTAGAATCAAGGGGTGGAAGTTCCTATCAGAAATGTTGTGGAAGGTCCCAGAGGAACGCAAGCACGAGACAGAAGTCAGTCTGCCAAGAGCCTTGGGTGGGAAGGGGCCTCCAAGGTCCAAGGTCCCTGGGTGCAGTTTCCACTAGGCTGGCACAAGCTCCTCCAAGCATGTGCTCAGCGCTCCCTCTAGTGGCCCAGCCTAGAAACACAGCCTGTTCCCCAGCCTCAGAGTCCTCAGCCCTTTGGGTAAGCTGGAGGACCTTGAAGAGGGCACCTAAGTCCAGGATCAGGGCTATGAGGAGCCAGTTGGATAGAGCTGGGATAAAGGCTGAGGATAGGCTTCTCTATTCATAAGTATGGTCTGAAGAGAGCCACCAACTCCACCTCACAGCTCAAACCCCCTAATCAACACTGTTCCTTTGCATTTGGTGTTGCCCTCTGGAAAGAGCAGCACTAGGGTCAGAAGATCGACCTGCTGTGTTGCTATGGGCAAGTACCTGTCTCTCCTCATCTGTGGGCTCAGAAAACTGAACTAGAAAATTAGAAGATCTCCAAGCCTCTGGTTTCAAGTGTGTACCAGGTTAACGGCAGGTCACCCAGAAGAGTCATCAAGAGCCAGCTCTCTAAAGTCAGGCCTGAGTTAATCCCATCTCTCTCACTCATCAGCTGTGCATACTGGGACATGTTACTCAACCTCTCTGTGCCATCTTATAAAAGACCACACTAGTATCTGCCTCAGATTTGTGAATCCTGGACTAGGGTAAGGCTAGTGCTCACCTTGATGCAAAATTTAAGGAGGCATCAAAAATTTCAGTAGCCAAGATATATAATATTTTAATCAATATTTCTTAAATTTCAAAATTAATGCAAAATATCCATGATGAATAAAATATCAAAATTTAAAAATAAAGACAGGATCACTGATAGCGCCTTGCCAGATCACATTGGATCCAGGTTGAGGCAAAAGGAAAAATCAATAATATTAATGTTGTCATTACTTAAAATGTTGCTCTTTTGTTCATCAAAGTTATTTTTGCATTATTTTTTATTTTTAAAAGATATTGTTTTAACATGATTTATGTTGTGCCCCAGTTAGTGCCTCTTACTCCTGGACCTGAATATTAATGAGTTAGTGCACAGAAGGCCCAGGGCCAGGCACACAGCAGATCCTCATTCAATGTGTGTTCCCTTCTCCTTCCTGGAGCATTTGTATCAAAGTAGAGGGAGAAGCAGACTGCATGAGGACCCAGGGCATCTGTGGTGGGAGGGTCTCAGGGAAAAACAGGCAGAGAAGAGGGAAGCCAAAGGCCACTACTGCTCTACCTCCTTCCTGAGGTCATCCTGCCCGGAGCCCCAGGGCTCAGGACATGCCAGCACCCATATCCCTATGAAAAAAAGCTAGAGCACTGTGCCAAGCGCTTTACATGGGTTATCTCATTTAAATCTCACAGCACCCTGCAAGGTAGATACATTCTCCTAACCCTCGATTAAACTCATTGTAAACAACATGCCCCAGGTCAACCCCTCTTGGTGGAGCTTGGGTTTGAACCTAGAGAGTCTGGCCCCAGAGCCTGTGTAATAACCATAGCACTGCAAAGTGAGGTGTGCTCGCACCAGAAAGATCATTGGTATGCAGAAAGAAATAGTAATTACTTATTTAAATTTCTGCATATTTTATTTCATCTTTCAAATATTTTCTTTTGTATCAATTTTGTGATATGCATTTATACTAATTACATACACATGTGCATGTACCTATGTATGCATGTGTGTGTGCTCTAAATATTTTTACTTGATTAGAGTCTGCAACCAAAAGCATTCGCAGACCACCATTGCCCTAAATATACTGATGTCTTGGGCTGCCTCTGACAGCAGGTCTCAGCTGACAAAGGGCTTTTACATTCACTATCCCATTTGTTCCTCACAAAAAACCTGGTGGGACAAGTCTGTTCTTTTTCAGATGAGAAAACTGAGCCCCAGAGAGGATGGGTGACTTGAGGTCACATAGCTCACAAATGGCATCTCTGGGTCTGGAACCCAGGGCCCCTGACTTCTCTAGCAAAGTGGTTAACAGCACAGGTTTGCTGCCAGGCTCCACCCCTGACCTGTGTGACCCTGAGCATTTTACTTCATCTCTCTCCACCCTGTTTCTTCAACTCTAAAACAGAAGTAAACAGCCCTTTTCATAGGGCAGGTGGTAAAGAAATCAGTGATACACACAGAGCAGTTGGTGCCTGGCACATGGTAAGTACTCAATAAACGCTAGCCAGAGGGATGGTCCCCCACAGACCTGGCCACAGAGAGCCCCACTCTCCCCCTTGGGTGACTGGACACTCACGGCAGAGGCGTGGGGTCCGCCAGTCGATGGCCACCCCGTGCTGGCAGCACTGGTGGGCATAGGCGGACACGCTGGCACAGAAGCACTCACAGTCACCACCCCGGCTGCACCCACATGTGTCTGTCAGGCAGTTTGAGTAAAACCAAGTGACATCAACCTAGAGGAGGTCAGAAGTCAGAGGTCAGAGGACAGATCCTGAATATTCATCCTGAAGCGTCTTGACTGATGCCAATTAGCCTCAGGGAGCAGCAGAAACACGAAGGGACCACCAGATGGAGAGAGTGCCCGAGCAGGGTCAGGGCCTAAGCCATTGGATCCAGGGGCTGGAGGCGTGGCTGAGGAACAGACGTGGGGTATGAACTGCCAGCCAGGCCCAAAGACAGCCAAGGCCAGTCTGACAGCTGCCTTCAAGGCCCTGGAGGCTGCAGTGCAGAGCTGAGCACCAGCTCTCCTCTCTCCACTGCACGCAGAACAGGCGGCAGCTGGTGCCACAGCGTGAGGGTTTGGGACCACTGTTCAGAAGGCCTTCCTGACAGGGAGGGAGAGCCAGGCTGAGACAGGCTTGAAAGGGCACAGAAGCCCTGTTTGTCTGACTCTATCCTGGGTTGTCTGGGGAAACGGGACAGACTGTTTCACCCGAGCAGGCTGGAGGCAGGGGTATGGCAGAGACGGGTCTCCCCTCTAGACCTGAGGTGTCTCTCCCGAGGCGTGATGGGCGTGGGCGTCTGAGAGCAGAAGGGATCCCAAGGAGAAGGGTGGGGCTCAGGAGTGGCCTTGGCTGGGGTCCACTCACCACAGGGTGGCAGGTCTCAAACACTTCGCTGAGCAGGATGCTGCACTCCTTTTTGGCAAATGGTTCTCGGAGAGGATTCAGGACACATGTGTCCCGGGGATCGAGGGTATCTGCACACTGAGGGCAAAGGCAGGGCTATTGACCTCCCTATCCTCCAAATGCCTGTGGCCTGGTGTGGGGGACAGACTGTTAGAGTGGCCCCCTGATCCCCACCTCCTGGTGTTCATGTCCTAGTATAATCTCATCCCCTTGAGAGTGGGAGGGACCTAGAATTTGATTTAAACCAACAGAAGACAGCATAGGTGATGGATGGATGTGGTTATGTGCTGGTGATTGCATGGTTGTGTTATTTGTAGAACCCATCTTGAAGTCTTTCCAGGCAACAGCCAGCAAAAAGGAAGCTCTCAGTTCTATGGTTGCAAGGAACTGAATGCTGTCAACAACCACGTGAGAGGGCAGGAAGCAGATCCTCCCAGCCCACCCTCAAAATGAATGAAAGCCTGGTTGGGGCTGACGGTGCCTGAGGCAGAAGACCAGTCAAGCCCTGACTCCTGACCACAGAAACAGATCCTAATCACAGATGGCTGAGTGCTGTTGAGTCTGTGGTAATGTTGCTGCACAGCTATAGATAATTAATACAATTCCTGATATCTGCTGAACCTCCTCCCTCAGGCCTACATTTTCACTACAGCCCCCCAGGGAATGCACAAGGGGCTTAGCAAGAGAGAAAGAGCAGTAGTGGGGGTGAAAGGTAGGGAGCACTAAAGGTTAGTCACCCACTCACTCAGCTTCTCCAGAATGAGAATGGGGCAGAGTACACCTTTCTGAGGCTGTGAGAACAGCCGTGTTCCATCTTAGGATCACTCTGAGCTCCAGGCCATGACTAACAGCTCTCCTGACCCCAGTCTGCACAGGCTCATTTCTGTCTGCCCCCTAGCAGAGATTTAAGGACCTGTGATTGCTCAGTTCAGGAAAGGCAAATATGAAACACTCATCACCACTCTCCACCACTGCACCATGGCAGACATAACTAATCAATCACAGGTTTCCTTCCAGCTGAGCCAGACACAAGTCTTAGATATTTCTCAGCACAACATCCCTGGCAGCTTCTTCTCACTGATCAGCGTTGTCACATGAGTTGAAGTCAATTCATCATACCTCTCCTGGCACAGCCCCTTCACAGAGGACCAGAGAAAATGAGACTTAAGGTTACCCAACAAGTCACGGGATGAACCAAGACAAGGACCCAAGTTTAGTGCTTACAGCTTGGCAGCCTCAGTCAGACATTTCCCAAACCTTTGGGACACCCCCCTTATTCCTGCCTCTCCTAACATTGCTCTCCCTTTTCAGAGCTCTTCTCTCTGATACATTCATCCTTCCAAATTTGTCCTATCTTTTAAGTACCACACTAGTCTCACCTCCTTCAGGAAGCCTTCTCCGATTGCCTCGAACAGAGGCGGATAAGATGGCCATGTTTCACCTTCTTGCTAAGTGGTCATCTCTCCTAAGACAGAGACTTTGTCTCCTTCCCAGTCCCTCCCCTTCCCCCAGAGCCTGGTCCAGGGCAGGTGTGCAGACCAATTTGTGAAATGGGATGGTGAGTTTCCTTGGGCTATAGGATGGTCTAGGGCTGGAGATGAAGCTCAGAGGCTGAGGGAACAGTTGCAGGAGCAGCCTCACACCGATGTCCCTTTTCCCTGACCTGGGCCAGGTTCTCTCAGTGCTGGCCAGGGCTCAGCTGGGGGAGGTAGTCACCCAGTTGGAGGAGGCTTTACCTCAACTGCAGCCCAGCTGCTGCCAAATTCCTGGGGGTTAGTTAACTCTAAGTTCTCTGGGGTCCTCATCTCATTGATGGTTTTTAAGTCAAAGTTCCCACAGAGTCCCGCCAGCAGTCCCTGAAAGAAGAGAGGACACCATGTCAGTTGCAGGCTCGCCAGGGGTGAACCATGGGCAGAGTGTTCGCCATGAGCCCAGGAGACTGTCATGAACCCAGAAGCAACTACTGGGGTCACAGCATGAGGAGAAGGGTCAGAGGATAAGGGGTGGAGAAGGACAAGACAGAAGGCATGATGCAGCTGGCTCCCCCATAAGGGTACAGCTCCCCCACAGACACCTAGTGGCTTGGCTCAGACCCAGGCAGGAGCAGAGGGCCCCTTGAGGGTCACTACTCATGTGACTACCTGCCACTGTGGCCCAGCCTGGATGTGCACCGTGGTCCTCTGGTCCCATAAGAGAGTGATGTGCTCCCGTGGGAAATGCACCAGAGTGAAAAACCCTGCTCGCCATGTGTGGACCTCCTGCTTCTCGTCCAGGAAGCTCTCAGGACTCTAGGGGGACAGAGATGGTCATCCCTGAGGCAAGAGTGTCCCCCAACACCTGGGGCAGCTGGGCCTGGCTACAAGTCACTGCCCAGCCCCAGGACCTCACCAACTCTTATGCCTCCCTCATACCCTGACATTGACCTCTGTGTTCCTGACCCTGGCAAGGAATTCAATCTGAGCTGCTGACTCAGTGGCTCCCAGAGAAACTTCTGTGATAAAGAAACCAGTCCTTAGCCCTCTTCTGCCCCCGGCCCCTGTTAACCTGCAAACTGTCCTTACAACCTTCACCTGCACCGGGCCTTACAGGATTTCCTGAGTCGTCATCAAAGATGATGAGTGAGTTCCCAACGTTGATGGAAATAAATTTCCTGCAGATGATGCCTGAGCTGTAGCAGTTTACATTTTCTACAATCACAGAGAAGCTGAACTCTGATGTGCTCTGAGGAGAAAACCAGTTAGTTTAGTGAAAACAAGGAGAGAAGAGGTCTGCTGAGAGGCACAGAGGTAGAGGGACACAAATTCTGAAGTTTTTTTCAATCCACTTCTACTTCTTATTAGTTGTGTGACTTTGGGCAACCCACTTCAGTTCTCTGAAGCTCAGTTTCCTTTTGGGGGCACCTAGTGCAGTGTTTAGCATGTAGAGACTCTCCAAAAAGTATCTGATAAATGAGTGAATGAATGAATATATAATAAGGATGGGAAGGGACACTGTCTTATATACAATGATAATGGTAGAATGGTAGTGGAAGCCTTTCTGCGGGGCAATTTATAGATATTAAACAACATTTTACATGTACATGCTTTTTATAGCCATTCCACTTCTAAAAAGTCTAGAGATACATTCACAAAAGTATTCACTGAGCATTTAAATATTGGCAACAACTTAAGTATCCATCAATGGAGGAATAACAGAAGAAAGTAGAGCACGTCCTTCCTGTAGAATTCAGCAGGAAGAGGCAGAAAAAGGCATGTACTGACTGTATGAAATAATGTTCGAGGTACACTGTTAAGTGGGAAAAGGCAAATTGTAGAAACCTATCCATATAAACTAAACAAAGTGTGTGTGTGTGTGTGTGTGTGTGTGTGTGTGTGTGTGTGTGATGGCAAATGATCTTGAAGGATCCATACCTGACTATTCGGAACAGAGAATGAGAACAGAAGAGACGTAAAGAGGAGTATTTGTTTTTAATATGTGCTATTATATTGTTTTAAATGCTAGTGAGGAGCATGTATTAGCTTTGGAATTTAAAAAATAAAGTGGGGTCTGTGGGGTTTTGAAATTATGTGCCTGCCCCATAGATAGGACTCATTCTATAAAAGGTTTGTCATTATTATTATTATTATTATTATTATTATTACTCTTACATAATGAGACAGGCCCTCAGCAAAGCCAAGGTCCCTGATGTGTCTCTGGCACTTTCCCACCTGCCCTGCTGGAACCCTTTTCTCCTTCTGGGGGGATCCTGCTTTTGTTGTGCCCCACCCTCATTGCCATTCCTCTTCCCTCTGGTGAGCTGAAGGCTTACACATGACCTCTTAAGCAAACCAACTCTCCAGTCAGATTTCTTGGTTCAAACCTGACCCAGCTCTGCCGCTGTCTAGCTGTGTGACCTTGAGGAACACCACTAACCTCCTTACTCCTAAGTTGCTGCGTCTATAACATGGGGTCAACAACTCGACCTCATGGAGTTGCTGTGAGAATTAAATAAAATAATCCACAAAAAATTGCTCAGTAGACCACCATGCATATAATAAAAGCTCAAAAAGCAATTTCTCTTACTACAGACAGAAAATCATGGGAACCCAATAGGACAAGGTTATAATGGTGGACAGGCAGTGGGGTATTTTATGACTGGTGAGCTCTGTCCAGCCTCTAGCTTGCTCTTCAGCATTTCTTTCTGTCTCTGGAAAGCCACACCTCGGGGCTTAGATTCCTCACCTGCTCAGTTAGCGTCAGACTGGAGTCAAGAGCATCACCACGCCCTGACAGGTCTGCAGCCTCAGCTGCTGTGGGTCCCCATGGAGCCAGCCAAGCAGACACATCCAGGAGCTCACCTTGACCAGGTGCACCTTGCATGCGCCCACGAAGTCAAATGGGAGCCCGTCAAACGTGCGGTAATGCCGGTCACCGTAGGCGGTGCAGGTGGCGGCACAGGGGTGGAGGGCACACTGGAATGAGCCTTGCTGGCACACGCTGAAACACATGCACCCGGACCAGCTCACAGGCACACACATCCCTACTCTGAATATCCTTGACAGGGACATTGCCTACTTAACTCTCACTGTGTGCCCCTGGTCGGGGGTTCAACAAACATCATTAGCTTCCCACAGAAGCCTGAAGGGTAGGATTGTGGGTCCCTACTTCATGTAGGAGACATGGCCATTGGAGCACACAACCTGTGTACACTCACATGTGCACACACTCATTGAGGTGAGAGGAACTCCTGAGTCTAGGAGACTCTCCTCGGCCTACAAGAGACATAGAGTTCAGGAGAGCTGCGAGGTTGGGAAGAGCTCATACAGAACACACTAATTTCTGAAACGCCAGACAGACCAGGAGCCACTGCACCCAGCCCTGACCCAAAGCTACTTTACACAGGGTGTTGTACCGAGACTGACCTCTTTGGACAGTCACTGGAATGTGATGTGACCAGGGCAGGACATGGGTTCCACTGGACAGGAGGCTCCACTGGAATGAGCTGAGGTTTCTTGGTCCTGTCTCCTTCCCTCCCCATCATAGCCCCATTGTTCTAGCTGAAGGCTTTGGTCATTGACCAGAGGGTTGCAGGAGCCAGGGCTCAGGAATCCGTGAGATGTCCCCTGGCCCCCTAGGGCAGTGGCAGGGTTGCCTCCATCCTGCAGACACATTGAAGGCTGGAGGAGCACCAGGACTCTCAGAGCCCTGGAAAGGCCAAGTGGGCCCTCTGCAGGGCTGCGAGGCCACAGGGGGAGTGTCAGGGAGGTTCCATGTGCCCTTCAGAGATGCTCTCTCCGCCAGTAACATCTGAGGCATCTGGCAGAGGTGGCCACAGTAGGAGCTGCCCAGCCTGGGGACACCAGTTGAGAGGCCTCATTGATTGTCAGAGTAGTTGTAAGAGCTTTGGAGGGGTCATTGGCATAATTTCCACATTTAAACAATTTACAAAGCTGGAGAGATTCTCAGCTCTCCCAGAAGCAGAGGCTATGTAGAGATTAGAAAAATAAGTTGCTTAAGAAAGAATCACCAAAGACACCTCTAGGATCCAAATCTTTGGAAGATGAGTTAACGTGAGTTAGTCCAGCAGCCGTGAAAGCCTGGGGGGCTGTTTAAGAGGTTGAGTCTCTACCCACTTCCTACCTCCTACTGCTTGGCCCAGCGCAGGTCCTACAGAACTGGTCCACCTATCTGTTCCCATAGAATCCAATCCAGGTGCACACACTCTCACAAATGTATACTTACATTATTAATGTACATATTGTATGAAAATATATTTACATGTATATTCACTTGCATATATAGGCATGTAAGTATTCATAGGAAAGCACAAATGCACATTTATACATTTATCACATGTAAATACAAATTTGTATACCCAATGCACACAGACATTCACATACTTTGTGCATGCATATTCCCACATACTAAATAGATGCATGTGTTTACAAATATATATAAACACACCTGTATACATATACAAATTCATAATTGTATATATTCACTAACATATTCAGGTTTATGAATGCCCAATTATTGATATACATGCACATACATATACATTCAAATATGCACTCTATGCATTTTGGATTTCTGCACACAGACATTTATATAAATAAGCAAACACATCATCATGGTTACAAATATGCATGCACACATTCATATACATGTCTGAACAAACCACATTCATGTAAATACTCACAAAAAATACCCCCCCAAAGGTTATTTCTATGCATTTACTTGTCCATGTAGGCAAACCCCTACATAACACACACAAACACGCAACATGAGTATGGACATGGTGGAAGGGGCATGCTAGACTATGCTCATGATCCTGTATCCCATATCCACTCCCATCCCACCCCCAGTAAAAGCTAGAGTCTGGATGAGGCCCTTACTTACCAGGTATGGCAAGGAGACATGACCTGGTCCCCAGGGAAATACTCCTTCCCCTTCCAAGTGCATGGGCACTCCTCTGGCAGGAAACAAGCATCCCCATGTCTGAGTAAGCTGTGGGGACACAAAAAGCAGGTGGTCAGGACCCTGCCATCTGTGGAGGATCCTGCAACCACATGGATACTCTGCTGTGGCCCTCAGTATTTACCTTAGAAGAGACTGACCATGTACCCACTGTCACCCTGCCCAGTGGGGTTCAGAGGTACCTTGATAATTGGAAATACCAGACACAGATTTGGCCCAGCTTGGAAGTCTCTGCCATTCATCAGGAAGCAAGGCTAAGCTCTACCAGCCACATCCCCCAGACAGGCTAGATGCCAGTTGTCCCCTCAGGCACTAGCTGTATACTAATAACCAGACCATACTGCTCAGTGGACCTGTACTAAAGGAAATGTTAAATGAAGTTTTTCAGGAAGATGGAAATTCAACTCCACATGAAGTAATGAAGAGTTCGAAAAATGGAAAATATGTTGGTAAACATAAAACATTATTTCTTAATTTCTTTAAGAGCACGATTTATGTAGATGAGTTATGAGGTTTACAACACATATAGAAGTAAAATGTATGACAATAACAAGAATGAGAAGGAAGTAAATGAAAGTATACTGTTGCAAGTGCTCTACATAGAGTGGTAAAATATTAATTTGTAGTAAACTGAAAAATGAAAGATACATATAATCTCTAGAAAAACTGCAAAAATACCAAGGTGTATAGTTTAAAATTAATAAAGGAGATAAAATAAAATACTGGAAAGTACTTAACCTAAAAGAAGGTGGAAAAGTAGAAAAAACAAGAAAAACAGAATAAATAGATAATAACAAGATTGTAGTATTAAATCTAATCAAATTACATTAAATGCAAATGCATAAGCCCTCCAATTAAAAGAGAGAAACTGTAACACTAGCTTAAAAAACAAGACCAACTATATTCTGTTTACAAAAGACACAATTGAAATATAAAATGGTGGGGGAAATACCATGGGAACTCCAGTCATAAGAAAGACAGAGTAGCTATATCAACATCAGACAAAATAGACTTCAAGACAAGTAGCATTAACAGCAACAAAGAGGGATATTTCATGATAATAAAAGAGTCAATTTATCAAGAGGCCATAACAACCTTAAATGGGCATGTACTAAGTAACAAAGCCTCAAAAAATCAGAAGCAAAAACTCACAGAACTAACAGGAGAAAGAGACAAGTCCACAATTATAGTTGGAGATTTCAAGACTCTGCTCCATTGATGATAGAACAAATAGGAAAAAAAAAAAAAAATTATCAGAGATGTAAAAGATCTGAACAACTCTAACAATGCTCTCAACCTAATTGACAATTAAAGAGCTCTCTATCTGATAACAGCAGAATGCACTTTATTTTCAAGCATACATGGGAAGTTCACCAAGAAAACTATATTCTGTACCTAAAAAAAACACAGTAAATTTCAAAGACTTGAAATCATACAAAGTATATTCTCTGACAACAATGAAATTAAATTAGAAGCCAAGAACAGATATAAGGAAACCTCCAAATATTCCAAACTTTAGTAACATTTCTAAATAACCTATGAATCAAAGAAGAAATCAGAGGAAATTAGAAAATATTACAACATAAATAACAAAACACATTGTATCAAAATTTGTAGAGTGCAGCTAAAGGAATGTTTACAGGAAAAATTTTAGCTTTAAATTCTTCTATTGAAAATAAGAAAGAATTAAAATAAAATATCTAAACTAGAATAGAAGCTCAAGTTAAATTCAAAGTAAGTAATGAAAAGGAAATAATAAAGATAAGAGCAGAAATAAATAAAATAGAAAACAGAAAATCAATGTAACCAGAAGTTGATTCTTGGATAAGATCAATAAAATTGACAAACTTCTGGTTAAACTGGATGGTAAAAAACAAATAAATAAATAAAAGATTCAAACACTAATATCAGGACTAAAGAGGAGACAGCACTGCAGACCCTACAGATATTAAAAGGAAAATAAGAGAATATTTGTACAATGTTAAGCCAATAAATTTGACAACTTAGATGCAATGGACAAAAAAAAAACAAAAAAAACCAATGCTTATGAATAAATTCAGTAACAAATGTGCAAAAACCTTTATGTGAAAACTGAAACACGCTGAGAGAAATTAAAGATCCTATAAATAAATCGATAATACCATATTTGTGCAATGGAAGACTCACTAGTATGAAGATGTCAGATCTTCCCAAATTGACCTATAGATTTAACACTATCCCAATCAAAATCCCAGAGGCTTTTCTGTAGAAATTAACAAGCTGATCCTAAATTTACAGGGAAATGCAAAGACCTAGAAGTGCAAAAAAAACTTTGAAAAACAACAAAGTTGGAGCACTATCACTTTCTGATTTCAAGATTTACTATAAAGCTTTAGAAATCAAGACAGTGTGATATTGGCCTAAAGATAGAAAAATAGATCAATGAAACCAAATAGAGAGTCCTGAAATAGACCCATATTTTTTCAGGCAATTGATTTTTTACAAAGGTGCCAAAGCAATTTAATAAGGAGAAGAAAGTCTTTTGGGTGTTTTTGTTTGTTTTTTAAACATATATTTTTAATTGATTTCATAGAGGGAAAAGGAGAGAGAGAGAGAGGGAGAGAGAGAGAGAAACATCAATGATGAGAGAGTCATTGATGAGCCTCCTCATGCACACCCCCTATTGGGAATCAAGCCTGCAACCGGGGCATGTGCTCTGACCAGGAATCGAACCACGTTCTCCTAGATCACAGGTCTATGCTCAACCACTGAGCCACGCCAGCCGGGCTGGTGTTTTTTTTGTGTGTGCTTTTTAACGAGGCTAGAACCACTAGATATTCATCAGAGAAAAATAAAATAAAACTTGACTCCATTTTTCAACATATACAAAATATAATCATTTTAGATAGCTTATAGACCCGAATGTAAAAGCTAAAGTTATAAAGCTCCTAGAGGGAAACATAGGGGAATATCTTTGCAACCTTGGAGTTGGCCAAGATTTCTTAGGACACAAAGAGCACTAATGATAAAGAAAGAAATGACAAATTAGAATCAAAATTTAAAACTTCTGCTCATCAGAAGTCTTTAGACTATTAAAACATATTAAGTAAATAAACAGGCATACCACAGACTGGAAGAAATATTTGCAATACATATATCTGACAAAGGGCTTGCATCCAGAATGCATAAAGAACTTCTACAACTCAATTTTAAAAATCCACCAAACAAAAAAGGGGCAAAACACTTGAATGGACACTTTACAAAGGAAGATACACAAAAAGCACATGAAACAGTTCTCATCGTTAGCCATTAGGGAAATACAAATTAAAACCATAATGAGCTATGACTATGTTCTCACTAAAATAACAGGAAGGAAAATGACTGAAAACACCAGGTGTTAGTGCGAATTTGCTGCAGCCAGCACCCGCGTGCAGCGAGAGTGTAAAATTATACCAATGCTTTGGAAAATAGTGTGGCAGTTTCTTACATAGTTAAACATAAATCTACCCTAGGGCCCAATTCCATGCTGACATGTTCATCCAAGAGAAAGACATAGTGGCTTTATTCAAAATAGCCCCAAACTGAAAATAACCCAAATAAGCCATCGACATTTGAGCGGATAAATGAATTACTGTATATTTATACAATGGAATACTGCTGAGCAATAAAAAGAAACAAACTACTGGAAAATGCAACGGTGTGGATCAAGCTTGAATACAGACGCTAAGGAAAGGAAGCCAGATATCATACTAGATGATTCTGTGGTTGTGAAGGTCTAGAACAGGCAGGGTCCATCCGTGCCGAAATGAAGACTCTGGTGAAGGGGGTGGGGGAAGAATCACCTGGGAAAAGCCATAGGGCATGAGGGAATTTTTTAAAGTGACAGAAGTGTTCAATATTTTGAGAGGGGTGTGGGTTACAAGAGGGTACACATTTGTCAAAGCTTAGTAAACTGTATACTTAGAATCTGTGCATTTTACTGCATGTAAATTGTGCCTCACTTTTTAAAAATTAAAAGGAAAAAAAAAACACACAGTGAGGCACCAAAAGCTGACTGGAAGCTCCATATTTAAGGGGGGCCCACCATTTTCTTGAGGAATCCCCCAAACGTCAATTTCTTTAGGGTTTTGTGTTGTTTTTTCTCTTGCCCCAGCCAATTATCAAGAGAAGAATTCTCTTTCATCTCTGGTCTGGGAGGCAAAAACTTTGATGCCACCAACCTGGGAAATAGGCTGGGGAAGAGGCTAGGGGCCCAGTAGGCTTTCATTTAATTTCCCTGTTTCCACTCTGTCTCTCATCCCTCTTGGTCCCCCCAAGATCAAAGCCTCTGATTTGATTTCTCTAGAAACTCTTACCTTTCTCCTTTCTCCTGCTGGGTGGCACTAGGGCAGTCTCAGGACCCCAGGGGGTGGGGAAGGTAGCCATTGGTTTAACTGCTCCTTACACAGACTTGCAACTCCTCCTGTCTCCCTCCCACCACCCCTAAAGTTGTTAATAGGAAACGGGCTGTTCTTGATGTGCAAGTATCAGCTGCCAACCTCTGCTCTGCAAGGTCAATTTCTACACATCCACCCTCACCCCTTCTTCAAAAACTATTGACCCATCTTGTGCCACTGTCATCCCACTGTCAGTCTCTGTCCCTGGGGACTTATACTTACTTTACTCCATTACCAACATTTCACTGTGATTGTGGGAGGAAGCAGGAAAAGAAACATGTGCTTAATCCACTATGTTTTCCTTAAAGCCACTTAACCTTTCTAAGCCTCTATATTTTTATGTGTAAAATGGAAATAACACCACCTTCCTCTCAAGGTTATTATGGGAATTTAATTATAGGCTTGGGCACACTGCCTACTGCTGGGTAGATACACAATAATATTGTTTTCCTGCCCCTCCTTTCCCCATAATTGCATCAGACACCAGCAGTGGGCTGACTCATTGCCTTCCACTTTCAGCCCCAGGCCCGGGCTCTCGATGCTTCCTTGGAGGTCTTCCCTGCCACCCACCATCCATTGCTCCCTCCCCACCCTCTGCAGACCTACCTACATCCTTAAGCACCTGCGTTGTGCCCACCACAGAGAGGAGTATGCAAAGACTTAGAGCTTTGGCCTCTGTCCTCTAGGTGTCCTCAACTTGTGGAGCACCCTTTCCTTAACTGTGAAAGGACCCTCTTGTTCTGAGCCCCCCTCAGGGGACAACTGCAAATGCATGGGATCCGAATGAAAGAAGACAACACTGTCTGCTTACATTTAGTGCTTATTTTGTTCCGCTATACAGATGAGGAAACTGAGGTTCGGGGGTTAACTAACTCACCCAGTAAGTGGTGAAATCAGGGTTCAAGCCTAACTCGAGTCTGTGCTCATAACCATTGTGCGAGATGCCTAGTGGCCCCAGGGCCCTGGAATGGCACAGACAGCCTCAGTGGAACCTGCAGCAATACACAGCATCCAGAAATTCTTAGAAACACTATGGGAAGAGTCATGGGGGGCAGAGGCCAGAGGGTCCCCAACAGGGGTTGTTAGGACAGTACTCGGGCATCACTGGGAACCTTATCCCAGCTCTCAGAAGGATTCTCCATGACGTTAGGAAATGCCTGCCCTTTCTTTACAAGTTGAGACTGTGATAATTTCCCTTCGACAAGCCCCTGTGGGAGGTGTAGAAGCTCCTCACAGGGCATTTGATACAGTCCATGAGCCACTAGGGCAAATACCCCAGGAGGTGATGGGGGTTGAACACTGGAAAGGGTAAGGGAACGAGTCTTCATGGAGCACTACTGTGCAGTGCCGGCTCCTTGCAGCCACTGTCTCATTTAAATCTCACGAGAACCTTGCATGGTGAGTGTTACTACCCTCAATTCACAGATGAGCAAACCCAGACTCAGAAAAATTAAGTGTCACATAGCTAGTTACAAACATTAAGCCCTCCAGACTGTTGGTGCTCTTGGCACAGAGCCAGGACCTGGCGTGACCTGTGAAAGGCCTGGATCAGAGGAGGGCCTGGGTACTGCCTTCTCAGACCTGTCCTGCCAAAAGGCAGCCTAGCCTTGCAGACAAGAAAACTGATGCCCAAGTGGCCATGTAACTTGTCAAAAGTGACCCAGGCCATTAGATATCTTCCTATCTTGTCCTCCTCTTTGGAGCCTGGGAATTGAAAAAGGAACCCCACTCTGGCTTCTGAGATCTAGATGAAATGAGCCCCTAGTGTTGGACAGGGCTTTAGACTCTTGCTACCCAAAGTGTGGTTGCCAGACCAGCAGCACCAGCGTCTCCCAGGAGCTTGTTGGAAATGCAGAGTCTCAGGTGGAGATTCATATGCAAGCTAACATTTCAGGAGCACGTATAGCCCTAGAGACCCCCAAAGGTGCCCAAAGAGGGTTCTCGCTGAATCCTCCATCCCCAATCCCCTCTGTGAGGGAGGCCTCAACCCTCACTTTACAGATGAGGACCTGCTCAGAGCGGTCACGTGAAGAGTCACTGGCAGAACCGAGCCAATCCTCCCATCCCAGTCCACCTCTCCCAGTTCCGCCTGGCCTGCAGCCTTGCCACCATGCTTGGCAGGGAATGACTCCCCACTCCTGACCCCAGAGGCCCTGCCTCTCCCTGTTCTCAGGCTTGTGCACACCAGGACCGTGCCACAGGGGCCTTCAGTGACAAGCACTCTTCCCAATTTCCTCTGGGGCCTGAGTGACAGCAGGTGGTAGTTGGGCCTAGGATCCTGTGCAGGTTCTTAAGATCTCATGGGGTCTCTTGTGGATGCCTTTGCCTGGGAAGGGGCAGGCTCATACTAACACTGTGACCTCTGTGTAGTAGACAAGGACT
Source organism: Miniopterus natalensis (assembly GCF_054644295.1). Taxonomy (NCBI): domain Eukaryota; kingdom Metazoa; phylum Chordata; class Mammalia; order Chiroptera; family Miniopteridae; genus Miniopterus; species Miniopterus natalensis. Next base: position 51,111,745 of record NC_142091.1, on the reverse strand, counting down.
TGGGCTTCACAGAGCCAGCACACTCTAGTCAATGAGCAGGGTTTGGAGTAAACAGAGCTGGGTTTGAGTCATGGTTCCCAGGACAGACCATTTCCCTCCATCCTGCCCCTTGCCTCAGTTTCTTGGTCTGCAAAATGGGAATAATGGTCCTTCCCTCCTTTCTTCCAGGGATGTTCTGAGATTGAAGGGGATAATAATATCAAGGTGTTTCATAACCAGTAAAGCTCCAACTGACTACCTCTTCCCTTTCCCACCCTAGCAGCCCTGATCTCCCACCCCCATCACTTCCTTTGGCTGCCAGGCCTGGCCCAGGACTTCCAGCTGACCACTGACCTCTGCATGGGCTGAAGGACACATCCCAGCAATGCCAAGTCATGGGACTAACTCTCTTCTCAACCCAGACCTGAAGCAAGACTAGCATCAGGAATGAGACTTGGCAGAGCTGGGCATTGGGCCCCTGCAGCCACCTCAGTGTACAGAGCACCCACGAGGCAACCCACCAAACCCAGCTCGTGTGGACCTCACAGCTTTCATGGCACTGGAGGGACACTCGATGGGGCCTTTATTTTACAGGGGTACCAGCCTGTCACCTGAGGGCTCTGGTCAGACTTTTGCAGGGAAAGAGGTTGGGAGTTGAAACAAGGGTTTCCTCTCTCATGGTCTTGAACCCACTGGACCTCCAGAACCTGTCACACACCCCACTCAGTGCTTCAACTTTGAGACCTTGTTTAATCCTCACAACAACCTGTTGAGGTACTAGGTATACTATTATTCCCATTCTACAGATGAAAAACTGAGCCTCAGAGAGGCTAAGCCCTTCCTTATCCAAGATCTCGTGGTAATAAGCAGGGATGGGTAGAATCCACTTCAGGTTGGCTCTCCCATGCTTCTGCTCTCTTTCAGACTCCTCACTGGCCTTTGCGTTGTCACAGGCCAGCCCTGGGCTAGTGTCTGCCTGCAAGGCTGTGTGAGGTTTTCCCTGACCCTCATTCCACCTCGCGGTCGCAGAGTGAGAGACCATGGCAACACAGATACATACCCTTGGGGACAGGCGCAGCCTGAGAGGCAGGGGCCCCGGGCTGGCACGCTCAGGTTCAGCAGCTGCTGCTCACACGTCCTCTCTCTGCTCAGCTTGGGGTCAGTGTGCAGGTCACTGCAGTTCACGAAGACCTGGCCTGCAGGGCAGGCAGCAGCTGAAAGAAGAGAGGGCGGGTTCTGGAAAGAGCTTGGACATTCAGCAGCATGCTTGGAACACCTGGGCCTGGTGTGGGCTCCTGGGCAGCAGGGTTGGCCAGAGAGACAAGGGGACCCAGCATCTGGGAGCTGCAGGGACAGATGGGACGCTGGTGCATTTTGTGCCCTGGTTGCTCCTGAGGCACTCCTTGGGTTCCCAGAAGCACATCACAGGAAGAGGGAGGGATGTGTGGTGTCACACAATAGGAAAACCACCACAGCTACCAGTTCCAGTTACTGAGCATATTCTCCCCACCAGGCACTGCCCCGGGCACTTCACGTGCATTTTCTTATTTAATCCTGCAACAACTCCATGAGGTATTTTTATCCCCCATTTCCCCATATAATGGAGAGAAGCCACTTCTGCTTTCAAAAGGCATGATAAAAGTGAGAGGAAGTGTCCCAGAGGCACCAGGAGAGGAGTCCAAAATTGGGTAGCCATGCATGTGGCAGGGTGGCCAGAGGACTTTTACCAACAGGAAGTCAGTTTTCATTACCCCTGTTTCTGTGACATAAACCCACTCTCTCTCGCTGGGCTTTCAGGCAAGTTGGCCATGCACACTCACACCTGTGAAAGTGACCTTTGGGGAAATCAATGAAAGGAAGCCGAGCTTCATGCCCTGCCTGTGATGGAACCAAGAGAAAGGGATAGCCACAAGAGATGAAATGAAAGTCCCAAAGAGGTGGCAATGGGAAGCCAGAAGCAGTAAAAGGAAAATGTAGGAATCTGGGTTATGTACAAAAGAGTTAACAAAGGCTCAGAGAGGTGGAGTGAGTTATCCAGGACTGCATAGCTAGTGAGTGTTGGGCAGGATTTGAACCCAGGCTGCCTGACTCTGGAGGCCCTGCTCTTTGCCATCTGCCATATGATTATTCTCTGGTCCCCTCTGTGCTGATCTCCATCCTTAGTGGCCTCCTCTGCCCCAAGAGGCCCTCCCTGAACTCCAGCCCTCTGTTCTATCACCTCCAAGCCCCTCACAGGCTGACCCACCACAGTGCCACCTCACCCCACCTCTATTGCCTGGGAGGTGGCACTCCATCTCAAAGGCCCAGGCTGTCCTCCCCATCTCTGTGACTCCCACATTCAGCACTCAACTGGGCAGAGTCAGCTTCAGTAGACATGTGATTGCTCAGACCGAGGAAATGCAGGACCTAGGGGATAACCGGGGATTGTCCAGACACTCAGCTGGTTGCCCCTGGGAGAGACTGTCTCAGCCTCTCCTGGAGAAGCAGGAAGGACAGCCACTAGGATGGGGCTGAGGCTGGCACAGGATTTCTGGATGCCACCCTCCAAGATGGAGTCTTTCCCAAGAGGGCAAGGAAAACAGAAGGCTCAGTGTAGGGAGTGGCCTCGCCCTGTCCTGACCTGTCCTTCAGCTCCCCACTCTTGTCTGCATAATCTCACCACCATGAAAGAGCCAGAAGAGCCCCCTCCCTTCCAGTTCCCCATACCTGGGGCTCTGCTGTCACAGCTCATGACTCCATCTTTGCAGTGGCTGCAGGGAAAGAGAGGCGCTGGAGTTAGCTGACCCAGTCACGGCACAGCCCAGACACGGATCCCCAGTCACTCCAGGACCCAGAGACCCTGAGTCACTGCACTCAGGTCTGTGGGCTCAGACAGACATCCCCGCTCCCGATCCCTGGCTCCGTGTAGAGGGTGGGTGTCATCCATGGAACGTTCTGCTCAGATGCACTTTCTTCAGTTAGCAATTTCCACGTAAAGAGAAGACAATAACACTGCTGTGTAGGGAGCTCACCAGTGGCCCAGAGAAGGAATGTCGCTGTCTCCAGGGGGATAGTCCACTCCTTGGAAGTGGCAGGAGCATTGGTTCCTATTAAACCCAGGAACAGAGAAAACTGAGCCAATTCAGGAGCTGAGGTAAGAACTGCCAAGGACAGGGACCCACTCCTCAGCCAGTCAGAGGCATGAGGACATAGAGAAGTAATGATATCTACTGTGACATGTGACACATCTCCAGGGAGTGAGGAACCCAGCCTGGCACCAGGGACAGGGGGCAGAGCTGGGCCCCAGATTTGAGGCCTATCCACCAAGCTTGGACGAGAGCAGCCTCACTGGTCTCCATATACTCCCAAAGCCAATCTCACTTGGATGTAAAAACAAGGCCACACTTCCTGTGCCCATGCTGTGTTGGGGACAGGCCCATATTCTTGTACTGGTCATTCACACTCAGCACCTGTTCTAATCACTCAGGCCTATGCCATATAGTTTGTCACATAATTTGAACACCAGGCTAGGCCCTCCAAATATGCTGTGTCATCTGCTCCTCACAGGGATCCTGTAAGGCAGGGATCCTCGCACTGTCTTTCAGTTCCTTGTTGTAGGTCACCTGAGGGCAGACTATTTCTGTGGGTTATAGCCAAATGCAGCATCTGTGGGCTATAGCCAAGTGCAGGCCTTGGAGCAGAGCAGTTGAGGGATGGAAGGAAAGTGAACTCATCCAACCCCAGGCTTCTCAATCACCTTCTCGCCTAGCCCCTCCTTCCATATAATCTACAGAGGCTCCCCTTGCTGGTAATACTAACATCAATGGAAGATGAGAGGGCAGGGCACGCCTGGATCCCAGGGAGGATTCTGTAGTTTAAAAAGGCCTCTGAGCGATTCCAGTATTCCCCCAGAAGAGATCTCTCTCCAGCTCCCATCACTCAGTCGAATACGAAACCATTTTACAGATGGAGAAATAGGCCTGGAGGGGATCAAGGGCCTTGCCTGTCAGCCCTGGGATCCTAGGAGGTCACCACCTCCAGTTCTGCCTTCAGTCCACACTGAGACCATGTCTACGGCCAGCCTCAGGGCCATCCCATCCCTCTGCTTGGAGCATTCTTCCCTCACTTCCCTCAGGTCTCTGCTCAAACGTCACCTCATCAGAAAGGCCTTCCTTCCATGCTCATCTAGGTGACATACAGTGGCCCCTCCCACCCAAAGACTCCTATTCTCACTCCATTTATTTGGCTTATAGCTCTTATCACCACCAGACCTGTAAAGTGTTTATTTGTTTGTTACTTGTCTCACCACCTAGAACATGCGTGCCATGAGGACAGTGTTCTGTTTTGTTCACTGCTGAATTCCAGGACCTAGAAATGTCAGGAACACACTAGGGGGTCAATAAATATTTGTGGATGGAGCAGGGAGGGGAGGGCAGAGAGGCCCTCTTGGCTCTCTGCAGTAGTTCTGTCTCATGGGGAAGCCAGGCTGGAGTGGCCTGAAGAGCCCGAGCAGAAGGGAGAGGTCTGGAGGGGGGTCCGGAGGGCAGAGCCCACCCACCCACCAAGGTCTGCCCTGTGACTGAGATGAAGTAGGGACATGAGAGGCCCAGGCAGACTCCCCAGTCTCAGATGCCCTGAAGACCATGGCCTACTCCCTGACTGATAGAGGTCAAGCCAACCTGCTCACCTGGGGACACAGAGGTCAGCCTGAGTGTCCAGGTAGGTGTCTGGTGGGCAGGCACAGCCTTCCACACACTCATCCTCACTGAGGTCACCACCACAGGCCTCAGGTCCAGCCAGGTCTTGGCAGGTTTGTCCACATGGGGCCACACAGGGGCTGTACTCCTTGGTGGCCTCACAGGACAATGCTGTAGTAGAAAACAGAACTGTGCTTTGTCTGTCTTCCTTGTCCCAACTGTGGAGGGTGGGGTCATCATCCTGATGGGGAGAACTGAGAACCACAGAAGTTAAGACACTCAAGTTCACATAGCAGGTCAAGGTCAGAGTTGGGATTTAAATCCAGTCTGACTCCAGAGTCCCACTGCCTCCCACTATTCAGAATGGCAGAGCAGCAGGGCTGGACTCCCCCTCCAAGTTCAGCCTTGACCCTGCCATTGGTATTTCCTTCTCTTTGCAGGGCATTCCTCTCAGGTAATGAAATTGGGGGAGGCATGGAAATCACTGCCCCCTGACAGCCACATACCCGCCCCATCACTCACACTAGACACACATGCACAGGTGTGTAAGCATACACACATTTCTGCCCCTCTCATTTCCATGCCTGTAATATACTCGGGCTGCGAAGAGCAATTATGCCCCCTCTGAAGCCTCTCACTCAGACAGCCCTTTGTCCAGACTGCCCTCTCTATCTGACTGCTGTCCCACTCCTCCCGGGTCTCCGACCTCCTGTCAGGGCAAGTAGACCCACTGAGACTGTCAAGCTCAGGTGTTCTCACTGAGGCTGCACAGCAAAGCACCTGGGGAGTTTTTTAAACGCTGATGCCCAACCCAGCTGGCAGATACGTTGTTTTTATTGATGTTGAATGTAGCCCAGATATGTGCATTTTTAAAAAGTTCCCATGGTAAATCTAATGTGCCCCAATGTTAAGAACCACTGGTCCTATCCAATCACCTCTAGAGAAACTTTAGCTCAGAGGGGGGCAGGGCCTTACCAGGGACACACAGCAATTATCTACAGGGCTGGAGTAGAACTCAGGCCTCCTGACTCTCAGTACCATTACTTTTTCATTTACTCAACAAACATTTTCCTCAATAGTATGGAGAGTGGGGCCCTGTACTGGGGCTGGGGCACAAAGACAACTAAGACATGGGGAAGTGTGTGGCCAGGGTCGGGGTGCGGTGGGTAGGGGCCAGCTCATGCCCATTGAGCCACATGTGCACCTGAGGGCCACAGCGCCGGTGGTCTTTCAAAAGCTCGCTCTAGCTCTGACCAGAGTGGTGGCAATGCAGGTGCTGAGAAGTGGGTGGGTTTGGGGTTGACAAGACTGACAGGACTTGGAGATGGGCTGGAGGTGAGGGTAAGACAGGAGTTATGTGTCACGTGGCCCAGGTGTCAGGCCTGGGTGACCAAGGGTATGGGGGCTCTTGGCAGAGAGGGAGAGGAAAAGCAGTTTGTGAGGTGGGGATGTTAGACTGAAGAAGGCTGTGGGACACCCAAGACTGGAGTGTAGGGGGGCAGGTGGACACTCAAGTCTGGAGCTCACGCTCCTCCAGCCCCTTCACGTGGGCACACAAGTGTGGCACACTCACCACAGGCTGGCAAGTGGGTCCGGAAGTCGACGGGGAGCCCATGGCGCTGGCACAGGTGGGCATAGTGGGCCAGAGCGGCACACAAGCAGGGCTGCCCACAGCGGCAGGCATCCCGACGGCACTGCTCAAAGTAGGGCACGGGGCTCAGATACGGGGAGCAGGGCGCAAACAGCTCCTCTGTGAGCACGCTGCAGGACTGCACCGCGTAGGAGGCTGCAGACAGGAGGCACAGGGGTGAGGGTTAGGGTCTGGTTTGCCTGGGGCCCAGGCCCAGCCCCTTCCTTCCTCCCTCCCCACAGCTCAGGGGACTGGGTGTGTGTGTGTGTACCTGTGTGCATACCTGGTAGGAAATGTGTGGGTATGGTTTAGTAAGTTTGGACGTGAATATGTGTGTGGCCACGCGCATGAGTATAAATAACTGTAAAGGAGCGTGTATGTGTACGCGTGTTACGCATGTGTACATGTACTCATGCAATGCATTCCACCAGGTATGAATCCATACGCTGGAAGGAGAAACAGGAGTGAACAAAACCAACAAAATTGCTGCCCTCATGGAACATACATTCTGGTCAAAGAAGACCATCACTAAAAAATTTATATAGAAAAGTAGAAAGTGAAGACTCTAAGGAGAGAGAAAGCAGGGAAGGAGGAGAGAGACTGCAAGGTGGGTCAGGAGGGAAAATTGCAATTTTAAATCAGGTAGTCAGGAAGGCCTCAGTGGAGAGATAATGTTTGAGCAAAAACTTGGAAGAGGTAAGAAAGGTGTTTACTGAGGGAAGAGCATTCCAGGTGGAGGGACCAACGAGTGCAAGGCCTGGAGAGGAAAGCAGACCTGGCTGTGTGGGGAGAGCAGCAAGGAGGCAGTGGGGCTGGAGCAGCAGAGGGCAGGGGGAGGAAGAGGTGAGATAAGGGGATAGACAGAGGGTACAGAGCCTGGTGGGGCCACTGTGGGACGCGGGCTTTTGCCCTGAGACTGAGGCGCCAGTACAAATGTGTGTGTACCTGACAGTAGTAGAACGTGAAGCTTCCTGTCTGTGAATCCTCCCCAGAAGGGAACCTCAGTTTCTTAGCACTCCTGCCCAATTGGACCAGCGGCCTCACGCCCAGAGTTCCCATCTCCTCTCTCTCAAACCAGTCCCACTCCACCCCACTCCCTCTTCCCCCCAACTCACCAGCTTGCAGGTGCACATCACAGGGGTCCAGTGGGGAACCAGGGACCAGCGGGGAACAGGCAGACAGTGTTTTCCAAGAATTGCCAAACAGTTGTGGGGTGCTCTCAGGCACACCCACCGGGGACCTGCGGCCATGACATAGGCACACTCACACACTTGGTCATGTGGACCCAGGTGAACATCCAGCATACACCCAGGGAAGCACCCACCTGATCGTGTACACACACACATAACCCAGTAACACCATAGGCCCATGTCTACCACTTGGACACACCTTTCACACACATACACACATACACACACAGAGCACAGATACATGCCAGGCATGTGAGCAGCCAACAGGGTCCACACCACCACATTCAAACAATTATGACTCTGTGTGCACACATCCACCACATTTAACAGGTTCCACAGGGACTCAAAATGGGCTTGGGGCCACACACTGCCCTACCTTCTCCACCCCCCACCCCCTCCCCCAGCTCTTCATGCCAGAAAGACAAACAGGAACACTATGAACCAAACTTCACTGGGTGAAGACTTCTTCCTCCTTCCCCATGGGCAGTTCCTGAAAACTCCTCTGCCCTCCCTCTCTCTAGTAAGAGACAGTCACAGGAGGGGCAAGAGAAAGAGGAAGGGGGAGAAGCATGTTTTCTAAACATCACCAGTCTCCAAGCCACCAAACCCGGGAGAAGGAAGAGCGCTCTCAGCGTCCATAGGGGGCAGGCTTCGCCCACATTACTGCTCCGGGCAGAGCGTGCTCAGGTTATGAAGAGCAGTATCTCCGCGTGGAGTGCACGCTTAGGAGGGTGGAGCAGCTCACACAGTAAACCAAAGTCTGCCCCCGCCACCTGGCCAGCTGCCCTAACATCAGCCCCACCAGGCAAGACAGAGAAGAACGCTGCATTTTTAGGTGTGCAGACATCGAGAAGCTCTCAGCTTTTCCCTGTACTGGTTTTCCCAAACAAATCTGAATTCTTCTTTCTGACTAAAGAAAGCCTCTTATGTTTCCTTCTGTATCGCCTAATGCTGCACCGACCCGAACCTCCAGTCTTCAAAATCAACCCTTTGTTCTTATTTCTGGAAAGCTTGACTCCTGTTCCCTCCCAACTTCCTAAACTGTGTCCACTCCCAGAGAGTCCTTCTCTAAACTCTCAGTCAGCCCATGGGAACCAGCCTTCCCCTGAACACTGGAAGGCTCACAGGGTGCGAACCTCAAGCACCAGGCAGAAAGTTAAAGGGTTAGACTGGCCTGGTGGGACAGAAAGCAGGGGTTTGGGCATCATTGGCTCACTGGGGATTACACTCATCTCAAGGTGTTCACAGTCAATCAAAGCAAACAACCATGAGCTAACTCAAACCCCGACTCAGGTCTACCATTTTTAAGAGTTCACTGTAAAACTGTGTTTCTCGAAGTACGTACCGCCCATAGGCCTCATCTACTAGAATCACAGTGGTGCTTATTAAAAATGAGATTCTTGGGCCCCAACCTAAAGCAGATTGTTAAGGATCAGGACTCAGGAATTAGCATTTTAACAAGCTCTGCAGGTGAATCTTCTGCACAGAGAAGACCAAATCACTGCCTTAAAGAAACACACTTAAATGTAGAGAAATAAATAATCAGTGGTGAATGTCAGGCACAGCGAGAGCCCACAGGAGTTTGGGAGATAGGATACTCGACCCTACGGGGTCCTTCTCCCCCCGCCCTCCTGTCCCAGGGCAGGGGCACGTACAAAAAGTCGTCCTGCGTGTTGCCGTTGAAGGTGCCACAGAGGCCCACTGTGTCCTCCGCCCATCGCTGGTCCACCTGCAGGTAGAGGCGCAGGCCCTCGCGATCGTAAAGCACCCGCACGCCCACGTTGGTCCTCACCCGCAGGAACACGGAGGCCAGCCTCCGGACCTCAAAGGCATCTGGGCACAGGACCGGAAGGGGGTGTGGGAAGCTGGGCCAATATGCAGCCCACCCACCACCACACCTGTGTGACGCCCCTGGATCTCCAGGCCCAGCCCAGATCTTACACACAGTGAAACCCTGCCAGGGGGTTGGTGTGGGGACCCTCGAGGAATCCTGTTCAATGATGAAATCAGGACCCAGGGATAACCTACTGTGGCAGCCCCAGCTGAGAAGTGTCTTTTAGCTTCAAGTGCCTATGAAAGCTTTGCCTCCCTAGGTAACTGGTATGCTTCCTTCTCTAGCAAAGGAGAATTTCCTACCTGCCCATTCTTTTCACAATGGCCACTAGGAAGCTCGCAGTATGACTTTAGATATAATCGTAGCAATTTTAAATTTTAGATGCAATTGTAGTGAATTTTATGCCCTTTGTGGCTCATACTTCTTTGGCTTCTTTATCTCTGTGTCCCCACTCCTCTCAATCTTGAACCCCTGTTCTTTTTTCTTTTGAATTTTCTCTGGTGCTATTTTATTCCTTAATAGTTTTGCCATTTTTGTTGGATGTGCCTCCTATGAGCTACCATGAATCCCTTGTGGAATCAGACAGAAGAGTGGGTAATTAGTAGACAAATAGTGAGCGTAGGGATGGAAAACAGCCCCATTCATATCCTAATGTTAAGTGAAGCCATCAGACTGCTATGAAGCCTGTCATGTTGGGGTGGGAAGAAAGATCATTTTACGAGTCCAGAGTCCATGTTCTTGGGACCAACATGGCCCCTGACCTGATTCACCCAGTATTAGAATTTGAGCTCTTGCCCGTGTGGCAGTGCCTCTGGCCAGAGGAGCCTGGAAGAAGCCTGGGCAGCCAGCTCCCAGCCAGCTCCCGTTTCCCAAAGCCGTACCGTCTGTGTAGGGTGGAGTGACCTTGTACTGGTCAAACAGAAGGACATCCCCCGCTCGGGTCAGGGTCACCTGCCTCCGAGGGTCCTGGTACAGAATCACTGACACCGACTGGACACAGACTCCATCCTGATTCTGGAGAGACAGGAAGGCCAGTGGGGAAGAATTAGTCCATCTGTCCTGCTGGTCCCCACAGAGCCCTCCAGGAGCAGAGATTCTAGTGCATTTTGAAGCCAAAAGCAGGCTCCTCAAAAAACTGAGTCATGGGGGAAAAGTGACGTTTGAGCTGAGGTCTACAGGATGCATAAACTAGTTGGGCAAAGGTAGAAGGGGAGGAGGGAGACAACCAGGCAGAGAGAATAGCTTGAGCAAAGTGCCCTGACATGGGAAGGCATTTAATGCATTCGAGGACATAAAAGGAGACTAGAGGGGCAGAGCCCACTGGGTAAAGTGTTTTAAGATAAGGTTCAAGAGGTAGACAGGGGCTAGCTTAGGCACAGCGGACACAGCTCAGGGGTCACCTCCTCTAGGAAGCCTTCCTTGACCCATCCTTGATGCCCAGGTAAAATAGCAACAAGGAAAATTTCCTCCATGGAGATCTACCCTGTACTCTCCACACTGTCACAGCTCCTATAACAGAGTGGGTTATGGGGTCACTTGTCTGCCTCACCCACCAAAGTATAAGGCCCAGAAGGGCAGAGCCAGGCTTAATTCGTTCCAGTCTCCAAGACCTAACACAGCTTCTGGCTCAAGTAGTTGTTCAGTATTTGCGGAAGGAAGGAAGGAAGGAAGGAAGGAAGGAAGGAAGGAAGGAAGGAAGGAAGGAAGGAAGGAAGGAAGGAAGGAAGGAAGGAAGGAAGGAAGGAAGGAAGGAAGGAAGGAAGGAAGGAAGGAAGGAAGAATACAGAGATGTTGAAGATACAATCCAAGGAAGCAGAGAAGGTTAGGTTGAATTAGAGCCATGTTACAGATTTTTTTTTTAAACACTGAGGCCCAAGAACAGGAAGTGACCCTCAGATGTTCTAGAGCCAGAACCCAGTCTCCTGTGCATTGCTCTGCCCAAGAACAATAAACAGAAGGTTCAGTGGGCTGTAGAAAGACCTGGGGCCCTACCCTAAATCCCCCAGTCCTTACCAGGCCACATGGGGCATTCTGCAGTGTCACTGTGAAGGTTCCCGAGGAACGGCTCTTGGCCAGGATGTACTGACACGTGGCAGGGAACGTGTACCGGCGGCCATCAAAGGTGGTGAAGTGGATGTCGCCAGTCACTGAACACTCGGCTGAGGAACAGAGAAATGTGGCTGCCCCATGGGGACAGCCTCTGCCCTGCAGGCTCTGAGCAGAAGGAGGGGACAGCCCCCTGTCCTCAGGAACCAGGACAGTGTCTGGGGCCCTGGCCTGCCCTTTGAGAGCCCTGGTCCCTGGGGAGACGCAGCCCTGCCCTGGGCAACTCCCTCTGACAGGAGACCAGGCTTTGAGCTTGAAGGCCAGTTTTGGTCCAAGCCGTTCAAGCTCAAGAAGGTCCTTAGATAGATAGAATCCCATGAAAAACCATCCCTGGTGGGATGGGGCAATCGCTTAATCAGGCAAAGCACTCTGAAGAAACGGAGGGTGGTTGAGCCAAAAAACCTGAGTGACCCCCCAATCCTCCACCCTGGCCCCAACAGCAGGCCCAGAGCTTCCCTACCCCAAAAGTTGTGAGTTTAGAGGAAGGGGGTGGAGTCCAAGGTGGGGAGTCAGGTGTACCTGGGCAGACAGATGTGCTGCATACCCACTTGCCTGCAGCGCATGTGCTGAAACACAGAGATAAAAAAGGCAGAGGCTCACCCTTTCAGGCCTGGAAGAGATGCTGGGGGGGGGTGGCAGGGCCCACAGAGCTCCTGCCCCCAGCCCTCAGTCTTCCCATCTCTAAAATGGGTAGTAGAGATTCACCCACAGATTAGATCTAAAGACATCTGTGACTTGGAGATGCTGAGTGAGTGCCCTCATGTCATCAGGGCCCCCAGACTCCAGATGGGCAGCCCTGATGGGAAGCCCTGGAATTTACCACCTCCTCCTGCCCCCAGCAGTGGACACAGACCAGGCATTGCAGTCTTCTTTCACCACAGAGCCAGTCGGGTACAGGGTCCCGTGGAACTCACAGGGACAATCAGCTGGTGCCACACAGCCTCCATCCTCGAAGATCAACCCTAGGGTGACAGCAAAGGCCCACTTAACTCACCTCTGCTCCTGTTCTAAACCTTTCATGGCCCCCCAGGGCCTGTGAGAAAGATTCCCACATCCAAGCTCCTGCATCACTGAGCCCACTCTCAAACTTTCTCCTATATAAATCCTTGGCTCAAGCCAGATCTGAACCCCCTCTGAGTAAATAATCCCACCTCCAGAACTTTGCTCAGAGATCACCCACCCGAAACAACCTGCATACGTTCTAGCTTCTCCTTTCCACCTCTCAAAAGCCTGTCACTGTATGTAGAACCAGCATAGGTACCACCTCCTCCAGGAAGCCTTCCCTGACAATCTCTCCCACCACTGACTTCTTGTATTTCTTCTGTGTGAACCCCTGAGCTGGTCCTCACCACATGTACCTAAGAGTGTAGTCACATGTGTAAGTGTCTTATCACTGCTACCAGATTCTGATCCCTGAAGTCAATGACGTATCTTTATAATTTTTATCCCATGCCCTGCCTAGCTGAGTGACCTGCACACTATAGATGTGCAGCAAAGTTATACACAGTGAAAAACAGTATGTGGATAAATGTTGAGACAAATGCATGTGTGATGAATGAATGAATGAATGAATGAATGAATGGATGACTTGTCCTCATCTACACCTTAAAAAGCTCAAACACCAAAAAATGAAATACCTCTCAAAAGCCCCAGTCCCGCCTCCAGCCTCACCTCCCTTAACCCATTCACTCATTTGTTCACTTATTAGTTGTTTGCTCCTTCATTCACCCACAAACAGGCATCCTCCAAGTCCCTGCTTCACGCTCATCCATGCCAAGCCAGGTCAGGCACCCACTCCATCCCCAGCCTACCATTGGGGCAGTAGCAGCCGTCCACACAGGCGATCTCGCTGTCCACGCAGGCCGCCCGGGGCTGGCAGGAGGCGGGGCAGCAGGCGATGCACTCATTGTAGGTAAAGGCCTTCTCCTTACAGTGCACGGCTTGGGGGGAAGGGAGCAGTGTGGCCTGTCAGCTCCTTACTCGCCCGACTCTGCCAAGACCCACCTAGCCCCTACCCCAGGCCCTGGGGCAGCAGTGGGAAGGCTTTGATTTTCCTGATCCTTTAGTTCCAATGGGAACACTGGGCGACCAGGAAATGGGCGAGAACCACCCTCACCCCAATCTATGGCCCTAGGCCAGTCCATCTCGCTCTAAGCCTCAGTTTCACATCTGTCACAGGAGAATGGGACCTTAGGGCTTAAAGCACTCACTGCAGGTTCTGAGCAGTACAGGACATTGAGCTGAGACCTGAGAATGCCACCCACAACCCTAGGACAGAGCTTGTCTAAACCCCTCCCTGCCTACCATCAGGCTGCACCTACTGCATTGCTGGAGCTGGGTCCTCCAGCCCTGCAGGGGCCGCCCCGCCTGGGCACATGCCCGAGCATACTCCGCCAGTGCCCGGCACCAGGTGGCTTCATCACCCACTGACCTGTGCAGGAAAATCGAGGGTAATACAGGAGCAAGATCCAATCTGCCACCAGCCCTCTAGCATTCTATAGAGACTGCAGAGCTCAGAGCACACACAGCTGGGAAAGTAACAGGGAGGGCATCTAGGTGTACAGAACCCTAGGCTGCAGGCAGGACAATGAGGGGGTCAGCCTCCATTTCTGAGCCTCGGTGACTGGGAAGCTCTGTCCCATCTACACAGATAAAAATTTCAGAGCTTAGGGAGGCCTATCTGTCAGTCCCTGGGATTGTCAGTCTCAGTGACCCATGTGCCCCATCCCAATACTAGGAGGCATCTCCCCACCACCCAACACTACCCCCAGTCCTGGCATCCCACTCACTGGCAGAGATCGCTGGTACAGCTGGCCGCGAAGGGCAGAGGGCTGACGTAGGCGTGGCAGGCATCAAAAGGGGGCCTCAGCAGCACCTCACACCTGTCATACACACTCTGCGGCAAAGGCCAGGAGCTGGAGCAGGGTGCCAGCAGGACCACGCACAGCCCTCTAACTTTACCAGCCCCACATGGAACCCCAACTTAGGCCCAGGGAAGGCGGAGGAGAGGAAAGGTCCCATGGGCACCAACAACCCTGGGCACCTGCAGCCAGTGACTTTTCAAGAGGTAGATGGGAAGCCAACTTAAGCCAGGCATGAGGATGGGAGGTAAGGAGCCAGGATTGGGGTATCTCCCCAGGATCCCTACCTGCATAGTTCCCGGGCTCTGCTGCAGGCACGGAGGGCGAGGCAGGGAGGAAGTTGTGGGCCCTGGAGGCTGGTTGGGGGCCTGCTCTTGCCAGCTGTGCACAAACTCAGCCACATCATCCGTCAGCTTCCCTGTAGGGAGAACTAGCATGACCACAGGTGGGGGCAAGGGCAGGAGTCACAGAGGGCTCTGAGGGAAGGCAGGTGGAGCCAAAGAGATGCCCAGAGGTGGTCAAGGAGTTGAAGAATCCAGCCTCCTGCCCTGGCCTGTTTTGCTTAGTGGTCAGAGCGTCGGCCAGTGATATAAGGGTCTTGGGTTCAATTCCTGGTCCAGGGCACGTGCCTCGGTTGCAGGCTCGATCCAAGGCCCTGGTCAGGATGCATGTGGGAGGCAACCAATCGATGTGTCTCTCTCACATCGATGTTTCTCTCTCTTTCCCCCTCTCCCTCCCTTCCACTCTCTCTAAAAAAGAAAAAAATCAATGGAAAAATATCCTCAGGTAAGGATTAAAGAAAACACAAAACATCCTAATCTGCATTTCCAACAGAGCCACTCTCCTGAGAAAGCTGTTTGGTGACAATAGTCAAGAAGGCTCAAGATCCTCTAGTGGGTCTCTGCTGCTCCAAACTCAGGGGAGGAAATGGAGAGATAACAGTATGTAAGCCTGGACAAGGAGACTCAGTTTCCCCATATGGGAAAGAGGGCAAATAATCCACCCATGAAATCATTTAATAGACTATATGGGGTGATGCACATAAAGTGTTCAATGTGCTGCAGGTGCTCAAGGGTGTCTCTTCCCTTCTTCGGGCCAGGGTGGCCAGGGAGGCCAGGACTTGGCCCTGCACTATTCACTTTTACCCTTACACCTCCTCCATAGGGATCTTCAGCTCTAGCTGGGCCCTTTCTCTTCTTGGAGGTCTGGCCTTCCATCCCAGCCCCCTACACATGCCTTACTGGGTTAATCCCACCCAGCAAAGTGCCCAGTAAACCCTCACACAGCCCTAGTAAGAATTCTCATTATAACTATGAGAAACTGAGGAAACTGAGGTTGAGTGATTAAGAACATGCCCGAGGTCACACACTTGGGAGGAAGGGGCCCCTGGCCTCCCACTCGTCTTTAGTATCATGACCCAGGGTTCTTCCTTAAGGCCCTCCCACGCCTCTCAGGCTGACCTGTCCTCCACCAAAATCCACTGGAGGCCGCCCACCCTGCACCTCACCATAGCTTGTCACCAGGTCATCCTGGGGGTCGGCATTGTTGTTCCCACACAGCCCATGGGTCCAGCCCAGGAACTCGGGGCTCATCTTGATGTAGACAGCGGAGGCGCCATCCCAGGCCAGCGTGAAGGCGGACTGATGCCGCACGAGGACATAGCCAGCAAGCCTCTGCAGATGCAAGCTCCCTATCACGTGTGGCAGCTGGACCCTGCAAGGGACAGCCCAGAGCTCCAGGGTGTCCACACCACCTCCACTAGCCCAGTCCCTTCACCAAAGGATCCACTTGCAGGGCCCATCATGTACACAGCACCTGTCTCATTCACATGGCCACTGGTACCATGGGATCGGAGGTCCCCCTTTCCTTCCTCGACTCCTCAGCTGCCTGGAAGTCCACCATTAGAGAGAGATTTTTTTGTCTCCAGAGTTTTAAAATTGTTTTTTAAAACTGCAGTTTTCTTGGAAGGGATAAATCTGAACTTGCTAGTTCCTCTCTCCTAGACAGGAGAGATGGTATAAGCAGCCAGCAACTTTGTTTTCTGTTGGTGGGGCACAAGAAAGGAGCGGGAAAAGCAAAAGCTGGGGGAGAAGGCAACTGGGAAAGGAAGAAAAGAGGCAGGGACCACTTTCCCCAGTTTTGCTGGTATAGGGTCTCCTAGCCCATCTGGGATTTGGCAACTTTCAATCCACTTGAAAATCAGGAAAGGAAAACAAAAAAGTGTCTAACCAACCAAAATGGTACCAAAAGACCCATAACCCAACCCTTATCCACAAGAGAAAGCCCTGGCCCTTTCAGTTTATACTCAGCCTAGAAATCTTGGTTACCCAGTTTCCAGGTCTGAAGCCAGAAAAGAGAGAGGGGTGAAGGGTCATTGCAGGAAGACCCTCACCTCTCCTTAAGCAACAAAGTGACAGCAGACAGCAAGGGAAGGAAAGGATGGTGACAAAGATTTCAGAAAGAACCACAGCCCATTTAGCAACAAAGTGACAGCAGACAGCAAGGTAAGGAAGGGACAGTGACAAAGATTTCAGAAAGAACCACAGCCCATTTAGTGTGGAAACAGAGTCTTCATTCCTTGTGTGGTCCCCTGATGTCCCAGAAAAAGGACCCTATGTCATCAGAAAAGGGTGAAAGTGTGCCGTTTCTTCTTTGAGGAGGCTTGAACTATGTATTATTATCCACCTGGGCAGATTTTCTTCAAATTGTGAAGAAAAATAAGCATGCTTTAGTAGTACACTCCAAGCTATCTGGAAAATTCTATTTGCCTAAAAACCCACTGCCTGGAAACCCGCAGGGCCTGAGAGTCCCAGAAAATCACGAGGGACTCATCTTTTTGCAAACCCAGCTGACTGGACACCCAGCTGGCCTGCCAGTGTGTTCCTGCCTTCATGGTGGAAATTCTGCTGTTTGCCCCAGAGAACAATTTCCTTTAGGCCTGAGAACGGCAGGTGCTCACCCACCCCCCACCAGCACTTCCCAGGAGTAGAAGGGGTCAGGGCAGAAGGTGTTCTGGTTACCTCACTCCGCCGTGGGTGACCTCCTTGGCCAGACGGAGCTCCTGCTCACCCGCAAAGAAGAGGCTGACAGACCTGGAGCAGGCGTAGGGGGAGGAGCCGCACTGCGGGTCATTGTGCACCTGATTGGGGATTCAGAGGCCTGAGTGCGGTGTTCTTGCCAGGAACTTCAGTTCTGGGCCCAGTGACCCCCGTTGAGCCTCCGCTAAATGCTGATTGCTTGCCTACTGCATGCCAGGCACCTTTCCTCTGTGATCTTTCTCAGTCCCCACAACATCACAGGGAGGTCAGAGCTATGATTATCTGAATTTCAGAGAGGACGCAACTGGTGCTCAGAGAGGTGAAGTTACAAAAGTCACACTCACAGCCTGGATTCTAACCCAGGGCTGCTGGCTCAAATTCCAGGGCTCTTTCAGTATATTATGCTGTCTCCCCATTTCTGGGTTCTTTGTTGATCCATCCAGGTTATCCCAACAGATTGAAAGCCAAGGTTATACACTCATACCATTTCACATGCATACAGAACAAATATACACACACACACACACACACACACACCCCTCATGGATCTACTCATAGGGTACTCTCAATGTACACACTACAAACACACACTTCTACCACGACCCTGGTGAGCACAGTCTAGCCCTCCCCTGCACACACAGGCCCAGAGGTCACTCCTGTGCCTGTCACATAGACATTTCCTCTTCCCCCTGCTCAGGCAGAATCCACACCTTCAAGGCCATAGAAACTGAGGCTTGGGGGTGGGGGACACCAAGGCTTCCAGAGATTATAGGAAAGTCTGAAAATGTTTCCCTTCCAAGAGTGGAAACTCTTCCTGAATCTTCCACTAGTTTATGTTAAATGTGGTTAAGCAGACTGAACCACTTCAACCAAAAGTAGGACCTGTGAAAGCCACCTTAGTCTAATTAAAAATTCTTAAACATTTTAGACCATGACCCACAGTAAGAAATAAAATTATATACATATAAAATTAAATGAAAACTTTACAAAATAATATTTACCCCATTAATATGTAATGCATTTTTATATTTTTTGTTCTCTTTGGGGTTTTTTATGCTGTTTGTGACTCATACAGTTGATTTCATGATCCATGAATGAGTGGCACCCCATCAGTCTAAGTAATTATAACATATCCATCATGAAATGACAGTTATGAAATACTCTGATGTGTGACACCTTAAGGCAGAGAGGGCAGGATTGGTCAAGGACCCCAGCCCATCTAGGACATGGCCCCCAGGGCAGCCTCTTTGCAGGTCTGAGACAGAAGGAGCACTATCCTCCAGGGCCTCCTGGAGCCTTCCTAGACAGGCAGGGCAAGGGAGGCCTCACCTGGACTGAGAAGGTCTGTCCCTCAGGTTCATGGCGCCCCACCAGTGTGTAGCTGCCCTTCCCAGAGAGGTAGTAGTAGAGGCCATCAAATGTTTCCACATGGTGCTGTCCCCACGCCCGGCAGATGCTATCCCTCTCAGGGCCAGCATTGTACACTGAGCCAGGAAAAGAGAACTCTCTGTGTAGCTGCAGTGGGTACCAAGCCAAAGGCTGGTGGGTTCCAGCCCTGTTAGGGTCACCCTCATTTCCCCCACAGCCCAGGACCCCCAGACTTTTCCTGTACCCATGGTTCCCGCAGGGTAGGATGGAGCCAGGACCTACCCATCTGGCAGCGTGGCCCAGTGGCATTGAAGCGTCTGCAGTCACAGAAGGCTGGGTGCACACACTCGCCCCCATTGAAGCAGGAGAACAAGTCTACAAGGGAGACACAGAAGGCACCGACCTCCCCCTCTAGCTAAGACTGGCAGGACCCAAGGATGGAGCATGTCCTTCATGCACCCAGTCTCAGCCCTCCCAGAGCTACATGGAACTCAGATGCCCATCCCAGGCAGCCCCAACGTTCCTCAGTAGCTAATCTTAATGGGGGCACCAGCAGGGTGCCTCAGGCTGCTGCCCAGCCCTTTCCCTGGCAGACAGATGGGGTGGGGTACCTGCCTTCAGTATCTGCACCATGTGGCCCCCAGGCTAGCCCCACTTGGATCATCAGCTCTGGCAGCCAAAAGTTCCTGGCCTCTAGGCAAGGCAGGCAGAACTGAGACTATGGAGCACATGGGGTGAACAGGGATCATGCCCAGAGATCTTCAAGCACTGCTCTTCCTCCCAGCTCCGTAAGCACAGAGGCCACAGCATAAACCAGAGGAGGAGAAGAGGCCTCACATTTGTATTGCAACAGAGAGAAAGGCCACAGAGGACAAAATAAAGCAGAGCAGAATGTGATGAGGAGAGGAGCCGTGATGTAAGAGGAGGGGCCACAGATACAGGACAGGTGGGGCCAAGGACAAAGGACAAGGAAGGGGAGAGGCCAGGGACACAGAACAGAATGAAGGGCAATGCCACAGGACACAGAAAGAGGCCACAGAAATAGTGGAGGGGGAAGCAATGACCAACAGGGAAGCACAAACCCACTGGAGTCAGATAGTGAGGATGGAAAGCCACAAGGCCATGGTCATGAGAACAAAACACTGGAGAGCAGCTCTCCTCAGCCAGGGAGGAGAGCACAGAGGGAAGTTGGGGGCTGGGGCTGGAGAAAGTGGGAAGAAAGCCAGTGCAAGGAAAAGAGGTCACAGGAGTCCCCAAGGGAGGCTCCATGCTGCCCTCACAGGCCTCTCTGCCAGCTGGGGCCTCCCACACATGCCCGCTGACTGCAGGGAGAGGACCACTTACAAGACGGTGCACATTTGGCCCGATGGAGCCGCCTTTCCCAGGAAGACATGGCCAAGGAGTCCAGGGCTTCAGCCTCCTTTTAAAAACGGAAGAGAATGCGATCAAGGGCAGCCTTCCCAGAGGTCACAGCCTTTCCTGTCCATCATCTGGAGGGAGGGAGGCCCCCTACACTTCCATGTCCCAGCAGCTTCACCTCCCCAGGCCCACCTCTGAGAGGTATGGAAAGGAGAATCTTCAGGCCTGCCGTAGGCCCAGAGGAGTAAAGGGGTTTTTTTTACCCTTCAAAGTGGCATCTCAGCGGCCTGAATACACCTTCTCCCCTCCATGCTCTAATACCCCCCAGCCTCCCCTCTCTCTTCCCCTCTCTAGTAAACCTTTGTGTCTTCACAGCCCAACATAAAACCTCCTTGTGTTGAGAACAAACATGTTCCTCCGCAGAAAACACATGAGGCAGAGCGAGGCTCCTCACCCCAGGAAGGGAGAACATCTCATCCCATCCCTCACCCCAACCTTCCTTTTGGGATCTTCCAACAACAGCAGAAACAGTGCCTCAATGATTATCACCCACCGTCCTTGGAACTCAGCTCCAAGTCAGGACTCTCCCTGATACCACAAATCTGAGGAGGACACAGGGAAAGCGGAGCTACAGATATTGTTGTAATTAACTAGATATTAACAATAGGAAAGGAGCAAAAGGGCCTCCAGACATAATAGGCATGTCATTTGGGCAGCTTCACCAGGAAGCTGCAACTTTGCACTCCCCAGGGAACCACAAGCCCACCCCCTGCAGATTACTGGGGGAAGGGACCGGAAAAAGGAGAGGATGGACACAGGCACAGTGAAGTTGGGGTGACCTAAGAAAAGTACTTGTCAATCAAACCTGGGAACAGAAATCATTGGCTAGAAGAGGTAGAACCAAGCCCACAAAAACTTGGTGATACATAATGCCCCCAAACAAAGGAGTTTGCTCTCTCTTGGCTCTAGACTCGTAGCTCTCTCAGCTCTCTGGTTCCTTTGGCTTTGCTCCTGCCTGTGTTACCTCCATAGCTGCATAACCATGTGGCCATGCAGACCCTACATGCAATGAACTGATGGACTGCAATAGGGAACACAAACTAAGCTAGCCTGATATTGGACTGGACACTGCTCTAATATGGAGCAAAATTTCTGGACACTGGCTCTAATTCTAGCCCTACTGAAGCTGCAGCTACACTTCTTCTATGGCCGGGCAAAGGGAAATGGGACCTTGGAAACTCAGGGGTTTGATTCCACAGAAATAAAGCTCTCTACAATACCTCATCCTCCTGTGCAAGTCTCAGAAATTTCCTTTTCTGGGGATATCGCAAGAAGCCCATGTCCAGGAGCAACAGGTGGGGACGTGACCTCTCCCCACTGATAACACTAAGAAATCCTATTTTCCAGACCAGAAACCCCAACACTTGGTCTCTTGAGATATAAATCACCTGAAATAGGACTGTCCCAAACACTATGTGTGTTCAGTCACCACATGGCTAGCTGACTTGGACATCTGACCTCACAGAACTCCAGTCTGAAGTGTCTAATGTCACCTGGCACTGGGACTCTGAGCACAGCAAGCTCCTCCCCTCTCAGAGCCTCAGCCTCCTCATTTGTACAACTTCCCAGAACTCTATGCCCAGTCCCTGGCCAAGTGCAGTGAACAAAACAAAATCCCTGCCTTCAGGGACTCGTGTTCTTCTTCACAGGGCCAACAAGCCGCAAATGACACTGTGGGTATTTGTCTCACGTCTCTTCCTTCCTCACTGTCAGCATCCCCAGGCTGAATCCCCAGCCTCCAGCAAAGGACTTGGAACATAGAAAGTATTCAGAACTCTTGGTCCCTGAGCTGAACCCCAACTCTTTGCCCCTCCTTGTCAGGCTGAGTTTCTCCACCTTATCTCCAGGCACTCATCCCCTCCCTCGTCACTATCCTGCTAACCTCTGGGAAGTCATTGGCCCCTCCTTGACCAGGCTGGTTCCGGGTCCTCTCCAGCTCTCCTTACCCTGCAGACCCAGGCCGAGCCCCAGGAATCAGGCTGCCCACCCTGGTTGTAATTGATCTCACAGGGCCTCAGAGGCCACAAGAAATAGGAGAAAGTAGCCAGGGAAAACAATCAACACCACGGGCCCCTAGACCCCGAAGAGCTTAATTAAACTTGGTCTTTGTGTCTCTCCACTCCTCACCTCCACCTCAGATGTGGCCTCTGAAATTGGTGTTATGAGGGTAAGGCAGCCTATGCTGCAGAGTCAAGGCCATTTTCTGGAGAAAAATTTTAAATCCTGTCCAAATGATTAATCTTCAGTGTAGATCAGGAGTTCTCAATCATTTTTATGCCATTTTTATAAACACTTTTGACAATCTAATGAAGCCTATGGGCCCTTTTTCATAATCATGTTTCTAAATACCTAAAATAAAACATAAGATTACAAAGGAAATCAAATATATTGCAATATAGTTATAAAAATATTTTATAAAATGCATGACTTAGTAATATTTGTACTTTTTATTAACATTAAATAGCAAGACCTAGCAGCAGGTTAACACTGCCAAAATTTTGAAGTAGTGAGCATAGGTGAGATCTGGAGGTGTCAACCACTGTAAGGTGATAGGACATATCTGTGATTTCTTTGGCGACAGTTTGTGAACACTCCTGTGGTTTGTAGCCTATAGTAATAATTGAAGAGAATTCTAAATTTCACTTAGATTGAGGTTCTTGTAAATAATAATATATTTTTCTCCACCCAAGTTCATGGACCCCTGTTCTATACCATCAATTCTTTGAGAATGGCTGAGCTCTATAGAAGTGGGGCAACATTGAAATGAAGGGGGGTCAGGTGTTGGTCAGGTACTTCCCCTCTGTTATGAATGAGGGCATTCCAGGCAGAAGTCCCCAAAGGGTCCCCAGGTTCACTTTCTAGGTGATGGCCTCATTCCCCCAACCCCACGCCCATCGCCTTAAAAGAGGGCCATTCTAACCCCCTACTTGCTCTTAGGCATAATGTGAGAATCCTACTGGGGTTGCCTGGTCCATACGCTTGCCAAAGGAAAGGGGAAGGCCTACCTTGGAATTCAGCAAGGAAGGAAGCCCACCAGGGGAAGAGGTACTTGGTAAGGATCATTTCCCTCACTGAAATAGAGGGATTCCTGGAGTTCTGTGGGGCATTAGTGGTTCCAGGAAACAGGTCAGTACACCAGGAGACCCAGCTCTACCTGCTCTCTGGGGGCCCTGGCAAGTCATCCACCTGTCTTATTTTCCACAGCTAAAAATCAATAAAGACATTATCTTTCAACTCAAACTATGTCTTACCATAATTCTAAAAGTTGGGAACTGGAAAAGTGTGCACACAAGAAATAAAAAACCCAGATCATCCGCAAGTTGGAGAATAAGCATGCCCCTTCCTACCTTGGGGTCTTTGTATCTATTTCCAAAGGGCAGGAATTTGAGAAACATTGTTTCCTATTATAAACGATGCTCCCAAACTGCTGATACAAGGAGCTACCCAGACCTGATCCCTAAGGTGCACCAGGTGAGGCTCAAGAAGCTTGGGGGACCTGGCTGCAGGTGGGGTGGTAACATGTCTGTGGTTGTAGGAAGGAGACAAGTGCAGGCCAGGAATAGAAAGGGAACCTGATCCAGAGCCCAAAGAAGTCTGGAAAAGGAAGGAAACAAACCAGTATCTCTCCTGAAAGCAGGGAGGACCCCAGGAGGGTGGGCAATGGGGAGTGGTCAAGACTCAAAGGATGACAGCTCAGGGCTCTGCTGCTCAACTAACCCTTCCTTGCAAACCGCACCAGGCGGCCCAGTTTTTCTCCCCTCTCTGGGCTGTTCTGCTGGGACACTGCTCAGGGCATGGAGAGGGGCCTCTGAAAGGGTTTAGGGCCTAAGCAGGCCAGGCAGGGAAAAGAGAACTCCACTCTCCTAAGCCCTCACTTTCCCACTTTTCACCAAGGAGGGAAAGCTCAGCTGTCTCCTAATAGCACCTTGGTTAAAAAATAGATGGGTGATAGATAACTAAGGTGGCTGCAGGGCCCTAAGAGATCAGGAGAATGGGAAAAGAAGTGACTTATGAATTTGCATACTTCAGACACATACCAGAAACCTTGTTTGCTCCCCTCTGAATAATTAGAGACAGCCTTCCTGAAACCTAAGAACTCCCTACCAGCCTCAGATCCAGACAGAAATGAGCCCCTGCCCAATGAAGCCCCCCTTCTCCAGGCCTCCCCTTACCTGGCCTCCCATCAATGTTGTCGCGTCCCCTATGGCAAGGATCCCCTCCTGATGGCTGTGGCTAGGTGAGAAACAAACCTGACATGGGCAAGGTAATAAGAAAAGGCCATGCCCCCCACCACCACTCCAGGCCCATCCCACCCTCCTCGATAACTCCTGGGGTCGCTCACACCAGGAATAAAGATGGGAACAGTGGGTCGGGTAGCCACAAGCTCACACCTACTCACCCGGGATCCTTGGCTGGTTCAGGCTGCAGCTTTGCATTGCTGGGAGGTGTGGGTGCTTCGGCTGGGGACAGGGAATTCCTCTCAAGTCAGGTTATGCCTTTCTTCGTTGGGCCTCCCACAACTTGTCCCCCACCTGCTAGGAAGCGTCTCCCACATCTCCCCTGGCACCTTCTCACACCCTTCCTCCCCCTCCCAGGCACTCTTCAGCAAGGGTCTCCCTCTTTCCTCCCCCTCTCTGCGCCCAGCTCTCTGTAGTTCCTACACTGGGTCTCTTCCACTCCGCCCAGCTTGGGACCCATTCCCCTGGCTATCGCCGGCCTCTCTTTCCTTCTGCGCCCCTCTCCTCAGACCCTCTCCCTGGCTGTCCCTCTGGCCTTCCTTAAATCTTCTCCTTTTCTTCCCTCTCTCCAACCTCCAGGCCAGTTCCCCTAAACGTTCCCCCAGCCCCGGCCTCCCCTAGTCCACACCCCTCTCACCTAGAGGCAGCACCTGAAGGGGCTCCCCTGCCGGCTCACCCCAGGACGGCCAGGCGCAAGCGAGTAGCAGCCAGAGCACGGGCACGGGGGCGCACGGGGACGGGGTCCCCATAGGAGCGCGCGGGGGCGGGGAAGCCCGAGCGCAGGCCTGGGTCCCGAGAGCCTCTCCCAGGGAAGGCTGGGGCACACCTCCACTCGGTGGCCGCAGTTTTTCTTGCTTTCTTTGCGCCACGGTTCCCTTGGCCCCTCCTCTCAGGCGCTTGGCTCCTCCCCAAGCTAGAGTGACAGGCCTGCCCAGCTTATTACCATAATTTAGGTACCAGACCAAGGTGCAGCCTTCGCCCCTCTAGTACTGGCTGCCCTTCCCCAGGGAAGGCTGGATTCGGATCGCTCAGCCCTAAGTCTCCCAGGGGGCCGGGAGGCAGCCTGTGCAGTCTCCAACATCCCTTACTCTTCAGAGATCTCTGGCTCAGGAACTTAGGTCTTGGAAGCCCCTTACACAGGAGATAAGAGATGCTGGTATGAATCTGGTCCTCCCCTCTCCTTTCACAGAGGTCATGGAACATGCCACTCAGTGATCAGTGGTCAGTAGCAGAACCAGGGCTCAGGACTAGCCTGTGCCTCCACCACTCCCCACTACAGCCTCCTGAGTCCCCCAATCCCCACCCTACCCCCAGTTTTGAGCAGCTTAGGAAATGTTGACTTAATGACAGAAGTAGCTCACACTCCCATATTATTGGTCCCATCAAGGCCAGACTTTGACCAAAAAACAAAAACAAACAACTTTTAATTTTGTGAACAAGGTACATTTCCTGTCCAGAAGGAAATTGAAAATGGAAATGTGGGCCTGGGAGCCTTGGGAACCTGTGCATCATTCACTTGTCCAACTAAGTGTTGGAACATCAACTAGATGCCAGGCCTTGGAGATGATGATGATGGTGGCCAGAGTAGACCCCTGAACAGGGGTATAGATTTGGGATGCATTCATTCATTCATCCATTCAACTAAGTTGTTGGACATCTGTTCCTCACCACACATTGTTCTGGGACTAGGGTGATAAATAAAGCACCCACAGCTATCTCCCACACAGGGAATTTGGAATCATGGGCATAGTGAGTCATGGGCACAGACACAGGAAGGTGAAGTGGAGCGAGCTAAGGATGGAGCCTGGTTAGGGAAAGGCAGGGTTGTGTTGAGGAAGCTTGAAAAGGAACATTCAAAAAAAAAAAAAAAAGAAAGAAAGAAAGAAAGAAAAGGAACATTCATGGGAGAGGAGAACCAGGACTTGAGCTATCCTCAAAACCAAGAGGGAAGCATTTTAAGAAGGATTTTTGGGGGGATACTCATGTAAAAGAAGGGTTGGGGTGCCAGTGGACTACATTCCCTCTTGTAAGGGCAGTTGCCTCTCTGCTGGATTCTAAATATATCTATATGATATAGTAATGAAATGTAGAGAATTAGCAAAGTAAATTGGAAGGGGGTATATTTTGGACCTTTGAAAATCCCACAAGTCTTTCCCTCTTATCTCTGACATTATTAGTTAATACTAAGGCAAGATCTTGGATAATATTTTCAGGTTCTTCCACAGGAGGGATTTACATCTTAAACTAAGCAATAATTTAGGCCAAATAAAAATAGCCTGCTGGCAAAACTTCAGCTATTGGGAGTGGAATGCAAAGGAGAGGGTCTTTAGGTGCTCCTGAAGTTACAATTGTAAGTAGTTCACTGATTTGGGCTGCTGTCCATCTCCTGTTCCTTTCCCCAACGTGGTGCAAACAGGTCAGGCCCCCACCCTCTAAGTCCAGGCACAAGCTCCATAATTAAAGGTTCTCACTCACAGCTTCCCTGGCCCCCTCTTTCCTCTCAGTCTGCCCCAGGCTTGGTTCATCATTGTCTCTGCACCCAGCAATAGTCCTGGAGTTGAGCAGACTTTGGTTGAATTGAATCAAATGAATCAGGTGGGGTGTCAGACCCGGGTGAAGGTCAGCCATAAGTCGGACTGTCATTGCTTCACTGAATGAGTGTGTAGGTGTGTTTGAGGGAGTGGGCTAGGGGAGGTGGAAGGGGAAGCTGGTTGAGGAGGGCCACTCCCATCCACTGGTCCTGGCCTCTGTGGGCTACACTAAGACCCAGCTCCAAAAATTCACAGATCAAAGATTTTTTTCCTAGTGGGAAAAAACCATGAAGGAGGCTATTCTGGAAGCTAGGCAGAAAGTGAGACGTGTGGCAAGGGGGGACAGCCTCATGAGGGCGAAGGGGCCTCTAGTTGTGTATCCAGAGAATACTGGCGAGATTGCCCCGCTCCCTACCCACCCATGTGCGGGTCTCAGACCTCTGCATTCTGGCCCCCACACAAAAAATGTCCCAAACCTCCTCCCCACGCCTGCAGAGATCCTCTCCTTCAACGGTGTGTGTTTGGGGATCATTCCAACAGACTGGAATGGCCACACCCGCCCACCTTCACCACCGCGTACACACACTGCAGCCCATTTACCCCGGGGCGCCCCAGGGAGAGGCGACGAGGCTCAGGTGTCTCCCCGCCCCCGCCCCGCCCCCGCCCCGCCCCCGCCCCGCCCCGCCTCCCCCGCCGGCCCCGCCCCACCGCTCCCGGGCCCCGCGGGGCACCGTCGCCCGCAGCCAGGCACCCGAAGGAGCGAGTTGTACCCGGACGCGGCGCGATCTGGCCCAGCCATGGACCGGAAGGTGGCCCGAGAATTCCGGCACAAGGTCAGAGCTGCTAGGGGCGCCCCAAGCGCCCGGGACCCCTCCCTTTTCCATTTGGGCCTGAGGGCTCTGGGTACGCTGGGACCCCCGATGGTGCCAGTAAAATGAGGCAGGAGCACTGGGACTCTGGGTGTAGGAACTGCTAAACTGATCTCAGTGTCCTTTCCGCTTCTGCCCTCCAGGGGCTGGGATCTCTTTGGAGTTGGAATTCCAAGTGTCCTGAGACAGGACACTTCTCTGAGATGCCCCAAAGAGGGCAAATCCCCCAGCTCCTAGTGCCCCCAGCTCAGCTGAAGCTTGTGGAGAGGGTTGGAGTAGTGTCTCAGAGGTAGGGGAACTGCATGTCTCTCTTCGTCTTTTGACTTCAACACCCTTCAGGGAGCCCCACTGCGCCGCACCTTCTCTGCTTAAGGGCATTTCTTAGGTCCCAAAGAAGAGAAGCAGTTGAGGAACTGGTGCTGGCCAGGGGGCAGTGGGAAGAAGGGAGGTGGTCCAGAGAGTCAGCCAGACCCTTCCAGCAAAGCCATATCTCTTCCCTTGGGTCCTGCTGAGGGGCCTCATTGGTGGTCAGGAATTCAGACCATCACTGAAATCTGCTGGATTTCACCCAGGGAATTTCCAGAACAGTTTCCAGAGATGTGCAAGAGCTGCTGAGGCCCTGAGACCAGAAAAGACCATTCAGGAGACCTAGGGGACCTCCCCACCAGGCCTTAGGATGACTCAGAGCCTAAGGGTCAAACCAGGGGTGCCTGGAGCTACCTACAGGCCCTGCCTGAGGGACTAGGAACTGTGTGCCCTGCAGCCCTCCCAGAGCCCAGAGGGTCGCTGTCTTTAGACCAAGCCAACTCCCTTCTCAGGCCTAAGGGGCAGAGCTCAGATAGGCAAGATCAGGGTACTTAACCCCTCTCTCCCCACAGAGAGGCCCAGGGGAGCCCAAGGAGCCAGCCAGAGCAGGGCAACAGGGGCTGAGTGCCAGGAGCCAGGGGTCAATCATTCAGTTAATAAACATGTGTTGAGTACCTTTTGTGTGCCAGACCCAGTCTCTGCCCTCAAATTGTTGGTCATGTGGAAGGGAGGCAGACCCTACACTAGTAAGTACCCCCAGCTGGCTGCTGAGTATTGGGACCAAGGTTTGCTTGGGGCACAAAGTGGGTGACTCATACTGGCAAAAGTCTTTTAAAAATGAGGCCTTGGGCATCCAGGGGTGAGAGATAGCTGGGGGGCTGGTGAATAGCTAAGGGAGCATTAGACAGTGTTCACCGGAGTGTGTACCCTCTTTCAAAGGGATGTGAGGGGAGAAATTTTGGCAATGAGGACATTTGGTGAGCGTAGATTTCAGACAACCCACTTTGAAGGATCACAACCTTGAGTCCCCCACCCCAAGACTCAGGCTGGAATTTTACTTTCCTGCCCTGGGCTGAAAGTAAGGTTGGATCCTCTTTTGTCTTCTCCCTGTGGGGTATTAGTCTTTGCCTCTTTTGAAAGAATTACCTCTGGGGTCCCAGTGTCCACCTCAGACCTCTGGGTTAGCCCTGTTCCTCTTCACCAGGCCCTGCAGGCTTCAGAGGGCCTCAGGCCTCTGTGTTTCCACTGCCCTGCTCTTCCTCTTCACAAGTCATTACCTATTAATGCCCCGTGTGTGCAGGCGGGGCAGGCGCCATGCTGGGCAAGGCCTGGGCTGGACTTTGTGCCCTGCAGCTTCGGAAGCAGCGGCAGCCTTCCCCTCCCAGGCTGGAGATCATCTGGGAACTAGGGAGAAAGGAAGAAACGGCCGAGGATAGAGATGGGGGCACACAGGTGTATTCTGTGAAATCCACCCCTTGCTGTTGATCGCTTTCTGGATGTTCCTTCCTTAGTGTTTCACAGCAAATTGACCCCTTGGGGATGATTTGTAATCTAAATCCATAGTGTATTAAAGGTAGTATGTTGTCATGGAAAGTGCTATGTGACTTTGAGCCAGCTATTAACCTCTCTGTGCCTCAGTTCTCTATTTAAACGAGGATAACAGTAATATCTAACTAATAATGTTATTGTGAGTGCCGGATGAAATCTATACATATACAGAGAGCTTAAATTGACCCTGGCACTTAGTGAGTCCTCAACAAATGTCCATTGCTGTTGTCTATTATCTGGGTTATGCAGAACTAGGGTCAAATCTCAATCCTGTCAATTTACTGCCAGTGAGACCTTGGGCAAGCCACGTAATCTCTCCAAGTGTTAGCTTCCTCTGTTATGAGGTTCGTAGTGCTTCCCTTAAAGGACGGGATATATGAAATAGGAACTCAAGTGCTGGCTACTCTGAACACATAGTAACCATTTAGTAAATGGCCACCCTGTTCCCACTGATGTCTTCAGAGCAACAGGAATCTGTTCCTCTGGGCTGGTGCAGGTTCCCAAAAGCACCAGAAACATTCACATGGCCTTCTGGGTCACAGCCTTGAGCCAGGATACCAAGGAGAGGGAAGGGGGGCAGCAAAGACTAAGGCTTCTCCCCCTGAGAACCAGCTTCTGCAAAGAAGGCTGCTCCTCTGCTCATTCACCTGCACGGTGCAGGAAGTTGGTTACTCATTTGCTCAAAAAGTATTTATTGCCTGTGGGTATCTGTGGTGTACCCTGCTCCAGGCCAAGCATCTAGGGGTGGGGTGAGATACATAAAAAGGTCAGAAAGAGGTCCTGCCTTCTAGGGATTTCCTCCTCATTCATTCATTTATGAATGCAATAAATATTGGCTGAGCTCATAGTATATGCGAGACAGTGTTCTAACCATTGAATAGCAAAACAGAGTCCCTGCTCTCTTAGGGAGCACATTCTAGTAGGGAAGATGGACAGTTAACAAGTAAGCCAATCAAATTATCAAACAATGCCAAGTAGTAATACAGGCTATGAAAAAATAAACTGGGATAAGGAGATAGAGAGTAATGAAGCTGTACTCTCTGTATAGGGTAGTCAGGAAGGCCTCTCTGAAGAGGTGATATTTGAGCAGAGACCTGAAAGAAGTGAGGGAAGGAGTGTTGGGGATATATATGGAAGAACATTCCAGGATAGGGAACAGCAAGTGCAAAGGCCCTGAGGCAAGGAGATGCTTGCCTTCTTTCTGAAGGGCAAGTGCTCAATGGTGCTTCTGAGATGAATTATGGAATTCTGAGAAGAATTCAGAGAGTGGTGGGAGATGGATCAGAGGGGTGGTGGAAGCCTGGTAGTCCATGATCAAGACTTTGGGATTTGTTATGTGATGAGAAGCCAGCAGGGGACTGACATGACTGATTTACATTTAAAAGGAATTGCTCTAAGATTTTAACATAAACTTCACAAAAAAGATATACAAAGGGCCTATAAGTATGTAAACGAATGCTCTACAGCATTAGTCATTAAGGAAATGCATATTAAAACAAGATAACATTTTACATCCTCTAGAAGAGGCTAAAATTGAAAAGACTGACAATAACAAGTATTGGTGAGGATGTGGAACCACTAGAGCTCTCATGCATTGCTGCTGTGAATACAAAATGATACAACCATATTGTAAAATACATAGGTGGACAGTTTCTTATAAAAGTTAAATATACATTTACTGTATCACCCATCAATTCCACTCCTAGTTATTTACTCAAGGAAATGAAAATATATGTCCACAAGACTCAGATATTATGATAAACAGGTGAACAAATTGCAATATATCTATGCAGTGGACTATTACCCAGTAACAGGAAGGGGCACACTATTACTGCACGCAACGACACAGGTGAATCTCAGAAACATTCTCCTGAGCTAAACAGTGAGCACAGAAGTGTGTTCTGTATGATTACATTTTTGTGAAGGGGCTGGGAGCGGGACTAACGGAAGAAGAAACTCTGAGATGATGAAAAGATTCTAGTGGTGGTCACACGAGCGTAGAAATTTGTTGAAACTCACCACACTGGTCATTTAAAATAAATAAATTTTTTTAAAAGGAATTGCTCTGACTGCTGGTAGAGAGCAGACTGAGAGGGCCAAGAGGAGAATCCAGTTAGGAGGCTCCTGAAGTAGCCCAGGCCAGAGGCAGGGGCTTGGACTAGGATGAGCAGCGGCCAAGCCCAGGATGCATGTTAAAGCTGGGCCTCATGGGCTTTGCTGGTGGCTCGGCTGCGGGTGCGGAGAGAGAGGCATCAAGAGTGAGTCTCCTTTTGGGGAGAAGGAGCGATTTGGGGAGGACAGAGTGGAAAGTGGTGGAAACTGAGAGCTCCGTTTTGAATGTTTTCAGTTTTAAGTGTTAGATCTTCAACAGGCGAGTGAGAAGGCCAGAAGCTGTAGGAGTGTGGAGACTGGGGGACAGGTCTGTGCTGGACATAAGTCTCAGTGAGTCCTTGGGGTATAAGTGGTAGTTCGAGGCCTGAGACTGACGAGGTCACTTAGGGAGACAGTGCAGATGGAGAGAAGACCCAGGACAGAACTCAGGACACCCCAACCTTTAGGGGAGAAGGAGCGGCAAATAAGGCAGGAAAACCAGGAGAAGGGAGCATGGTCAGCTGTGCCAAACACTGGGTCAAATGCTACCAACTAGTTGGCAAGATATGAGTCTTTTGAAAAGATGAAGGGTAATAAAACAAGAGACAAGCAAACCCATACTATCTGGGATGCAAGCCCAGAAGGCCTGGGAAGAATGTGCCTGGGCCCATTCTTCCCACCAACATCTATGGAGGCCCCACTCTCTGCCAGCTGCCGAGAATATAGAATTTGTGTCATTTATTCTTACTTAGTTTTATTTAACAAATACTTACAACTTACTATTCGCCTAGCACTGTTCTAAGCATTTGACAAATAATAACTCATGAATAATTTTAAAATTATTAACCCTTCATAGAAGGATGAAATCCTATGAAGTAGATACTTTTATACCCATTTTACAGATGAAGCAGAGAGCTGCAGACCCAGATGGGGAAGGAGCTTGTTGGCCTCTCTCTCCGCACTCCCCCCAGGCCTGTGCTTGGGCACACACACATTAGTGGGGAGACAAGTGGGTAAGAGAGAAAGTACCACACAGCTTGGTGAGTCCCATGGCAGGGGTGCTCTCTGAGCCATCCTGTGGTCAGAGAATGACCAGACAAGCTTTGTGGCGGAGCCTGAGGAAAGGCTTGACCAAGGGAAGCTGACATTTGAGCCACGGAGTCTTAGCAGTGGAAGAAGAGGTCACGGGGAGGAAATACCGCTGGCACCACCATCAACAATAGCTAATGTTTCAGACCAGCCAAGGTCAGGTGGGAGCAGCTGGCTCATCCAAACGGGAAGCCAAAAAGAGTTTTATGAAGGGACTACATAGAGGGAAGGGCAGGAACACATGAACCAACTAGACTTGTTAACACAGCCTGGGAGGAGCAGCAGCCGGAAGCCAGGTGCTCCTGAAGGCGAGGGTAGGGAGGGTCCCCAGAACAGGGGGGACTTAAAACATTCAAACAGCCATGGCCCAGACAGGATCTGCAGCCTCAGGTGGGAATGTGCCTTAAGGTGATCCAGCATGGTGGGAGCCTGGAAACAGAATGCACTCCCTTTCTCCTCAGCCCCTCACCCCCACTGCTGGACTCAGCAGGAAGCTGAAGGCGGAGAGCTCAGCAAAGCTTCCTGGGACACAGGGCAGGGTAGTTGAAGGCACACATTTTGGAGCCCTGGGCACTGTCCTAAGTACTTTACATGCATTCACTCATTTAATCCCCACCATGGCCCAAGGTCGAGTGGAACAATATGCATTATTTAATTTGTTCTTGCTCTCTTTTTTCCTGTTTGGCTGGGTGCACACATAGAGTTGAATTTGCATGAGCTAAAGGTTGTGTGCTTCCCCTGTGTGGCTGTCCTGAAGGGTCAGACCACACAGAGGAAGGCAGGGAGATGAGGCTAAAGAGGGCCCAGGGTCAGACCTAGAATTTTCCTCTCATGCCCCAGACAAGGGGCCTGGACTCCCTCTTCTTCCTGCCATATAGGCCTAAAGCACAGAACCAGTAGAGAATGCTGATGTTAGGTGGAGGGGACCAGACGCAAGGTCAGTGGGGGGGGGGGGAGTGATGTGATAAAGAGACCCCCCAACAGTTATTTGTAGATGGTGGGCTCCTTTAGGACTTCTGTGCCCATTATCAAGAGGGACTCTAAGGAAAGGAAAAGCTTTTTAAATCTAGCTGGAGAAAGAAAACATGGTGTCTTATACACAGTAGGTGCTCAATAAATGTGTATTAGACAAATGCATACAGAAAAGGTTGTATCTGGTAAATGGATGCCACGTGGTGGTTTTAAAAAAGCAGAGGTTTTGAAGCTAACAGACATAGGGTGAAGTCTCAGCTCTGCCACTTCTCTGAGCCCCTATTTACTCATCTGTGAAATGGGGATATGTAATATTGTTCATCCACCTCAAAGCGTTGTCTATATGTAAAGACAGTGCATGTAAACTTCCTCGGTCAGATGTGGTGAGCAGTCAGTTAATAGAGTCTGCCCTGAATGAGGGAGCTGGGCAAAAAGGGCCTCAGGCTGGGAGGCTCTTGAGGAGGCTCTGGGCTGTACATGGTCAGGAAAGACTCTAGAAGAAGGGGTTTGCACTCCCCTTAAATGAAGGTAGGGTTCATGGGAGAGGAGGGAGGACAGTCCGTCTTGTGTGGGTCTGGGACTTACTCTTCTGTGACAAACTGAAACTGAGCTAAGAAGAAAGAGATCCAGAAGGCTTTGGCAGGTGTGTGCTGAGGAGTGATGGGGAGGTGGTCACCCAGGGTTGGGCCAAGAGGTTGGAAGGAAAGCTCCAGACTAAAGCAGCTGAATTCATTTGTCATTCAGTAAACACCACTGAGCACTGGGCACCTGCGTGCACAGCAACGAGTGCGGGTATTTTACACGTACCTGAGCGCAAGGTATTGGGAGATGCCACAAAGTGTCCGAGAGCAGGTGCTCTGAAGCTGATCTTTGGACCGCTGCTGGACAGATCCTCCTGACGAGTTTGCTAGAATCCAGACTCCAGGAGGAGGGGATACCACATAACTTTTTTTAATTATTTAAAAAGTGAGTGGGTGGGTGGAGAGAGATTAACCAAAGAATTTATATGCATATATGCATAACCCAAGGACAGAGACAATAGTGTGGTGAGGGACTGGGGAGGGGTGTGGGGTTGGGGTGGAAAGGGTCAGTGGGAAGAAAAAGGAACATCTGTAATATTTTGAACAATAAAAAAAAATTTTTTTTTAAAGAGTAAACATGAAAGAAAAAAGAAATAAATAAATAAAAATAAAAAGTGAGATTTGAATTATGGTGGTGACATAACTGCCTGAGAGGCTTCCAGAGAAAGTTCCATCTTTCTCAGTTGTCTTTCTCAGTGCCTTTTAAAGTCCAAAGAGTAAGGTGTGAGTGTGTGTTGTCACTTGGGTGTGGTCCGAAAACAAAGCAGAGACATTTCCAGATGAGTAGCGACAAGACCTCCATGTTGATTTATCACTTAGATTTGTATTTAAAGAGCATTCCACATAAACCATATGTGTTTCCCAGCTGTTATGCTACATGGATAATTTTTTGAATGGATGCATTGAAATGATAGAGGTAGATGGATCATTCTGAGTGAGGATGGGGAGGTTCCAGTGTTTGGGGAAAGGGTCTGTTCCGCAGCAGCCTGAGTCCTACTTAGGAAATGGAGGAGATGACCCTGGAGAAGCAGGTCAGGGCAAAACTCAAGACCAGGATTTAAGTGACCTAACTGGTGAAAGTGAGTGGACATCAAGCTGAAGAGCTGAACTTTGCAGCTGCTTCAGGAAACTGGTAGGATGTGATTTGTGGGTGGAGGCCTCTGGATGCAGTGGTCAGCATTGGACGGTTGCCTATTAGGACTGACACCCAGAAATAGGCTCCTGTCCACAAGGACCATCTCCAAGTGACCTGTGCTTATCTGGGAAGGCAGAATCCTAGGCTGTAATGTTGGAAATTGCTTTTGTCTTCTACTCCCCCTTTTTACTCAATGCATAAATGCTGCCTACTGAGGACAGCGAGAGGCATTTCTGCAAGGAGGGGTGGGAGAGAGGGTCAGCCTTAAGGCCTCAGCCAGCAAGAGATTCTCTCTCCTATCCTTTCTCTCATGAGCCCCCATGGCTGGAGTGGGGCTAAGCCCTTCTTTGGTCAGAATGTTCTCACTCCAACCAGAGCAGATGGAATTTTTATGCTCCCCTTGGAAAGCAGAACATCCATGGTTCAGAGTCATTCAATAGATGTTTTGTTTTCTTGCTCATTATGGACCAAGTCAAAAGGGTCTCTCAGCAGTGCAGAGGAAAGAGATGGGGATTGTACATAAGGAAGAACTTCTTGAGAGCAAAGGCTTGAAAATTTTGGCCTAAAGAGGCCCTGGAGTTTTTCCCCGGAAGGCCTGGCTCACTCACACAGTGCTACAGTAGGAAGAGTGTGGGCTTTGGAATCAGATAGACCAGGGTTCAAATCTTAGCTCTGTCTCTTATTAACTGGGACCTTGGGTGAGTTGACTTAACCTCTCTGACCTTCAGTTTCCTCATGTGCAAAATGGTGTGAGACTATTGGTCTCATACAGCTGTGAGATAAACAAATGGAAGCCAAGAAAAGCTCCAGAATCAAAGCTCTGCAAAAATTATTGCCCTTCCCCTTCTGTTCCCATGATTCCCTTCCTCCCATCTGACTGTGTGAGCATACCAGGAGGGGGAAGGGGGGAAGCGGTGGACAAATCCATTCTAAATTTATTTATTGGCCACTTGCGATGCATTAAGCACAAGGCATTTAGAACAAATGGACCTCATGCTTGCCATCATGGGGTTTTCTGTCTGATGAAAGAAACCAATTCGCAAAAAAGGGATGCCTTGAATTACAAATTGTGACTGCTCTAATGAAGGAATTAGAGCATCTCTGGGGGCTGGAATGGGTTCTGTTTGGGTAAGTGAGCAGGAAGACCTTCCTGAGAAGGAAGCCAGCGATGCAGGGAAAGGGGAAGCAATCTAGGCAGAGAGAACAGTACATGCCAAGGCCTTGAGGCTAAAGCAAGTATGGACCATAGGAGGCACTAATTAGAGGCCTGTGTAACCAGGACTAGTGGCAGGAGATGAAGTTGGGCTTTGATAAGTCAAGATGAAGAATTTGGATTTTATTTTAAGTAAAATGGGAAGCTATTAAGCAAGCAAGTGATATGATCCAATTTACCAAGATAATTCTGGCCTTTGATCCTAGGGGAGTTTAGAATTGTTTTCTGCTTAGATTCCTCCACCACAGAGAAATGTGGGCAGCCCAGGCCTATCTCAGGAGGTCTCTCATCCCTCTCATACAGGCCCAGGCAGAGGCGGAGAGAGAGTACAGGCGGTGCCTTCATAGAGATGAGCTTGGGAGGTGCCCATTTATGTGTTATGTGCAAGATCCCTGGCTACCACCCTACGATTTAGTACCACCCTGGACCAACAGTGATCCCTTGAGTCTCTAACCTTGCTCTCTTACTCAGTCTCGGGCTGAAGAGGAGCCAAGGATACAGTGTGTAGAGATTCACACTGAGCTGTCCCAGGGAGTGGAGTTCAAGGCTCCTGGTCCCCGAGCTTCCCTGGGACTGAGATGCTAATGAAACAGCTCCTGACCCTGACCTTGGAGTCCCAGCCATTGACGTCAGCAAAGATGAAATAATGTAACTTGACTCTACCCCTGGGGGGGGGGGGCACTCAGGGACCTGGGGAGGGGAAGGAGTGGCGAGAAGTCAGTGCCAACCAAGCTTAGGCCAGGAAGGGACAGGGTGGAGTTGCCCCTGGCATTGATGACACGGAAGAACTCAGTGGTGGGGTGCTTCCAGCGGGTGGGATGTGCTACCTGAGCGAGTGGCCCAAATCCTTTCTGAAAGCAGTCATCCGGCACTACAGCCACCATCAGGTAAGACCAGGGAGCCAACACTGTTGTCACTCTGGACACTGAACAGGCAGCACTGCTGTCATGGGGTGTATTGTTCTCGTGTGCAGATGCGTGTGCACCCACCTGGGGCGAGGCTTGGCCTGCCACATCTGGATGTGCAGAGGTGCTCCTATGGCCATGCATGTGATATGCTGGGGTGAGAGGGCCAGCCTGGCCTGTGGCTTTCCTCCTCTCCTCACAACCCCAGCCCTGAGGAGATGCTGAGGGGGTCTGCAGTGGTGGTTTCCCCCTCCCTGGTATTTTCTATGGGGGTGCTGGGCCTGGGCCTGTAATTCTGCTCTTGGGTTTTCTAGGTGGATTTTCTGATTGAAAATGACGCCGAGAAGGACTATCTCTATGATGTGCTGCGGATGTACCACCAGTAAGTGTGCTGAGCCTAGCTCCTGTGGACCACTGGGGTAGTTCTATCTGTAGGGAGCCCTGGGATGGGTTGTTCTGAGACAGGAGGACTTCCCCATCCCATCCTGGGGAGCTCAAGGGTGGGACAGATGCTCAAGGTTCCTGGGAACCAAATGGACATGCCATTCACTTGTCTTGGCAAATATTTGCACAAACACTCTGTGTGCAGCTCTGTACTAGGGGCTGGGGCACACATGTGAACATGACAGACTGGTTGCTCACAATATGATGGGGGAGGCTGTCAAATAGCCAGATACATTCAATAGAGTGTGACTGCTGAAAATGGACAGGAAATGCCAGCTGGCCCCAGCACCTGCGTCAGATGTCTCTTATCACCCACCTGCTTTTTCATTCATTCAGCATACATTTATAAGCTCCTGCCACTTGGTGGGCATAATGCAGGCTCTGGTAATGAGTAAGATCTGCTTTCTCTCCTTAACTAACTCATGACCTAGAGAGGGGAGGTGGGCAGACACTGCAAACACAAAAAACTCTAATATAAATTACAGTAAAATAACTTCTAAATATAATTAAAAGCAAGATGTGAAGAAAGGGAGTTTTCCTTTCTAATCATGGGGGAAAGGACCAAAAATCATGGGTTTGAAGGGTAAAAAGGACTTTGGTAGGTGGAAATATCAAGGAAGGACATTCCAGGATGAAGGATCACCATTAGCAGACACGAGACGAAGACGTGAAAGCACAGGCATGACTGGGAAGTGACAAGTAACCTGGGGGAGTAGAGCAGGGGCTCATGGGGACCATAAACAGCCATGGGCCTGGAGCAGGTCCATGGAGAAGGTCAGGGAGGCCCTGAGGCTGCCAGGGAGAATGGATTGTGTCCTCTGGGCAGTGGGGAGCCATCAAAGGGTTTTGAAAAGAGGAGTGACTTACATTTAGGAAAGATTAGATGAGAGTGCCTGGCTGGGCGTGGCTCAGGAGTTGAGCATAGACCTAGGATCCAGGAGATCAGGGTTCGATTCCCAGTCAGGGCACATGCCCGGGTTGCGGGCTCGATCAATGACTCTCTCATCATTGATGTTTCTCTCTCTCTCTCCCTCTCCTTTCCTCTCTCTGAAATCAATAAAGATATATTTAAAAAAAAAAAAAAAAGATTAGATGAGAGTGAGCAAGTTGGCAGATAGCTGGAGAGATATAGGCTGGAGACACTGAGGGCCTGAACAGTGTGAGGAGAAGGCATGTGAGAGATATAGTGAAGGTAGAATTTACAGAGTTTAGCTACAGATCAGAAGTGGGAGACAGCGGGGAGGGGTCCCCACCATCTCACAGAGATTTCCTGTCTGGAGAGATCCTGGGCTTCAGATCTGAGTGGAGTTTGAATCCTGACTTGATTTCATTTGCAAAATGGGTTAATAATCCCTACCTCCCCAGTTTCCTTGTGATACTTACATGAGAGAACAAAGCTCTTCTGAGACATCCTGGCTAGCCCAGAGTTAGGGAAACTGGGCTTCTCAGGAGAGTTCACCTCCTGGGCCCAGTGGCTGGGGACCCAGCCCAGGACTGCTTTCTCTGGGACTCTTTGGGTCTCGGAAGTCATGGTCATGGGTAAGGCTCCAGGTATCCCCCTTGTCTCTGCAGGACCATGGACGTGGTTGTGCTTGTGGGAGACCTCAAGCTGGTCATCAACGAGCCCAGCCGCCTGCCACTGTTTGACGCCATCAGGCCTCTGATCCCGCTGAAGCACCAGGTGGAGTATGACCAGCTGACACCACGGCGATCCAGGTGCGGAGGGAGCCCCCAGGCTAAAGGCAGGGGGTGGGCGAGGTCACTCTGGGATGGACAAGACCACTCACCAATGGATGGGGCAGCCCTGGTGGTCAGGCCAGAGCTGGGCCATCACTGACCTCTCCTATGCAGGAAGCTGAAGGAGGTGCGTCTGGACCGTTTGCACCCCGAAGGCCTCGGCCTCAGCGTGCGTGGAGGGCTCGAGTTCGGCTGCGGGCTCTTCATCTCCCACCTCATCAAAGGCGGGCAGGCAGACAGCGTTGGGCTGCAGGTGAGCAAGCAGAGTCCTCAGGCATCCTGCCTCCCTCTCACTCACCAGACTATGTGGCATATCATGGTTGCCTCACCTTTCTGAGACTTTGGGAGAGGATGATAGATTTTCCTCAGGCAATTGCCTGTTTTGTTGGTTGATTGTTTCTCTTAATCATCACATACAGGTGTTTTTTCCATTGCTTTCCAGAGAGTGGAAGGAGGGAGGTGGGGGGAGGGAGAGGAAGAGAGAGGGAGAGGGAGAGAGAAACATCGATGTGAGAGAGACACATCAACTGATTGCTTCCCGTACGTGCCCTGACCAGGGCCAGGGAGCAAACCTGAAACCCAGGTACTTGCCCTTGACCAGGAATGGAACCCAAGACCCTTCAGTGCTCGGGCTAATGCTCTAACCACTCAGACACACAGGCCAGGGTGCAATTGCCTGTTTTCTTGAGTCATGTTGGGACCATGGCTCCCACCTGCTGCTGCCGCAATGCCCCGCACCTCCTCTACTTCCTAGTTATGTCCTGACACCTGAAGCTTCGGGCATGTAGCTTTAACTGGGAGGAAAAGGAAATCCTGGTGCAGTATCCTGATTTCCTGGCTTTGCTCTCCATTAGCAATGTGATTGGTGAAGACACTTAACCCCATGCCTCAGTTTCCTCATCTGTAAAATGCGGGTGGTGATGATACTATCCACTTCATCAGGTTGTTATGAGGAATAAGTGAATTCATATTATAAAGTACTTATAACAGTGCAGTGCCTGGTGCATAGTGCTCTGTGCTTGTTAGGTAAGTAGAGAGGGAGACTGAATAAACACCTAGAATGTGCCAGGTAACATGCTCACAACCAACCCTCATTACAGGCCTTGGCTGTATCATCCCATTTACAGAGCTGATAGAGGCTTAGTCTTGATGAGTCACAGCCAACAAGTGGCAGAGCCAGGATTTGAACCCAGGTCTCTTGACTGCCAAGCCCAGGGATCTCTCTTCAGCACCCCAGCCCTCCCCTCAGATCCCCACACCTCAGTGTCTAAGCAGAGATGGGCAGACCTCCAGGTCTCCTCCTGCTGGAGCCCAGAGCTGTGTTTTTGTATGGCCAGATAAAAGAGGCTCTCCTACCCCCTCCCAGAACTTCCAGCACTTTTGCTATCAACACCCCAATCTGGGCGGCCAAGCCAGGGGCTTCAGGGGCCCGCAGGCGAAGGGTACAAGACACCGTGGAGTGGGAGGTGGAAATTGGGAGCTGACAGACACCGCTTTGTTCTAAATCCCTGTCTCACGGCTCGCCGGGGACGTCTGAAATTTCAGCCACTTCATTATTCCCCTCCTGTGTGGCACATTTTCCAGCCCAGAAATGCAGCCAGAGAGAAAGCATAATGAGCTCCTCTCCTGGCGTCAGCAGAGGCCTTCTTTTTTCCAGAGCAAGCTTTCCTTGTAGGACAAGCACTTCTCAACGATGCCTCCATGATCGGGGGCATTCGGGCATATTCATGAAGCAGAGCTTTATCTTCCCACCTATTTCTCAGGCTTATGAATTATCGACCCTTTCTCGGGCTGATGGGCTCATCTCTCCATTGTGCCGCTGTCCCTCAGATCGTCATTTCACTGTGACCTTTGCACAAAGGGCCTTTTGCAGGGCTCCATGCGGGAGCAAGAGCGAGAGGAAAGCTGATCCAGCAACCTGAGCCGGAGGCTGTGTGGGAATCATTCTCACTGGGGTCCTGGGCAGGTTCCCTTTAGGAACAAGACAGGGAGCTTCACTCAGAGGCACTGGGGGAAATGTCTGCATCCATTCACCTGTCTGGGTTCATGTTTCTAAGGAGTTCTCATGCCTGAGTGGGGCTGGAGGAAGATTCTGGAAAGCAGGGGAGGGGCATGTTCAGACACAGCCTGGCTGGACTGAAGGCCCTGCTGATCTGACCTGTGAGGCTGGGCCCCTGGGTTGGGGGGCTTGGACCCACCAATGGAACCTAGCCCTGGAACCCCATCTCTCTGTTCTTATCCCCCTACTGGAGATATTTTAGATCTTTTTTTCAAGTGTGTCCTATTTGAACTTAACGGTGGTCTTGTGCTGCACAACTCACTGTATGGTCCAGGGCTGTAGAATG
This sequence comes from Miniopterus natalensis, assembly GCF_054644295.1. Lineage (NCBI taxonomy): Eukaryota > Metazoa > Chordata > Mammalia > Chiroptera > Miniopteridae > Miniopterus > Miniopterus natalensis. The sequence goes on along the minus strand of NC_142091.1, from coordinate 51,069,640 downwards.
ATTCTGCATGCCTTGGTTGTCCTAGCTATAAAGTGGACAGAACAATGCCTGCCTTTTCTGTGGGACTTGAGGGCTCTGACAAGTGGCAAGGATCCAGAGAGGGCAAGAACACAGGGAACTGCAGCAGGCTTGGCCGCCCTGCTTTTCTGCTTCCACACGCACAAGGGACAACACTTGTGGTCTGTCAGGGAAACCTTACTCAAATCCCAGCAACACTGTTTTCTGGCTGGGTGACCTTAAGCAAGTGACTTCACCTCTCTGAGCCTCCATTTCCTCATCTGGTTAACAGAAATGCAGAATTGTATAAAGTGGGTGCAGGAGCTAGTAGTTGTTCTTACAGGAGATGGCCACAGAAAACTAGACAGCTCTTCAGTGGATCCTTCATTATGGCACCTTTTTGAACCCCTTGCCACTCCTGTCAGGCCCCAAAGAAAGTTAGGGTGTGTCTCCAGGTGTGGAAAAGAAGCGTTCAGGTGGCAACAGTGAGAAGGTGTCTCTGTGGCGGTGCTGTAGAAGGTAGGAATTGACACTCCCTCAAAAGCTGTCTGCCCGCCCAGCCCCCAGGACCTAGAGAGTCAGTAAGTCTCCAAAGGGTCAGCACATGTGGTGTGAGCTAAGCACCCAACTCACCTGCGCTGGCTTCAGGCTGGAGAGGGCTATCCAGGATCCAGTCCCTGTTTTATAGCTAATGGCTATGTGACCTTGGACAAAACATCACTCCCTGGGACTCAGTTGATGTCTGAGGCTCCTTCTAGCCGTGCATTTATTAAACGAGGAGCTTCAGGCCTGATCCCCAGGGCCAAGGTACTTGGAGGCGTCCAAGGCAGTGTCCAGTAGGGGCAGTCTCACCACAGATCTGTATCCAGGACTGGCCCTGCAGGCATCTGAGCCCCCATCTCTCCCAATCTAACAAGACTTAAATCCTGAGAAGAGGGATCTAATCAGAATATTTAGAGCTCAGGCTCAGCTAATAACAATAACAGCCATGTATTTATTATTTGTGGGGTGCCAGGCGCTGGCTGGCTTTACACATATATTTTCACAGCAACCACAGCATTTCCCCATTTTACAGATGAGGGAAACAGGTTCAGAAAGTTCAGTAGACTCGCCCAAGGTCACACAGCTAATAAGAATAAGAGCAGGGGTTTGAACCCAGGATATCTGATGCCAAAGCCTTGTGTTGCTGTTATTTGCTCATGCCCAGAATGGGAATTCAGAGGTCAGGGCTGTGGCAGATTAAATGTCCATCAAGTTTGCATTGAATGGAAAAAGAGAGATCGTGTGTGTCAGTGATGTGCGCTTGAGTCAGGAAGTTCCCCACCCAGACTGCATTACTGTGTTGCGGGGAAGCCTGCTCCTTGGGGCGGGATGGGACAAAGGCCAGGGAGGAGCTGCTTGAATCTGGGTGAAAGGTCACCATCTGGATGGATTCTGAAACCTGTTGGTGCCCCAATGGAGTAAAAGAGACACCAGAGTGAGGGTACAGAGTCTTGAGTTTTACTCCCAGCTCTGCTACCCACTCTCTGCGCCCTCCCCCACCATCTTGGTCTCCCCATCTGTAAAATGGGGTGGCAGAAAAACTGCTTGGAAGTGCCACCGTCCTGGGATCCCTCGGGCTGTCTGAGGGTGGGTTGGTTGTGATGGGGCCCTAGGGCATATATCAAGGTTTCTTCCCAGGGAAGCAGGGCCTCACCCTCTTTCCTGGAGAGCAGGCCCGGGGCATCTGACAGTGAGCCTGCCCACCTGCCCGACTCGCCCTCAACCTGGTGCCTGTTCCCTCTGTCTGTGGCCAAGGTAGGGGACGAGATCGTCCGGATCAATGGGTATTCCATCTCCTCGTGCACCCATGAGGAGGTCATCAACCTCATCCGCACCAAGAAGACCGTGTCCATCAAAGTGAGACGTGAGTGAGGCCAGAGGGCAGGGTCAGGAGGTGGTGCTGATGGTGGTGTAGGGTGGGGTAGGCAGCAGGCAATCAGCTCCTGGGGGAGGAAGGGAAGGCAGAGGAGCCATGCTAACCCCCATGCCTTTCTCCCACAGACATCGGCCTGATCCCTGTGAAGAAGTAAGCAGAACCCTCCTCTGCAGGCAGACTCTTCCCTGTGGGCTCAGGGTCCTGGGGTCTGCCTTCCCACAGGCCAGCACTGCCCCTGGGCCAGCAGTGACTGGGGCTCCAGATGAGGCCGATCTGGACTTGGGGCCTGGTCCCTCAAACATCTCTCTTTAATGACCCCCCTTCTCCATTCCCTTCCCATCAGCTCTCCTGATGAGCCCCTCAAATGGCAGTATGTGGATCAGTTTGTGTCAGGATCTGAGGTAAGTGCCGGGACCACCAGTGATGGGGTCTGGCTGGAATTTCAGGGAGGAGCAGCCGGTCCTGAAAGGGGGCTTTCTCTAGGGATGTGCCCTCAGTGGCTTCACACAGGTCCCCAGCACATCTGGAAAGCTCCTGTGGGTGATGGGCCCTCAGCTGAGCCCAGAGACACCTCTCCCCAGGAACAGAATGGCCGTCTGGCTCACGTGGGGACAATAGTGCTTATGAGCTCAACTGGCCATTTGCACACATGACACCTAGTGACCCTTATTCTCTTTCCTCCAGGGTGGGCGGAACATCATGGGCTTCCCAGGGAGTCGGGAAAACAAGGAGAAGAAGGTCTTCATCAGCCTGGTGGGCTCCCGGGGCCTTGGCTGCAGGTGGGCAGGGCTCGCTCACGCCCGCAGACCACAGTAGGCCCCTAACACCTCTCCCTTTTCTCACTGATGATTCTGAGGAAGCTTTCATCCACTGGTGATGATACATCTTGGTGCCTAATTTCCCCTCTGAGCTTCACAACAGCCCTATAAGGCCAGGGGGACAGCTCTTAACAGGCCCATTTTACAGATGAGGAAACTGAGGCCCAAAGAAGGAGCCATGTTTCTTTGGTGGGCCCTCGAGTCACTATAAAGGAAGCCTGTCCTGCTGGTCATCTCTGTCACTGTTCTCTTGTCACTTATGACCTTGTGGGCTTCCTTAAGAGGCAGGGAATTGCAAACAGGCATTAGATCACACAACATACCCTTATTAAGCACGCAGGTGCTACAGTCATCAATCCAGTGGTCAGCCCCTGCTCTGGCACCTATGAGCTCCAGAACCTTGGCTAGTTACTTAACCACTCTGAGCCTCAGTTTCTCCCTCTATAAATTGAGGATAGTAAAATCCACATTGTAAGGAAGAATGAGATGACAGAAGTACCAAGCTTAGTGCCTGGCAAATAATAAGCAGTTGGTAAATATTAGCTATTATTATTTAAGCCGTTCTTATTGTTTCCATTCATTCACACTTACTCAATACTTTTCCGCCAAGTAAGTGATAAAAAGTCCCTCCTTTCTAAGAGATTGCAGCCTAATATCAAAGCCAGCCATATAAATATAGTATAGAGTGACAAGGATGCTAATGGAACTGTATTCTGCATCATGGATGGCAAATAGGTTTCCAATCATGTGCTACCTCTAATCAGTTAGTAGTGGTTGCCTGGTGTGCTATTTTGTTTTTTTTTTGGGGGGGGGGTTGGGTTTTTGGTTTTTTTTTTAAATATTACAGATTTCCCTTTTTGGTGTGCTATTTTGAAAAGAAACTCTCAGGCGGTATCTAGGCTTGGTGGGAAAGAGTGCTGTGATCGATTAGTGATGTCTGCCACTGATCTGGGAGAGGAGAGCAATAGTACAAGTGCCACCCTCGCTATAGGTGTTTTAGGAACACTGAGAAGGGGACAACTACCTTAGTCTCAGGATAGAAGAGGAGTTTAGTTAAAACCTTGGAGAGAAGATGTCATTTGAGTCCTAAGGAAAGAATAGGAAAGTGCTAGAAAAAGAAACAGCATATGTGATGTACTAGGTAAGGGGTTGGGCAGGGGCAGGGAGGATTACAAGTAGTTGTCTGTGGCTGTTGCCACAGGTAGAGCCTTGGGTACTGAGCTCATGAGTGACCTGTGTCCTGAGGGGCCGGAGCAATGGACACACAGGCAGAGGGGCAAGACATTGAGAAAGAGTAAGCGCTGAAGGCAGAGGCTCACCAGCATTTCCCATCTCTCCCACAGCATTTCCAGTGGCCCCACCCAGAAACCTGGCATCTTTATCAGTAACGTGAAGCCTGGCTCCCTGTCTGCTGAGGTGGGGTTGGAGGTGAGTAAGCCTGACTGTGATCCCACAGTCATGGAAGCACCTGTCTTCCCACACAGCCCTCTCTCATCAGTCACTGGCTGATGATTCCTATCCACCCCTCAAATGACAGTACCATGGAAGGGGTGGCATTTCACCCTTTGTACAATCTTCTCCAGCTCTGAGAGCCTTTAGTCCCGAGCTTGGGAATGTAGTAATAATCAAAGAGTTGGTGTTCACTGAGTGTCTACTGGATCAGACATTGTTCTAAGCCCTTTAAAATTTATGAAACTCTGAGAATTAGGTACTATCATTATCCTCATTTTATAGATGAGGAAACTGAGACCCAGAAAAAATATGTGATCTTTCCAAGATCACGTACCTAGAATGGTAGGTCTGGGTCAAACCTAGGTGGTCTGATGCCAGAGCCAGAACTTTAACCTCTACTTTGGACAAATTACTTCCTCTTTTTACACACCAGATTCCTCTCCTATAAAATGGAGTAATAGCCTTACTCCTAGAGTCATTGTGTGGATTAAATGAATTACACATGCTTAGAACTGGCATATAGTAAGGGACTGATGAACGTTAGCTACCAGTTATTATTATGACCCAACACAACCTCTGCTCTATGAGAAACCCGAAGTCTCCTAGGTCTACATACTGAGTTTTTAAAGCAAATGTCATAAATTAAGCCAAAGGAATGAACCTTTAATGATACAATATTTGGCAGCTGATGAAAAATATATGAGGTAGAGGGGCCCAGGGAGGAGCCCATTAGAGCTTTCTAACTGCTCTGCTCATCAGGGTGAGCTGAGGTGCAGGCACTTGAAGACCCAACATCTGCCCTCGGCCCCCAGGGTGAACCTTTCCTGCAGCTAATTGAGGATACAGATAATGCAAACATGCTGATACCTCTCTATTCCTCCACCAGGCAGGGGACCAGATTGTCGAAGTCAATGGCATTGACTTCTCCAACCTTGACCATAAGGAGGTGAGATGTGGGATCTTCGCCTGCTGGCTATCACCTCTACCGTCCACTTCTCATCCCTTCGCCCTGCCATGGTGTCTGAACCTTCTGTGCTCTCTAGAGGCCTCGACTCCTCTGCTCTGTTAGGCCTCAACTGACTGTCCACCTGTCCCCACAGGCTGTGAACGTGCTGAAGAGTAGCCGCAGCCTGACCATCTCCATCGTAGCCGGAGCTGTAAGTGCACAGTGAGCCTCTGGGGGCTCCATGACCCCTGGCATCCAGGCCCAGCCACTCAGAGCCCTGATCTCCGCCACACACTCCCGAGAAGGGCCAAGGGGTCTCCGTCCCTGAAGCTCTGACAGAGCAGAGGAAGAGGGTCTCTGTCCAGCCAGGGCATGTTTGGGTCAGAGACAGTAGGAACCACAGCTCCTGACACTGGGGTCACGGTGATGAGAAGACAGCCCTCATCTTGGCCCCCAAGGCTGTGGCAGTGGGAGAACAGGTTCCTCAGGGGACTGAGCAAGGGGCCTCTTTCTCCCCTTGAGGGCCGGGAGCTGTTCATGACGGAGCGGGAGCGGCTGGAAGAGGTGAGGCAGCGCGAGCTGCAGCGGCAGGAGCTTCTCATGCAGAAGCGGCTGGCCATGGAGTCCAACAAGATCCTCCAGGAGCAGCAGGAGATGGAGCGGCAGTGAGTGTAACCAGTTAGGACGCCCTTTCCCTACCCTCCCAGACCACCGAACGACCCTACCCACCTTGCTTCCGCTCATTGCGTCCTGAGTCGACCTCATCTTCTCCCCCTGAGGCCTGCCCTCAGAGCAGATGGATCCGATGGTGGTCAGCCTAAGCATCCCCTGCCTCCAGACCACCAAGCTCCTCCCTCCTTGCCAGAGAGAGTCCCCTATTTCCAAGACCCAGGAATATGGGGATGCTACTAGCAGTAGCTTACATTAGTTGAGTACCAACCATGTGGCTGGCATTGTATTATGGCCTCATGTATGTTACTTAATGTCATTCTCACAATAGCCCTGTGAGATGGATGATACTAACCCATTTTTCAGGCGAGGAGACTGAGACCCAGAGAGGGTAAGCCACTTGTGTGCAAAGTCACATGTAGCAAAGCTGGGATTCACCCCAGGTAGTCTGGCTGCCCCATCTATGGTGATGAGCCCCTCACCCCACATGGGGTGGTTGAGATGATGGGTTGAGAGAATAAATGGGGCAAGCAATTCATAAATGAAAAATAATGTCAAAATTTAAATCCAGGTACATTCTAGGAGCTTCATAAGAATTTAGAAAGGGAAGGTGGACAGGATTTTCCCAACTATCCCATCGCAGAATTAGCCTGGAGAACCACCCCTGCTGGTACCTCCGCCCACAGCCCTGGCCTTGGGTAATGGCCCACCTTTACCCCTGGGTTCTGGGACCCTCTTCCAGGAGGACCTCACTCAGGCCAGGCCCTGCCTATCATCAGTCACTTTATATAAGTGTTTGGAGGTGGGTGCATGGAGTGTGGCCCACATTGACCGGCATTCTAGCTCCTGCAGCACAGAATCTCTGCTTAGTTGTGTCAAACAAAACCACATAAGAGCACACAACCAGCATGCAAAGCTGGTCTAGGCATCCTTGGAAGGGAACCTGAAAGAAATACTTAAAACTTTTTCCAAATCAGGAGTTAGCTACAAGGAAGAGTTAACTTCTCTTGCATAGACTCGAGCATGCCAATCTGCATTTGTGTTTCAGAAGGAAAAAGGAAATTGCCCAGAAGGCAGCAGAGGAAAATGAGAGATACCGGAAGGAAATGGAACAGTGAGTGCCTCAGCTCCAGGAGTCCACACACGAGTCTGTGTGTGGACGTGAGTGTGCTCGCGGGAGTGTAGCCAGCCAGAGGCCACCTCTAGGCCCAGTTTACCTGGCCCTCTCGTACCTGGTGGATCCTCCTTTATTTATAGCCATTCCATAATCCCAGTAAAGCCCACCCTACTGGAGTAACTAGAACGTAGTCTTACATAATTGCAGGGTGGCATTCACCCTCGATTCAGAATACAAGTGCCAAGGACTTTGCTGTCTTCACCACAGCTAGAGCCATGTGGCCTCTCCCCAGGCTGCTTGGGGTTTCCCCATAGGCAGAAGGTGGGCCCGTGGAGGCTCTGACTCCAGTCACAGGTGTGGGGGTCTTATTTCAGGATTGTCGAGGAGGAAGAGAAATTTCAGAAGCAGTGGGAAGAAGACTGGGGCTCAAGGGAACAGCTGCTCTCGCCCAAGACCATTGCTTCCGAGGTGCACCCAGTGTCCCTTCGCAAGCCAAAGTGTACGTATCATGTGCTGGTGGGAGAGAGGGCTTCCTTCTGACCAGGGGCTGAGGGGGGTCCAGATAGAGATGCTGGTCTCCCTTCACTCACCACACCTCCCCAGGTGAATCGTCCATGGCTCTGGGCTGCGTTTCCTTCGTGGAGGGGCAGTCATGTGCCAGGGGCTGTCTGACAGAGTATTGGGGTGGGAGGGATCTGTCTGCCCTCTTTGTCCTGGAGACCTGCTGTCAGGTTCTCCCCCAGCACAGACACTGGCAGGTGGACCTTCCCCATGCCCTTAGGCTGCTAAAGAAAGATTGGAGAGCTGTAGCAGAAATGAACTGCTCGTGGGATTACTTTAGTTTGTTGGGTGTCCTATCTTCTTCCTGCCTGGTTCTGAATTGGGGCTGGCATGAAAGGGCAGCAGGAAACAGGGCAAGGAGCTCACATTAGAGAAGACTCTGGTGGTCCAAGGTTGATGGGCAGCTGTGAGAGGAGCTTACCTGAAGTGCCCCTACCACCTGCATCCCTGTGCACGGACCTTGCAAGGTTCCTCCACTCCAAGGATGGAATCAGGACTCCCAGGCACCAAACTATGGCCATCCTGTGGCCTTAGCTCCCTCTGCTCTTATCCCTTCTTCATCTGCACTATGTTTTCATCTCTAGTTTTGGTCCAAGCCTCAACCAACTGCTCTCCTTTCCACCTGCTCTCAACCCCAACTCCCAGAATGCCTCTTCAAGGGGCAACTCACAGCACTAGGGCAAAGTGAGGGGAAGGCCTCAACCTCAGTGCTTCTTAAGAGGGCTCGTGGTGGGGAGCCAGGAGCAAGGCAGCTTGGGTGTCATGGCAATCACAAGTCCAGGATGCCTGGTTGGGCCTTTACTCTTTATAGCTATTTCGATCATACTTGACATGGGGCAGGTTCTACTACAGCTGATTGTGCTCAGCCAACCTGGGAACCTCCAGATGTGGGGTGAATCTGTACCCAAGAACCAAGGTTCCCCATTTCTGCTTTGTGGTAGCCATTTGGGATCCTGTGATAGGGTCTGGATGCTCTGGCTCCAACTTTGAATCATGCCCAAGCCCTAGAGGGACATCAACTTGGGTCAGTGAAGAAATTCAAGGCACCTGGATGGTTCCATCTCACCCCTCCCTGGTGCAGGGCAAACAGCTCCCACCCAGCACATTCCTTCCTGGCAGTGGGCACAGTGTCATTTCAGGGTCTTCTCCGAAGGACAAAGCACACTCTCATCAGCCTTCCCTGTGACATTTGGTATTAGTTAAGGATGTGGCCAGAGCTAAATTCCCAGTGAATAAACTGTGTTTTAGACAGAGAGTTAATTTGCTCTTAATGAATGAAATAGGAGCTTCAGAAGGAGAGAAATCAATTTTAATTGCTTCTCATGAAAGTAATCCCAGTCAATTTAGTGCCTTCCTTGAAACTATGTCTTGGCTTCAGAGCAAATACACTCTTTCAGGAACGATAGAAAATAAAAACCCTTTCTCCAACTAGCTATTTATTTAGTGCTTTTAAACCAAATGAAGCTTCTTGAATAAAAGGAGTGAGAACGTTCCCTTTTTCAAGACATGTGTCCTAAAGCAATGCCGCGAAGCATGAGATTGATGACCAGAGTCTGCCAGCCCGAGCTGGAGCAGCTGCTGCCTCCATCCATCTCCATGCGCACCGGCAATTAATTCTCATTTGGAGATAAGTCAGGAAATGCAGGAAGGCCTCTGAGCAGCTCAGTTCCTGCCTTTCTCCACATTCCTGGGAGGCTGGAGTGGTCTCAGCCATGCCGGGCCAGCAGGACCAGGCCTCATTCAGGGCCTCCCTGACCACTCTTCAGCTCTGGAGCCCAGTTAGCTGACAGGTTATACCTGGCTCAGATGTCTGTGCCCGATGAGGGGTGGACCTTGCATTTTTGAACAGTAAGTAAAGAGTGTGAAACATTTCTTGCCTGGAAAATGAAGCCATTCATCCTAGTGATGTGGATGGAGCTGACTGTTCCCCTCACCACCACTGTCCCAGGGGCTCATCCTGCCTACCCATGGCCCAACATTCTGCCAAGCCCTTGAGTCCCGGGCACACATAGTCCCCCAGAAGAACTGTCTTAGCTAAACCAATGAGGAGGAGGGATTTTTATCCAGGATTCCAGAGCTAGAAAAAGCCTGGAGAGAAAAAAAGATTTAAACAAGATTTCCAGCCTTCTCTCACCATTAAGGACCACATCAATTAGTCCCCACACCAAACAGGCCCTGTGGTTTGGAAGTTGAGTTTTTTTCCTACCAAACTATTAAGTAATCATTTGTGTCCCCGTTGTTGGATTAGGCAGTCGTTCTTATTAGCAACAAAGCATGAGTGTTCCACTGTTGAGTAACCATAAATGGAGGCAAAAGCAAAGGCTCTTAACGTTAGCCTTTTCATAGGTTACTGGGCAAGTTCTTCTAATTAATATCTCAAAATAGTAATAAATAGCTCACAGCAGTTTATACACTACCTTGTACCATCCCAGGGAGGCCAGAGTCCAGGTTGGAAACCACTGGAATGGGTGGTTTGCTATTCTCTACATTATGTCAAAATTCATGTTTTCATGACCACATGTGCCCCTTTACCCCTGCAAATCTCCTCACCTCCTCAGGGTCCCCAGTTCACCCACACAGCTCTGACATCCCCTGGGGACCCAGAACTCCAGAGGTGGTAAGAAGCCAGGAGGATCTGTTCTCCCATTGTATGCCCTGGCAGTGAGCATGTATAATACTCAGATGTTCCCATCCCCTGTACCACACCTCCCAAGTTGCAGCCGAGCACCCTGCAAAATGCTTCTCACCCTGCTGTCAGATCAGAGGCCCCTGTTGTGAGCCCATGTTACAGATAGAGAAATTAAAGCTACCAGGGATAAAAGCACAACATGCCCCATCCCAGGGCAAGAAAACTTTGCACTGAGCTCCTGAGCCCTGTTCCTGCCCCTGACCTCACAGTTCCCGTAGAAGAAACTGGTCCCAGGTCTCCAGGCTCCTGGGAAGCACCTTTGGCCCTGTGGTCTCCTGAACCCCTCTCCGTTCACCAGCTTCCTCCTGTTTTCCTGGGTAGATAATCAGGGAGTGGAGCCCAAGCTTGCGGCTGCTGACGACCTGGACAGAGGCATGGAGAAGCAGGGAGAGCAGGTTTGCGGCCCCCCGCTTCGCTCCCTGGCCTTGCTGCTCCGCTTGCTCTGCCCCCCCCCCCCCCCCCCCGCCGCCAGCCCTGCAGACACTCAGTTCTGGGGGGCCAGCATATGGTGGGGTCCGCTGGAGTCTGTGAAGCTCCTCCCGGCCCCGGCTTGGTCCAAGCACTGCACACAAAACCTTGAGAACAGGACTTCTGGCCAGGCTCAAACGTCAACTGTGCACACCAGTACAACTGAACCGCTGGCTCCAATATTTAAGTACTGCCCAAGGCCAAGTTCTTCCTTTGGCCTCTCCCCAGGACTCCCCAGATCTCCCCAAGATCCAGCAACTAGGGTTTGGTGCTCAGTCCAGCGAGGGGCTTTTAAGATTCTGTTCTAGAACCCAGGTGGGTCAAAGTGGGTAATTATTTACCCTTCCCCACTGGCCCCGGGAGCTTCAGGTTTGAAGTGTCACCCCGCCATGCTGTTGCCTGAGGAGGGCAGGGGGCTGGTGCCCTGCTTATCTGGCCTGGGTAGGGATATGCTTTTCTGGAAGCCCATCTCCTGCCCACTGCTGCCTGCGTCGTCCTTCCCAGAGCTGACCCCAATCGTTGCTTTCTCTTTCAACACTGAAAGTAGAGGATATGGCCCGGACCATGAGACAAGACTTTTGTTCGGGCTGACAGCAATTCTAGGCAGAGACCCAGGCTCCCTTTTGTCTCGAGCCATTTCTTGGATGGAGGGACCAGGGAAAAACCTCACTCTTTCAGCGGGGCTTTGTGTTTGTGGGCTATGGCTATAATTTGCAAAAGCTCAGCCTCCCACAGACGGCTTTCTCTTTGATTTTTCTGGGCACTGACTTCTAAAGCCAGAGGCAGATGACAGGGCCCAGGGCCTGGCAATCGGGGTCTTTCTCAGGTGGTCTTGGGTCTGCAATACAACCCAGGAGAGGCAGGTGAGTGGAGAGTTAGACAGAGGGTGCAGTTTTACTGTGGGTCCGCTGTGCTGCGCTTCGTCTCACAGAGCCACTCGTTCCTTGGGAACCCAGCTCCTGGCCTCTGTCCTGGCTGGACACTGGCTGGGCTGAACCGTGTCTCACCACTTTGTTCCTGTGTTGTTACAGCCTTTGGGTGGTTCTATCGTTACGATGGCAAATTCCCAACCATTCGGAAGGTAGGCCAGGGCTGTGTGCTGTGCCGTTTGCCACTGAGTTTGCTGTGGGTTTTGCCATTTCCAAACATTGTTTCTCTTCCTGTCAACTCTCAGTAGTGTGACCCGACTGTTCACTTGAAGTTTAAGTGTATCTGTGCCTCTCTGGGGCTGACCTCAAATGGCAGGGCACTGTCACAGAGGCATCGTGGGGGGAATGTTCATGGGGTGAAACCTGCCCAGGCACCATCAGGTACCACCTGGGCCAGCCCCAGCCCCAGTGGGCCCAGGGCAGCGGGCAGGGGCCTGGCAGGAAGCTGCCGCTTTGTTGCTCTGTCAAGTAGAACCAGAGACCAAGACCAGAAGCCGAGGTCAGACAGAGTGAAATGTCAGGTTGGGTGTACACAGTGCAGACGATGAGACCGACTGTGCCAGGCACAGACTGGCTGCCAAGCGGGAGTTTGCTGCCTCCGGTTGAGACAAAGACCAACACCACCAATCATAGCTCTCCCTGGAAATATCTCTGCATGTGCCCAGGATAATGCAATTTGCTGGTCTCTGGGGCCTTGAATTTTCTCTCTAAATCTTATTACTGTATCTCCAGGCCCCATAAACCTTTTTCGACCCTTTTCTTTCTAAACCCCTTTGGCATTTGATTATGAAAATGCCGCTGCTAACATCTATAGACTGGACATTTAGGATGACTTGGTATTTGGAATCCAAACATCAGCATAAATCTGGATGAACCAATATAGGCGTTATCACTCGACTGGCTCCCTCTGGCTGGATGTCTGGCCTCCAGAAACCAAAGCCCTGGCAGCAGAGTGAACTTGATAATATATAACTTCTCCCTGCCTATAAAATGGGAATTTCTGATGTGCTAGAAACATCTACCCCTTCCTCCAACATGGTACTGTTCAGATACTAGGCAGCACTGTTATTCCTGACAGAGCGGACATCTTCACCTAGGAGCACAGATCATGATTTGGGACACTGAATAAACTAGGTTAGAGCCCCTCAGGGGACTCCTTTCTACACCTCTGCAGTCTCAGAAAGGACTTGGTCTCATAAAACTGTCCCTTTCATTTTATAAGCTGACTCTGGCTTAGGATGTCTCACTAGGTTAGATTTCGAATTCTTACCTATATTGTCTCTACTAGAATTTAACTTAGACACACACACACACACACGGGATTTTACTTGAAAAACTAATTAAAAGTGATGGATGGGTTCAATTTTTCTCAGGCACTGATAACGAGGTAAAAGTAGTGTGTGAATCAGGCCCAGAGAGGTTAAGAAACTTAGCCAAGGTAATGGGGCTAGTTAGTGAGTTAGTAAGCCCATTCTGGCTGGCAAAGGGAATGTACCTCCTGCTCCGCAATAGGTAGCAGAGGCCTGCTTGTTCTGAACCTGAGGTCCGAGGCCCAGGGTTAGAGCTGGGGGAGGGGCTCACCGGGGGTGGTTGCCTCGTGTTGTCTGAGGACTGAATGCCCTGTTTGTGGTGCTGTGCCAGTGTCAACACTACCTTATAACCCTTGTCGTGTAAAATGCCGCATCTGCTCAGAAAGGAAAGGATAAGAAAGCCAAGTATGACAGCCTGCAGGAGCTGAGAAAGAATAAGAAGGAATTGGAGTTTGAGCAAAAGCTTTACAAAGAGAAAGAGGAAATGCTGGAGAAGGAAAAGCAACTGAAGATCAACCGGCTGGCCCAGGAGGTACGTGCCCTGCTCACAGGCCCGGTGAGCACCGCTGGCATGCGGTTTGGTTGTTCCCAATCGTGCTCCTGGGGAACCAAATGGAGTCCAAAGGTGGAGTGAGCCCTGCCCCCTCCTTAGTCCAGAGAGTGAGATCGCCCACCTGCCCAGGGTCATCTGAGGCTAGCTTCTGGCTTAGGTGTGTATTTGGGATTGAGACTGGCCTCCTTGCTCAGAGGGGTCCGAGACTAAACCCTCTGCCCAGATTGTAAGACTTAGGTTAGCCCTCCACACACCTGGCCAGAGGCTTGAGTCTGTGCCCTCTGCCCCCACTGTGTCAGACTATGAGTCTGAGACCAAGCTCTCCGCCCTCGGCGTGGCTGTGAGTGAGGCTCACCCCTCTCCCTAGGTGTAGATCTGAACTTAGCCTTCCACCCACCTGCCATTAGCTCTGAATCAGTCTGACCCCTACCCAGGTTATACACTCAAGACCAGATTTCCCCAAAGTGCCTTGGCTCTGAGGGTGTGGGGCTGGGGCTAACCCCGTTGTGCGAGCAGAGTGTCTCAGGCTATCCATCAATTAATCAGGCTGTGAGTCTGAAGCTGCTCCCAGGGTGTCTGAGGCTAGACCTCTTCAACCTGGGAATGTATCTAAGGCTTTTCCCTTCAAGACATGCCAAGAGTGGTCTTCCAACCTGAGTAATTATTTCCTAGGTGAGTTCGATGACCTTAACTCCCTGTTTGACATATAATTGGTTCTGCTTCTCTTTAATGATTCCATGAATCATATTGCCAAGCTGATTACATTACAAAACCAGAGAAATCCTGGCAAATATGAAGTGCATTAGTTCTGGCATTAGAAACAAATTAGCTACAAAATTTAAAAAATTGAACTCGTACTTCTGAGGACAAGGCAACCTGGAAGGGAAAAAAACCCTTAGAATGTGCTAGGAGGAGCCTACAAAAGGACCATTCTTTGGAGAATCATAAGAGCCTCAGGGTTCTTGGGGATCCTGGAGGCGGACTAATCCCATGCAATGCATGAGCCCCTTCTCTGATTTTTCCTACAAGTAGCGTTAGTCAACCCAACACTTCAGCACCCTCTCCTCACCTGTTTCTCCCTCCTCTGGGCCCAGATGAATCAAGCTTGAGTCTTTTTCTAGACAGCTGACATACCCAACAGTACTCTGGGGTTTTTAAGAAATGTTTCCGTGCTACTGGTTCAAGTGTGCCGCCACGTATGACTCAAGTGTGCCCTTTGTCCTCACCTCTTTGTGCCGTCCTTGGGTCCCAGGTGTCCGAGACAGAGCGGGAAGACCTTGAGGAATCGGAAAAGATTCAGTATTGGGTGGAAAGGCTCTGTCAGACGCGCCTTGAGCAGATCTCCTCTGCTGATAATGAGATTACAGAGGTAACAGAGCCCCTCTTTCCACATGGACCCTCCTGCTGCCTTCACAGTGACTCACCCTGGGGACAGTGGGAGGCAGGATGGCCACAGTCCAGGGCCACCTTATGAACTCACTCCCCCTTTCTTTCTTGAGGAGGAGGAACATATCTGTCTTCCTGGGCTTATCTCCAGAGTGACCACTAAGTCCCAGCTTGTCTGAGATGGTTCCAGTTATGCCCATTGTCCTGGTGTAATTGCGAAGACTGCCCTGTTCACTGTCAAGTGTGTTTTGGTTTAAATGATAAATTATATGGTCACCTTACCTATCACCCACATATGGCATAAGTTGGGACACTTGCAATGGGGCATTCCCCACCAGCCGCCTGGTATGAGCTCAGATGGCAGAGAAGTGACACCTTCATGGCTCTGGTTTGAGGGTGGTGGGTCTCCAGCAGTAAGAGAGATAGATTAGAAGAGCCTTGTACTCAATGTACTGTGAAGTGGAGCACTAGTCAGATGATTACAGTACTTCCTTGCAACCCCCCAGATGACCACAGGGCCCCCGCCTTCTATGTCTCCCCTCGCCCCGCCCCTGAGACGCTTCGCTGGTGGACTGCACCTCCACACCACTGACCTGGATGACATCCCTTTGGACATGTTCTACTATCCCCCCAGGATTCCCTCTGCCTTGCCTGTAATGCCCCACCCTCCACCCTCCAACCCACCCCTCAAGGTCCCCGCAACCCCTGTCCTTCCGTCATCAGGCCGTGTGAGCGCCTCATCCTCACCCTGGGTGCAACACAACCCACCTCCCATTCCCATCCCTCCCCCACCATCAATTCCCACCCAAGACCTCACTCCTACCCGCCCGCTGCCCTCTGCCCTGGAAGAGGCACTGGGCAACCAGCCCTTCCGGCCTGGGGACACAGGCAATCCTACAGAGGACTGGGAGGCAAAGAACCACAGCGGGAAGCCCGCCAGTTCCCCTGTCCCCGAGCGGAGCTTCCCACCCACCCCAAAGGTACTACCCCTGCCCCGCATGCTACGCTGGGAAGCAGGTGGATGGGCTGGGCTGATGTTTCCCAGGTCCTTCCCTGCTCCTGTGCGTGGAGACGGGCAGAAACATCACCTTACCCCGTTTTCCAGGAATGAGCTCCTCAACCTGCATGTTGTGGACATCCTGCATGTGCATGGTTTCTGCTGATTTTGAAGTGCTGTATTGTATGGTGATGCCTGTGATAGTTGGGATGAGCAACAGTGTATCGATATTCATGGCCCTCGCTTCCTCTTGGCTAGTAGGGCTGGTGACACTCAATGTAGTACTTGCAAGGCTGTGTTGACTAGCCAGAGCTCTATGTCACAACTAATCCTTTCTTGATATTAACCTAGAAAGCCTTGAGTGTGGGAAATGAATCCCCAGTTTAACAGGGAAAAGGGGAGCGATTTTAGACTCTGTAAATGAAGCAATAACACTTACCAATGCAGCGTGATGACACTGCAGTGCCATTTTCTGTGGCACTAGCCAACTATGTTCGCTTGAAGTCTAATACTCAGAATAACCAGAAATGTCTGGCCATCTTCCAGCTACAGAAAAGATGAAGATGGAGAATTCCTTGAAATCTCCAAATTTTCTCTTAAAAGACTAGGGATCTTTTTCTTGGATGTCAGGAGGCAGAACAGTGATCTTTCTCAAAAAGATATATTTGTTATTTGTTCATAATCCAAAGACTATATTAGAAGAGGCAATCCTCAAGGAAGACATGGAGCTTTGATTTCATGGAAAGAAAAACAAAATATTCCTCTGCTCCTGTAGCTATGAGGCCAAGTTTGAGTCAGAACTGATGCAGCTCGTGTCAGCTGGGGTGGGGCCGTGGGGAAGGGCAGGCAGCAGGCACCTGATTGGTGGTTTTTATTAACCTTCCCTGCCTGGATTTGAGTTCCTGCATCCAGAGCAGAAAAAGTATCTCAGAGTACTCAGGAGAGCTCGGTGGAAAGGAGGTGAGAGTAAGTACCAGATGCAGACAAAGCTGCAGGTTTCCGCAGGGGACTCTCAGGGGGACTCCCTCTGAACCTCTGGTGGAGTCCTGAGCCCTATAGCTCTGACAGAGAGATGTCTGTCTGTTCCGGGGATGTCTTCCCCCAGAGCCCAGCCAGGACAGGTTTGCAGGCAGCTGAATTATCCTTATGTCGAGTGGTCTCCACCAGGGTGGGCGGCAGCTTTTCCTCAACAAATTTGATTCAAAAATCATTAAGTGCCTGCCTTTTGCCTCCCTGTGTGAAGGGGAGAGGGGAGCAGTGCTGAAAAGGGCACAGGGGAGGGTGGGAAGGAGGAAGGGATGAGTCTGTAAAGGAAGGTAGAGAAGTTCATGAAGGACCTTGGGGTCAAGTCAAGGAGCTCAGTAGTCAGTGGGGACCCATCAAGGGCCAGGAGCAGGGCTGTGACCCAATTTGATTTGTCTTGCCCAAGATGATCAAGTGGGTTAGAGCAAAGCAGACAGTACATCAGCTCTCCAGGATGCCTCTCTTACTGCTCCTTACCCCTAGCCTCCAGACTCTGGGCCCATCTACCAGGGAGAGTGGATTCTTCCTGTGCGGTCCAGGGACTGGAACCATGGCCAGAAGAGAGAACCTTTAGGAAGAGAGAAGGCTGAACATCCAAGGCCACTGAGAGGAAGCCTTGAAAAACCTATCCTCTGAGTGACAGTGGCTGGTGACCCCAGAACCAGACTCTGGCTCAAGTCCCTGATTCCTCAGAGCCACATAGTTTCTTTGACTTCAGGGCACACTGTGGCCAGTGGATCTCTTGTCTCTCTGCTGATAATCATACCCCAGGGCCTCTGGCAGGGTGAAGGAACCAGGCCGGCTCAGCATGTGCATGGTGTGAATTGCACGGGTGTCAGAGTGCCATGGTTGGCCTGGGCCATCCTCACTATGACCTCACATGGATCTTTCTTAAACTAACCCCTGTAGACATTTTGCCCAAGCCCACAGCCTCCACGAGGCCCTGGCGTGTCCACCATCTCTAAGCCTGTCATGGTCCACCAGGAGCCCAACTTCATCTACAGGCCAGCTGTGAAATCCGAGGTCCTGGTAAGCCTCTCCGGTCCCCTCCAGGGCCTATTCAGAGGAGCAGACCAGGGCTGTCTCCCTGGGTTCTGCTGGAGGGAGAGTGAGGTGGAATACAAACTCACATCAGGTGCCATCTCCTAACCTTCTCATTGGCCTGGAGATGAATTCACATGGGTGTAAGCAGTTGTTGACATGACCAATGACATTCCTGTTCCTCAGTTGACCAAACAAGCTGGAGCTTCATCTAGAAGTAATAAAAATAACAGCTCAAACTCTGCAGGGTCTCACTTAATCCTCACAACAATCCAGTACATGGCACCTGATGTTATCCGTGTTTCATACTTGAGGAACCCGAAGCTTAGAGGGATTCAGTAGGTTACCCAAAGCAGAACCAGGACTTACTACTTACACCAGAGTCATTCAGAATCCAAAGCCCAAGCTCTTATCTACGTTGCCATCTTGCCAAAACTTACAGTGATTCCAGTTGCCTGGCCTCTGTCCCTAAGGCCATCATGGCATGGACCACCCTCAGATGGGGAACTGGCCAAAGCAGATCCACTGCCTTTCTCCATTTCACATCTCACTCCTCCCTGGGACTGGGAGTGTGAGGTGTGGTCCTGGGGGAGTGGGGAGGTCTGCCCACTCTCAGTCACCTGCAGCTGAGCGAGCTGGTGCTCCAGGAGCACCAGCCACTCACTGGCCTCCCACTCATGCTGGGAAGAGTCATGCCAGAATTCTAATTCTCCTTTCAAGGAAACTCTATCCAAATGTCAGGCGGGGCAGCTCAGATACTTATTTTGAGCTCTAGCTGTCGTGTCAGCTCCCTGAAGAGCTAAGTTCGTGCTCCTGTGACAGTCACTGGTGCACCTGTGTCACTTGTTTTGGCTGATGACAAGGGTGGTGTTTGCTTGACTAGACCTGGGTAGCTGCTGTGTCTAGGGGCATCATGGGGGCTGAAACATAAATCAGGCTGTGTCTGTCTGGGGAGGGATGTTGGCAGGGCTGTCCCAGACTGGCAGGCCCGGGATCTGGCACCAGGGGGCAGATGAGACCTATCAGTAATATCCAGCATGGAACTTTTTTTTTTTCTGGCAGCCACAGGAGATGTTGAAGAGGATGGTGGTTTATCAAACAGCATTCAGACAAGTAAAATGATACCCGCTGTGTGTCTGTGGTCCTCCCTGCCACCCCCTATGTCTCCCATTCTGATTTCTCTCCCTAGGGGTGCTGGTCAGCTCTCAGGTGGCCCCAAGGGCCATCTGCTGGGAGCCTCAGGCTAAAGCTGTGTCCCCATGGCCACAGCCAGGGGTTGGGAAGGGTCTCATATCAGGCTGGAACGTTAGGTTTATTGGGCCCCATGCAGGGTCCCTGGGGGCTGGACTCTTTTGCTACTGTTTGTTCAAAGAGGAACAGGGCAGAGGGAACCCTCAGAGGGTTCCAGAGGCCAAGATGGGCCCTTGTTCCAGCCCTATGTGCCTGAGGTTTCTCCCTGCCCCGTCCCCTGTCTTATCCCTTCAAGGCAGATCACAGCTTCAACCCAACCCCACCTGGCACTGAACCAGCATCAGAGAGGAAGTGATGGCCCAGGTCCTCCATCTGCCCAGGGTACTCCTGTGCACAGGGCCGCAGAAGTCCTAGCTGGTCCGTGAGTGGTGTCAGGCAGGCAGCAGTATCCTCCCCACCTCCTGGGGCTCACACCCACAGAACCAGCCGTGGGATCGGCTGCCTCACCACCAATGAGAGACCCCAGATGGAGGGAGATCTTGCAGCCAACCTCCTCACTGATTACCCACCACCCAACCACAGGCAAATGTGATTACAGGCAGGGAGCTAAGGGGAGGTGTGAGCTACACAGTGAGACATGAGGGTCTGCAAAAGAGGCTGCTCCCAGCCCAAGACTGGTGTGCTGTGCCAAGCACTGTTTCTAACCACTTTATGTGTATTAACTCATTTAGTCTTTACAGCAACTTAGCAGTGAAGTGCTATTATCATCCCCATTTTGTAGATGAGAAACTGAAGCAAAGAGATTAGGAAACACACCTGAGATGCCACAGCCAGTGTCAGACGCCAGATTTTAATCCGGGAGGTTGGGTTCCTAGATGCCACACAATCCTGCTTCTCAAAGCACCGTGATTGTAAAAGAGACATTTAAGGCCTTGTTGTTTAGGACACACACAGCTCTCAAAGGGAGAGGCAGGAAGGTGAGAAGTCCAAGGGTCCAGACTGGGTGTCAAACCCTTGCCCCACTGCCCACTGACTGGGTGACCTTGGGCATGAATGTCACCTCTCTGGGCCTCAGTTTCTCCATCTGTTGGATGAAGGGTTGGGCTCCCTCTTCAAGGGCTGACCAGCTATAATGGCTTATAAGTCCCTGATCTAAATTTACACAAGATACAAGTACTTCCATCTAGCCAATCCCTGGGGGAAGATTCTCAGGCCCACAGCCAGCACTGCCTAGTTTTGCAGAAGAAATAGCCAGGAGTAGGCAGGGCCCTCTGTGAAAGAGCATTGACTCATAGCCTGCCCACTAATCTCTTGCCTGTGGATTTACTGCATTCTTTCTGTTGGCTGCCCTGACACCCATAGACCCACCTGGGTGTGGCCTCGGAGTTGCGCCAGGCTTGAAACTCCCTGGCTTTTGGAGGTTGAGCCTGGGCGATAAAGACTAGAGAGGAGGGAGGACAGGCCAATGCCCAGGATCCATCTGCTGATATTCGGCCCAGAACTGCATGCTGAATGCTGGGCATAGAGGTGGCTTTGGCCTCCCGGTGATGCTGACCACAGGTCCCAGGGGACACTTGGTGTGGCCTAAGGGACTGTGTGCTGGGGGTGGCTCCACTCAGTCCGGAAAGGCCGCTCATTCGCTCCCACCTTCCCATGGGGACTAACCGAGGCTTTGTGGCTCTCAGGCTTGGTGTGTCTGCCCTGTCAGTCTGTGGACCCTGGACTCCTGCTCACTGTGTGACTCCTGGGAAAGTGGTGTGTTCCGGCTCTGCCCCTTTCTCCCTTCTCACCCCCTTGTTTCTACTTTTTGGGGATATTGTTCCCACAGCCCCCACCAAGCCAGGTCCCCTGAGCTGGGTGTCCTCTCTCCTCCCCTGCTAAGGCTCTGAGGAGGCCTGTCGCCTTCTAGATAAGTATTACATTAAGAACAACACTGGACATGGGCAAGCACAGACATCCCATTTTCCCTTGTGGTACCTGCCATCCCTTTGCCCCCGCCCCCATCATCCTGTGGCTGATACCCCAGGAAGAGCAGTCTCCTGAGCAGTGTTGGTCCTTCTTTGGGATCACAGCCCTGGGACGAGAAAAGCTGGCCTTTACCCACCCGAAGCATGGATCTGGCCTTGCAGGGCATTTGGAGGAACTGAGTAGGACCATAGGACCTGTGGATGTGGGAAGAGAAGACCTTCAACAAGGCCAGCTATGCCTAGGCCACCTAGATGTCTG
The DNA here is from genome assembly GCF_054644295.1 of Miniopterus natalensis. Lineage (NCBI taxonomy): Eukaryota > Metazoa > Chordata > Mammalia > Chiroptera > Miniopteridae > Miniopterus > Miniopterus natalensis. The sequence continues at coordinate 51,048,349 of NC_142091.1, read as the reverse complement.
TCAGCTGGTGCCCCTGCCAGCCACAGATGCTCACCCTGCTGGAACAGTGCAGGGGCCAGGGCTGGGTTCTTCTGATGCTTCCCACAGCTTTCTGCTTCTCCCTGGGCAGGGGTGCTCTGGCTGTTGGGGCTGCCGGCCTACTCCCTGCATCCCCCATCCAGTCCACATCTGCCCTCCCTCAGCCTCTCCCCTACCTCTGACCCGCTCCCCATTGACTTCCTCTGCCCTAAGCATATTTCTTGCAGTGACCCTCAGAGACCTCTGCTCTGTTGCCCTAACACCCTGCTTTGCTTCCAGGATTTCCGGAAATATGAGGAAGGCTTTGACCCCTACTCCATGGTGAGAGTGAACTCTCCTCCCCCGGGGAAAACCCTAGGAATGGGGGTTAGGGGGTTATAATGTATTTGGTGGTGGTACATTCTGGGCCCTGGGGATGGCAGGGATGAGCACATGAGGACCCCCAAGAGAGCCCTAACTGCTCTTTTCTGTGAAGCTCCTTACAAATGACATTCCAGTGTGAAGTGTATGGTGTGTGTGCATGTGTGTGGTTTATAACAAGTTACGCTTACTGAGCACTGCCTACATGCCAGGCACTGTGCTGCGTGTTTGCAAGGCATTCTCTCACCAGCCTCGCAACATCCCCAGAAGAACAGATCTGGGATTTGTGTGTGCCCATATGTCCCCCATGGAGCCTGGGACCCCCAGTTGAAAACTGATGGTGGTGGGGCTGGGAAAGCTCCCCTTGTCCATGTTCTCTGTGGGGCCCAATGTCCCACAGGTCCCTGGCTTCCCCTCCCACCCCTTCCCCACCCTCGTCCTTCAGACAATCTCAACGCTCCCCCACTGTCTTTTCCCCTCTAGTTCACCCCAGAGCAGATCTTAGGGAAGGATATCCGGCTCCTGCGCATTAAGAAGGTACCTGGGCACATGGAGGTCGGGTAACTACCACCCTTCTCTGCCCCTACCCCTGCCCCCTCCTATCTTGGTCCCTTGCTTCTCCTACTCTCAAGAGACTCTTAGATGACCCCCTAGATCCCCACTATCCTCCTCTCTTCCCCTGAGGGTGCCCCCTCCTGTGATGCGACCCCCAAACCCTGGCCCTGCTTGGTAGCCCCAAGACTTCTCCTGTCCTCCGTGTGGCCCTGTCAAGAAGCTCATTACCCAGGTGTCCACAGGCTACTGTCTGCTTGCTCCCTAAAGCCTGTTTTCCTCTAACCAGGAGGGAGCCTTAGACCTGGCCTTGGAAGGTGGTGTGGACTCCCCGATCGGCAAGGTGGTCGTCTCGGCTGTTTATGAGGGGGGAGCCGCTGAGCGGCATGGTGAGTGGGGACCAGCCATGTCCTGGTTTGAGGATGGTGTGATGGTTATACAGGGCTCTTCAGGAAAGCCAACAGCTGCCCACTTGGACTGGTTGACAATTGCTTAAGAATACCCCTCCAGTTCATCCGCCCACCCGGTCCCACATGTTGCCTGAGAGCATACAGTGGTCCAGGGCCTGTGGGTACACAGCCAAGCCAGACACCCTACCCTCCAGGGGCTCCCCATCCAGTGGTGAAAACATGCTCAGAATTTCCAGGTACTGACAATAACAGTGTAGTCTGCCAAGGGCTGACAAAGGGGAGAAGGAAGCTGTGGGAGCTCTGAGGGGCCCCCTAACCCACCAAAGGGAAAGGGGGCTGCTGGGAAGAGACCATCAGTCAATAAATAGATATATGATTACAAACTGTGAACTATGCTATGCAGGAAAAGACCAGGATACTGTGAGAAACTAAAAAGAGAGAGTGGGGGTCAGGGAAGACCTCTTTGAGGAGGAGACATTTCATCTCAGATGTAGATGAGAAGGAAGAGAGAGAGGGCCAGGGTTTCAGGTGGAAAAGCATGTGAGGCAGGAAAGAGCTTGGCCAGCTCAGGGGCCTGAAGTGACCAGCAGGGCTGGAGCAGAGAGGGATGGCTTGCAGAACTAGCTCATGTTTCTGGTAACTTCCCTGGAGATATAGGTCTGCCTCCTTCTGAAATAGCAGAGGCCCGTAGAAAAGCTGGGGTGACAAAGATTTATCACTGGTATCCCTATCTACAGAGCAGGGTGAGGACGTGGATGGTGTGGGAAGGAAGTGCCCTTTGAGTAGCCTGGTGGTTTGTTCCCCTCATGCTTTCTGAGCCCATGTGAGCTTTCAGAAGCCAGGAGTCAGGCTTCTGCAGCTCTATAGTGACCCCCCCCCCCCCCCTTAGCCAATCCCTAGACCAGGCACATGTCACATATGGCCCAGTTGCCAATCAGTCTCATCTTCCCGCAGGCGGTATTGTGAAAGGAGATGAGGTCATGGCAATCAATGGCAAAATCGTGACGGACTACACCCTGGCTGAGGCTGAGGCTGCCCTGCAGAAGGCCTGGAATCAAGGGGTAAGAGTGAACCTCCTCCCTACCTCCCTCCTTTGCCTGCTTGCCTCAAACCCTGGCCTCTGCAGCCAGGCCTTATAGGGTAGAGGGAGCAGGGTGCCTCATCTCAGGTGGGCATCCAGGGTCCAGGCAACTCTTGAGTGATGCCCACATACCCCATCCAGCCGATGATTTCAATCTGACAATGTGGGATTCAGAAAAATAAATGTCAGTTCCTGTTCTTTAATCCAAAAGGCAGGTGACACAAATACAGACTCCAGAAGACCAGGCAACCCACCCAAGAAAAAAACTTAAGGTCTTCTCTAAGTGCACACTGACCAGGAATCAAAGAGTGCCTGAGGCTATCAGAAAATATTAACAGAAGTAGAGGACCCAGAATGGAGGCGGGGCTGATGGTAACCTGCTCTGTGCTCATTAGACACCCACCTGGGTCAGAGTCACCACATAAGGTCTCCCGGGCTGTGCACTGCACAACTCGAGGGGGTGCCCTCCTACCGGCTACAGTGTGAATGGTGCCCGCTCATGTTGTGCAATGCACAACCTGTGCAACTGTATGCAGGCAGCCGAGCCTGGGGTATTAAGTTCAGAGCCGAGGAAGCTGACCAGATGGGACTGGGACCCACATGAAGGGATGTGGAGAAGAGAAGACTTACGGGTAACATGATGACTGTCTTTGATTACCTGAAGGGCTGCATTAGGGTAGAGGGAGCAGAAGTGTTCTTTGTGGTTCTTAGAACAGAACTGGATTGGATAGAGGGAGGTCCTGGGAAGAAATTTCAGTTCAATATTAGGAGCTATTGCATGGTATAGGGGCCTAGTGATAATTCACATACCTTTTATTGAATATACCCAAGCCAAAGATGGGCACTGATGGATAAGCCAAGGATGGCAGTGATCCATTGAGGGGGTTCATGTGTTGGGATCAGGAAGCTAAGCCAGAAATTCCCTAATTGGCTATGCATCACAATAACCAAGGGACCTTGTTAAAAATGCTGTTTCCCAGGACCTACCCCAGATCTCCCGGGGCCAAGTCCATGAGTCTAGAGTTTTAAGAAATTCTGTCCACGATCCCAAGGTTGCTGCCTGGGCCTGGTCCACAGATCAGCATTTGGGAACTTGGTGTCATTCAAGGGCCTGGCAACCCTGGCCTCTGTGGTTTTGAAGCCTCAGAGACTGGAAGCTTCCCCAGACCATGGGACTGCACAGTGAGGCCCATCCCCACCAGGAGGTCCTCCAGCCCAACCTGGGCACACCTTCCCATGGGAAGAAGGTCCTAGCCAGTTGACCCTGGGCTGCGGTGCCCAGGAATGGGAACAGAGTGTCAAACGCAGACCCGCCATCAATCCCTGAGCATGCCCCTGAATCACGCACCTTCTCCCCACAGGACTGGATCGACCTTGTTATTGCTGCCTGCCCCCCAAAAGAATACGATGACGAGTTGTAAGTGTGGGGGGAAGCCTGGCCCACTGCCGCCTCTGTCTCCTTCTCCAGAACCTTGGCTGCCTTCTGCCAGCCCACTCCCAACCTCCATCCAGCCTGGAGGAATGGCTAGAAAGCACCCGAGCTAGAGAAAGCCTAGAACTAAGTCACTGTCCTCAAGCATTATCAGAGCTGCCTCCAAGATGATCTTGCCCAAATTCTTCTTTACATGTGGACAGCTAAGGCCCAGAGAGGTTCAGGTCTCAGACCAAGTGAATGATGAAGTTGGTACAAAGCCTTAGGACTTCTAATTCCCCACTCAGAACTTCACCCCCTGCACCACCATCAGCTAGGTTAAAGATGTCTGTCTTTTATTCTCTGGAAGGTCTGCCTGATAGGTAACTGCTTTCCTTCTTGCTGAGTCTTCAAGCTGCCAGGAGCACAGGCTTTGGCCCCACTTGCAGGATCTCCAAAGAGCCTTGGCCCAGTGTCCATCCTTTCTCTGCAGTTCCCTATGTGCCTGTTTCTCTCTGTTTCGTTCCTGTCCCTGTGCCTGTGTGGGTCTCTATCTCCTCCTCTCTCTGTCTCCCCCCATCCTTCCTGTCACTTTCTGTCTCCCGCCTGCCCCTCTTTTTCCCCTTCCTCTCTTCTCTCTCTTCATCACCCTCCCTCTTCTTTCTTACCCTCTCCTTTGCTGGCTTCTCTCTATCCTGGCTCTGAGTCTCTGCATCCATTTTTCTCTGTCTTTCTCTGTCTCCATCTTTGTCTCTCTCTCTCTGCCTCTCTGCTGAGTTCTGCGTATGTCTTAGAGAAATCAAGGTCCTGTAGCAACTAATTCTGGAACCAGGGCCTAGGCAGGAGCCAAGCGAAGGGAGAGGTCCGGTGGAGCTCTGCCTGGGAATAACTGAGCCCTGTTTTGTGTTTCCTGCTCCGCTCTGCGTATGTAGCTCTTCTCTTCCCTCCTCTGCAGCCGAAAACTCCCAGCCGGTCCGAAAGCTCCTTGAAGACCGTGCTCCCGTGCTTAGACACGGGTTCTTCCTGCAGCTGGAGCCTGGCAGCCCCCCACGGTGAATAGGCAGGCGGGCTGCAGGGCCCCGTCTGTCCGCGCTGCGTGCAGTGGCCGTCTGCTGCCCATGCCGTCGGCAGGTTCTTTGGACTGGTGTCTGGAGGGGCGCACGAGGCACCCTCCCTGAAGTGCCACCCAGGCTTGCTGTTGGCCATACTGGGATTGTGTTGGACTCAAAGGCCCTCCCGCTCAGGGGAGCTGAGCAGAGCCCGCTTTGTAGCATGCTTAGGACCTGGGCATCCTGACTCACCACAGCCCTTGGGACCTGCCACGGGTCCCCTGCAGCACCCCAATGAGCAGGATGGAGCAGTGAGCACCATTCTCTGCTGGACACAGACAGTGCTTCAAACCAGGCATGACGGGCTGCCCAAAGGAAGCGCAGCCTGGATTTCCCCTTCCTTGGGGGCGCCACCTTCTGGGAGCCCTGCACCACCATGCCCGTGCTTGGGCAGAGCCAGGGCAATTAAAAGGCAATTAAGGCTGGTCCAAAGAACCAGGGTTGGCCTATTGGGGTTGTTCATGTCCTGTTGTGACCTGTCGTGGCCTGAGCCCTGCTCAGACCAAGCTGTCCTCCGTGCCTTCTCTCTCCCGTGACTCCGGATTCTTATCTGTGGGACACTGTGGAGCCCAGCTTTGGGATGTGTTTCCCACCCTGTGACAGGGCTGTGCCCATGGACAGAGCTGGCAGGTGGCTGTGAAACTGGTGTTTGGTGTGGTCTAAAGCCCACAGCTGGCAGCATCTAGGGCTGCCCCAGGCCTGGACTTATGACTTTTCTGTTACAAGTTTCTCAAAACATAAGGGCCTTATGCTCTCAGACCACTGGCCTGCTATGCCGTGGTTTCTGGGATGGCTTCAGTAGCCCTATGTTTTCTGTCACTTGTCATCTGCTCTTTGTGAGGGAGCCCAGCCCCTCTGCTTTCTGGTTCCCTCCTACCTCATCTCAGGTTTCCCTCCTGCTTTCTCCCTGGCCTCCTGTGTGCTGTGGCTATGGCTGGTGTGTAGCTCCTCGGGGCCCACACCAAGAGGGGCTGCCAGAGGGTGCAGGACCTTGTACCACTGAGGAGTCCTCCCTGTTGTCAGGCTCTTCCCGGGGCTGAGTGTGCACCCACAAGGCCTGCACCCTCCTGGTCTGTTTCATCTTCCCCACAGGACCTTCTTTTGAAGTCCAGAAGGAGAAACCAAATTCACCCCTAGAAGCCAGTGAGCCCTGGACCCAGCCTTCTGAACACAAAGCCTGGAACCAGCCTTGAGAGACACCAGCCTGCAGAAACCCTGGAAACACAGCCAGCACCCAGAGGTTTCAGACTCCCGTTGGCCCTGTAGAAGTGCTGCGTAAGGAGCACCTCTGGCCATTCCTTCAAAGGCCAATATGGAGGGAGAGAGCAGCCAACTGTTCTGAAAAGGGCCCCTGGGAACCAAACTCTCATGTCTTCTCTCCGGCCCTGTGAATTTGGTCTCTCCCAGCCCTGGGAGACTCCTCCCTTGAAATCCAATAGGACCTGACTCTTAGGTCTCTCTCCACCCCTCTGCTCTCACTCCTGCTGTCATTGCTGCTAAGATTGCTGCCACAAACCTTACTCTGAACTCATCAATAAAATAAACAGATTTCTTTTCCAGCTCACAGGAGAGAGTGTGGATTTGGGCAGTAGATTTGAGACTGTCAAATAAAAACCATAAGCTTTTGGCTCCTAGTCAAGAGTGAGAAACAGAACCCAGTGCTGGGATTTGGGTCTGACATGAAGAACATGATCAAATGGCCAGGGGCTGGCTTGAAGCCAAGGCTGGGGCAGCAGGAGATGGGCTGAGCTGCACTGCCACTTCTCAGCAGAAAGGTGGCAGGAAATGAGGCCATTGTGGTAGGGATTTTGCTCAATTCCAGAAAACATAGCTGAAGGCAGGAGCCCCAGATGGTCATCTCAAGCTGTGGGGTGCCCCAGCATGGCTACAGCAGCTTCCCCTGAGGTCACCAAGGCAGGATGTGAGTGAGGGAGGTGTAGAGGTCCACTCCATCCATGAAATTACATCCAGCAGAACCTCATGGGAGGAGCCAAGGAGGCAGGGTTGCCAGGGAGTAAGCTGAGGCCCTCCTGGTTACAGGGCCCACAGACGTTCTCAGGCTAGCTCCAGGGAAGAGAGTGGGGTCATGTCAATATGGGCTTCTCATGGAAAGCCAAGCCAAGGAGACATGGTGTCCCCAGGCCTCCTGAGAATTAGAAGTGGAAAGTGGTTCTGATTTACTGTGTCTCAGAGGAGCAGCTCTGTCTGTTTAGGCCTCTGTCTCTGCCACCAGCTTCCTCTGCCTCCCCAGGGCTCAGCTTGAACATGGCCATCATAATCTTTTTCCTAACTCTAGGTGACTTTCAGCTCTAGCTCCATCACCACCACCTGGCTCAGTTTCCATTTTCCAATTCCCAATTCCTAAGGCAGAATATGTTTGGGCCAACTCACCTGAGTGGGCAGCCCTGGGGTCAGGGGCCATTCCTAGGTCCAATCAGCTGTGGCCAAAAGGTGGGGTCACGTCCCACCCAACATGGCTGCTGAGGCAGTAGGGATTGTGGGCAGCAAGTCATGATTAATGGGAAGGGCAGGGGAAGAAAGAGAGAAAATCTACTGGACTTTCTGATCCCAGTGCAGACAAAGCCACAATGACCTTCTAACGGCTGGCTCCCAGAGACAGCAGCCATGCTGAGGAATTCTCTGTGTTTTCTCATCTAGCTCCTAATTTGGCTGTGGAGACAATTCCAAAACAAAGGTAAAAGGAGGGTGGGGCTCATATTTGCTGCTACCTACTGTGTGCTAGACCTGGGCTGAACCCTGGTGCCTGCCATCTCAAACTGCAATGACTGGGATTGACGCATGGCCGCCCAAGGAACCTCGTGATAACAGCCAACACTTAGCATTCACTATGTGCCAGGTACTGTTCTAAGCACTAAGCTCCCCTTCTCCCCTCAACAACTCTACAAAGTAGGTACTACTCTCATCACCATCCCCATTTTGTTAGAGAAGATTGGGGTACAAAGAGACAGGTGACTTTCACTAGGTCACATGAGAAAGTAGTGGAGCTGGCATTTGAAGCGCAGGCACTCTGGCTCCAGAGGCCGCACCCTTCTCACTACATGCTGTCTGTATAGGGCAGGGCAGGCCTCACTGGAATGTCTCAGGTTCCAGACCTCTGGCAGAACAATTTTCCCCGTAGTTGAAGAACAACTAACATTCTTCTGCTCGGCGATGGTACCTGCTCTTGGGATTCACAAGCACTGCAGCTGAGGCCTCCTGCTTGTGGATGCTGAGAATTTCACCGTTTGAAGTTATCTACAGCTATTCTTAGTTCTTGGCACCTCAGAGTGAATGAGTTTATCAGTGCTGATAAATGAGACAATAAAGAGGGCTTGGAGCCCCTGGTTAGAGCAGAGGGGCAGGGAAAGTGTGCCCCTGCTCAGGGTGGGAAGAGGGAATAGGGGAGGCTGGGATGTGGGTGGCATAAGTCCTGAGCCATGACGTTGCCTAGCGCTGGCAGGGTGTGTGGCCTGCAATGGGCTTCAGCTTTTTTTTTTATGAAGCCTGACTGCCTCTTCACTAGCATCAAGGACATCAATTCTCATGTATTGGACAGTTGTCCCATGTTGAACCCAAGGTACACAGCTCTCCCCAGCAGACATTGGCAATAACCAGGTAAGAAGTGGAACAGCCTAGAGAATGTGTATCGAGGGCCTAAAGCAGTTTTTGACCTTCGGTGGGGACCTTCAGAGGCACTGCTGAGACGAGAGTCCACTAGGGGCACTGGGCCAGACCTGGGAATCCACTTCAGTGCCAAGACTGAGTATTCAGGACTAAGACCCATCCAGGCAAAGGGCTGCCCATGCACCACCCATTGGCTCCCACACGCGTGGCAGACATCACTGCTTTAATCTCAGAGCTCTCTCTAACCAGCCAAACAGGTGGCCACTAACTACTGATCAAACCTGCCCCACAAGATGAGCCCTACTTGATACCTTTGAACTGAACTCCCATCCTTGGGTATTCAGGAAAATTGAGGCCAAGGAGGGGGTGACTTATCCAGTGTCCCCCTAACTTGGTGGCAGAGCTACCATTTCTATTGCACTGTGGAAACAAAACCGAAAAAGGCTGGGAATTCAAGGTGCCCTTTGACTCTGAACTTTTAGCATTTTATCTCATTGAACTTGTTTCCCATAGCTAGTCCCTGGGTTTGCTGAGTTGGCCTTGAGCCTCTCACCTCTGCATCTGGAAGTCAGAGTGCAAGGGCTGGGCATATGGTCTCCCTGCTTCAGAGACACCCCTCTAGGCCTGCGCGGGGCTAGGAAGCTGGTTTTCATCCAATTCCAACCTAATTCCCAAGCCTGAGATTTGGATAAAAATCTGTTTTCAGAGCTGAAAGCCCTTTTCTCTCCTGCCCTTGCAGTGATCCTTCCCAAGTCCCTGGGGCCCAGGCTGGCCATGCTCTGTGAGAACTGGAAGGCCAGGCACAGCCCCCTGGGAAAGGCAGGTGGGGGCTGACACAGGGAGAGGGCAGAGGGCCAGAGGCCCTGCCACAGCTGTCCTCCTGGGGCCTGGAGGTTGCAGCCCAGGACCCCACTCACTGGCCTTGGCAGGAGTAAGGTTGCTAACTACTAGGTATTTACTGTGTGTCAAGCACTGTGCTGAGCCTTAAACATGTAGTGACATTTAATCATTTCAAGACATTACTAAGAGAGAGACAATGATGTTATGTTCATCGAGGAAACTGATGCACCAAGACTTAAGTAAATGCCTGAGTTAAATAGACAGTACGTGGAAGAGCCAGGACGTAGACCCAGGCAGGGTGGCTCCAAGAATCCACAGCATAACCCCCATGCTATGCTGCTTCAAGCAGATGAGAAAGAAACAGCATGTGGACTATGCTTTCAGGAGCAGCAGGGAAAACTCCAGCCATAAAACACCTTCTCTCTGCACCTATCTTCTCTCTGCTCCATTGTGTCCTTCATGCTACAGAGTAAAGCAGCCACCACCTGGCTCTCCTTAAAACTCTTCAACGCCTCCCATGCTGTCCTCACGACAAAGTCGAAACCCTCAGCCTGACATATAAAGTCCACCACCTGACCAGTGGAGGCATTTGATTTGGATTCTCCAGCCCCAATGGAAAAAGGGATGCTTTTCTCCAAACCATGGGGCTCACTCTTCCTGACAAACTCCAAGTTCTGTCCTTCGCCCCAGCCCCAGACCACCCACTTCATTAATTAATTATCTTCTCAAGAGCAGACTGGCTATTCAAAAGCTTGATATTGAATATAATTACCTATTTGAATTTTTATTGTACTCATTTTATCTAAAAATAGACGTTGAACTCTACATGGGCATCAGGGGAGTACTTCAGGAATGTTTCCTTCAAACAGGTAAGTGTTAGGTAGTGGCTATGAGTCTCCCACCGTCTCTGTCTCTCTCACCCCCAATTATCCCTCCCTCCCTTCCTTCCAGGTTTCAGCTTACCCGGGTGGAGAGGTCTTTCTTTGCCCAAGCACCAAAGGGGTCTCCTTCCCTCCACCCCCTCCGAATCATAGTTGCAGGCTACCCACACTTAGCCCCATTTATGCACCGAGTTTGCACCAGTGCGCAAGGAAGTCAGCTAAATGCATTTCGTATAGGCGCGTATACTCAAGCAGCAAGTCTAAATAAGGACCTGGGCTTGCTCTCCAGACACCACTTGCAGACAAGGCCACCCACCTTGCTCCCACTCTCTTTTTGCCTTCCTCATTTACCCCACCCCTGCCCCAGCCAACCGGTTTCTCAAGAGGAAGCTCCCAGGCTCTGCTACTTAGTTTGCTGGGGGACCTTGGGCAAGTGAGTTTTCCTCTCTGCCTTATGCCACCTGTCGTAAAGGGAGATGACAGTCTAGCCAGATAATGCAACAAAGGGCTTGGAACTTTGGTCTTGTCCACTTATGTTTTAGATAGGAGCTCAATTAATTACTGAAAATCAGTAAGTGTTGCAGCATTATTTACAATAGTCAAGACATGGAAACAACCTAAGTGTCCACCGATGCATGAGTGGGTAGGAAAATGTGGCATGAAGTGGAATAGTATTCAGCTATAAAAAGAAGGAAATCCTGCTATTTGCGACAACGTGGATGAACCCTGAGGGCACTATGCTAAGTGAAATAAGTCAGACAGAGACAGATGCCATATAGTCTCATGTGGAATCTAAAACAGCCGAAGTCATAGAAACAGAGAGCAAACTGGTGGTTGCCTGAGGCAGGAGGATGGGGGGCTTAGAAGGGGAGTCGAGAAGGGAAATGGGTAAAGGGAGTAGAAAGATATAAACTTTCAGTTATAAGATAAATAAGTTCTGGGGATATTATGTGCAGCATGGTGAATATAGTTAAGAATACTTTATTGTATATTTGAAAGTTGCTAAAAGAGTAGATCTTAAAAGTTCTGATGACAAGAAAAAAATTGTAAATAGGTGAGGTGATGGATGTAACTAAACTTATTGTGGCAATCATTTCCCAATACACACACATATCAAAGCATTATGTTGTACATCTTAAACTTATACAATGCTATATGTCAGTTATATCTCAATAAAACCGGACAAAAATCAATAAATGCCTTAGGATTTCAGGCAAGAAGCCCTCAGCTGATCTGGAAATAAAAAGCCAGACATGAGGTGAACTGTGAGCCAGGCTTTCTCACTCACATGATCCAGGAGGGAGGGACCCTTCTTCCTCCTTTGTGGTATAGGATCAGGGAGATTGACCTGCCCAAGGTCATGGCTGGTCGGCTCGTCGGGTAGTTCTGGGACCTAAAGTTCCCCGGCATAGAGTGTGGGTCCAGGCAGCCTCTGCTCAGGGGACAGGAACTGGGGGCAAAGGCAGGTTTTTCAGGAGCACCCTATCTTCCCTGGCCTCAGCCCCAGCTCTGGCAGGGCCCTCCAGGCCCAGACAGCTGAGACAGCTGTCAGCAGTCAGGCTGTGCCAGAGAGAGGCATGCTCTTTAGCTGAGCCCACATGGAGGTTCTCCTGCAGTGTAGGCCCAGGTGGGGAAAGGGGTAGGTCAGCACACCTAAGGGGATCCCACAGTGCCGGGCCAGATCATGAATGGTTCCTATACAGTTCACATTTCCCTCTGTCGCTAATGGGAGTTCTTTCCAAAGCAAATCACCACAGGGTAATTTGTGTGGCTGCTTTACCCACAGTGTGAGGCCCCTGTCAGCAGAGCTCCCTCACTCAAGTGCTCCCATCTGGCCTCCTGGCTGATGCCAGTGTCAGATGCTGTGACTTGGACTTTCAAAATGCACAGATATGCACGTTTCCCCAAAGGTCTGTTCTTCAGGGCCTGCACTCCCTTCTCAGCCTTCTCAGGAGCATCTCGGAGGCAGAAAAGTCCTCAGTATGCCCAGCATCCCTTTGGGAAGGGTTAACAGCACAGGCTTTGGAGCCAGGCCTAACTGGCTTTGAGTCCTTTCTCTACCCATTCCCAGCTGTGTGACCTTGGGAGATCTAACTCCTCTGAGCCTCAGTTTTCTCTAATAGTAACCACTCAGCAGTTACTCTGAGGTTCAAAACAGGGAAAGTGTGTTGCACATACTAAGCATTCAACAAATGTTGGTGAAACAAAAGGGAGAAAATCTCTTCCCACTCCCCCATTTATCTGTCCAGGAAGAGAGCAGATTTGAGGATGGTCAGCAGCTTGGGAAGGAAACAGACATGCTTGAGAAACCCTGAGTGCCTGTGCAAACTGATGCAAATGCTGAATAGCTCTGGGGAATAAAGGGCATGTTTTTAAAAAGAGGCTGTATGGAAGCAAGGCAGTGGAGATACATAATAACACATGAGGGAGAAGGCCATTGAGGGTAGAGAAATGGGGGGATTTTACTAAGTTTCTGCTGTGATGTGTGAAAATTACAACCTTCCACCTCCCCTTGAAGAGTTCAGCAAAGCCTCTGTTTTTCATTGATGGGCTGGGGAGCTGGATCTTTTGGGGATGAAACGGGAGGCTGCGTGGCCTCAAGTGTGTAGAGCATCCAGGTCATGCATGGAATCGCCTTCTGAGTTATGTTATTGCAGTAAGAATGATCTTGGACCAAAACTTAAATGAGCAAGAACAAGAACTTTAATTTCTTTTTTTTTTTTTTTTAAGAACTTTAATTTCTATTTCAAGCCCCCATTCCACCACACTGGCAGAAAACATTAACACTGGGCTTTCTGGAAGTTCTTTCCCTACCTCCCCAGTTATGTGGTGCCAGGATACTGGAAAGGTGCATCTTGTTCCTACATCATCCACCCATGCAAGCATGGCAGAGAGTCCCTTGCCTCTGCCAGTCTGGTGGCCCTGCCTTGGGGTAAGGAAACCTTTCTTCAAAATAGCCCGTGTGTGGATTTTCTGGCACAATGTACAGCTTTTTGCTTGCTGGGTGACTATCCCTGGCCTCCCACCCCACCCCACCTCCCCACACATACACACACAGCAGGCTGGCAGGGAGGCTGGGCGCAGGTCCCTGCTCTCAACACCTTCTCCTTCTCCCTGCCTCCTGGCATAGGCAGGACGGACATGAAAGGGAAAATCACTCTTCCCTCCCGATTCCAGCCGTGACATTTTGTCTATAACTCAATCCACTTTTTTAGTGGCTTAATAGTCTTCTAAGTCCCCCCAAGGACACACTTTGAAACAGCAATTGTCGGCTTTCTACCTGACCATAGCTTCAATCAGCTGCCTGAAAGAGGGATGAGGGGAGGGGAGGGGAGGAGACAGCTTTTCTGAGTACAGATGGACCTACTTTATTCTCTGTATTTATTGCACAGTATTCCACAGTATGGATAATATCATGATTTTTTGTTTTTGTTTTTAACTAACCCACTACTGATTGGGGTTACTAAAAGAGTTAATTTCTTGGAATATCACCCCACCCTATCGTGTCATCAGTATCATCCGAATGACCTTCTCAGACTTAATCATTGACACACACCTGATCAGCCAGACAGAGACAGGGCACTCAAGCCCAAACATCAGAGCTGGAAGAGACTTTTATGAAGCTCTGCACCCCCCCCCCCTTGCCTGACAAAGGACGGGAGGGGCCCTGCCTTAGGCCACACCCACCCAGTGGGCCAGTGAGTGAGGAGAATCCGGCTCCCAGAAACCCGGGTCGGGTTTTCCATCCTGCAGGGAGGAAGGCTGGGAATTCTCCAGGGGAATAAATACCCCTGCTCTGAGCAAGCTCCTTGAGCCTGCCCTTCCTCCAGCAGGCTGTGTTCAGAAGCTAGAAGGCGTCGCTGGAGGTGGGAAAACATGAGACCCAGCGCCTCCCCATAGAGACATTTGGAGCTCCATGTCTATTTCTGTTGTAGAAATAAATGGTTTCCTGCAGCACAGGTTGCTCCACATCCATGCCTGGGACATCTTTCCATGTCTATATATGTAACTCTATTATCTGTACTTGCCTCACAGCATCCCCAGTATGAATAACACTACGTTACTTGGTTTGTTTTGTCTTGTTTTACCCATCCCCTTACTGATGAGCATTTGGGTTGTTTCCAAGATTACAATCCACACTAATGCCCCTTTATGCACCTGACTCCACACTTTCAAATAACTCTGCAGCCACACGGTGGGCAGTGTGATGGGCATCTTTACTATAAAGCTCAGTGTAGGGAAGAGTGACATTTTCCCACAGTCACACAGTGGGTTTGTGCTAAAGATGACCAACACAGTGCCCCACTCCAGGCCCCAGACCTAATGTTCTCTTAGTCCCAGCTGAGGATCCTTAATAGTCCTTTACACTTGGGTCCAGCTTGGGCTGGATTCGGCTTTTTGTTTATTTCAAATGGCCTGGAAGAGGCAAGTGTGTGGGTTGTGCCAGGAACTGCATGCTGAGTGCCAAGGAAGGGATGAGCCACTAGGTAACCTTCAATGATTAGGGGTCCCAGGGGATGAAGTAGACTGAACCATCTCCCTGGCTTACAGAGCATATTTAAATCCGTGATCTCATTTTAATCCTCTGGGGTCGGTATTACTATCTTCCCATTTAGAAAGGAGGAAAGTGAAGCACAGAACGGTGACTTGTCCAACACCGCACAACTAGTAGTGGCAGATGTTGGGGGCTTGTTATTTAAAAATACATATACTGTTAATACTAAAAGGAAAAATACCATTGCAGAAAGTGTGAAAAACTGAAAGCGTAACTACAAAAACAAAATGGCAACACTGTAGAAAGTTTGGAAAAAAACTTGGATCTAAAAAAAATATATTGTTAGGTGATCGTCTCATCACTCTGAACCTCAGTTGTCTCATTTTTACAGAAAGAAAATGGTAACAGCAATCACAAGCACAGCAATGGCAGGTAACATAAAACTGCCCACTGCCCACCACCCTAATGCAATAGCCATTTGCAGGTCTGAGCTTCCCCCTCAGGCTTGCATTCAAACATCCATATTTAATATGGCTATAATCATAGGAAATACAATTTTGTTTCCTCCTTTCCCCCCAACATTATCTCATAAGCTTTGCTCACTTGGCTACATGGATTCAGCAGCTGCCTTTTCAGAGCCGGCATTCACCCAGATTAATTAATTCCTGCCGCTAGTGCTAAACATTTACCGCCACCAAATATTCGCTGTTTTGGCTGATGCTGCAGGCAATATCTTTCAGCTTCAGAGAGATTCCCCAAAGTCAAAGACTGTCTGAGACCTTGGGACCCTGAGCACCTGCCCTCCCCAAGCTATTCACCCAAACCCACCTGCCTTCTGCCCTGGTGCCTGGTCCTGCCCTGGTGGCTTCCAGGGCCTGAGGCAGAGCTGAGACCTTGCCTGACAATGTCCTTACAAGGCTCCGACATCAAAGCAGCTTCAGGACAGGCTCAGAGAAGCTCACAGGGAAAAGAGCTTCCCTTGGTGTCCCCTAGCTCCTCCTGAGAACTCAGGAAATTCTTCTAAAAGCTAACCTACAATCCCGTTTGCTTTTCTTTCTTCATAAGACATAAACTTTTTTGGCCATAAACCTGTGAGAATCTCTCTAAAACCTGCGGGAATACATAGCATTGTCTATAATTTTACCAGGTTCTTTAACTCCTTAAACCTGTCCGGATCAGATTAAGAATACAGCCTAGGGCGACTTTCTCTCTTTCCGTCCATCCTGACTGCCTCCAATTGCTTTCACTGTATACAACTCCACCAGCAGCTTCTTTTTCAGCTTTGGGCCACGGTCCAATGTACCCATTCACCTGCCAGTCGCTGGGGAGGTTTCAGTGTATTAGATGCACGCCTTAGGAAGATGGGGAGGTGCGGTGGGAATCTGAAGAGCTGAGTTCAAATTATGCTTCCCCACTTGTTGGCAGCGAAACCTTCGGTTACTCATATAACCTCCCTGAACCTCAGTTTTCTCATCAGAAAAGGGGTTGTGGGAGGTGAGATTACAACTTGTACTTAGCAAAAGTGTTGGGAGATCCTGTTTGTGAAAGCGCTGGATACACCATTAAGCACCCATGAGTGCCCCGCGTCTGGGACCCCTTTTAAAAATATTCCAAGCCCCCCACCCCAACCCAGGTAATGTTCACTGCTTTTCTTTTCCGTATGGGGTGGGGACTTGCGCCACTCTGTCCCCGCAAGGACCCTCCGATCTAACTACACCTGCTGGCGCCCTGCGCAGGTGAGCTCCCACTCGAGACCCCGAACGCTCCCACTCGAGACCCACGCGGACCCTCCGCCTCGCTTCTGCACGCCCCACTCTTCCACCCAGACTTGAGCTTGCCCACCCACCCGAGCTGCGGGCCCCCTCGCCAAGCGCACGCGCGGGGGGCGCTCACCGGGCGTCCCCGGGCACTTCTGGGCGCGCCGCGCGGCCGCAGCGGCTGAACCGCGGGCCCAGCCTGGCCCGGCTGGTCGGGCTCCCGGCCGCCCCCCGGGCCCCGCGGAGAGCGGAGCAGCGCGAGCGAGGTTGCGGGGAGCGGGAGAGCGGCGGGGCGGGGCGGGGCCCGCGGGTGGGGGGCGGGGGCCTGGCGGCCGGGCCGGGCAGCTGAGCCGCCGGGGACACAGGCGCGGAGGCGCGTGGAGCCAGCCGCAGCGGAGCCCGCGCCCGCCCGCGCCGCCATGCCCCTGGCCTTCTGCGGCAGCGAGAACCACTCGGCCGCCTACCGGGTGGACCAGGGCGTCCTCAACAACGGCTGCTTCGTGGACGCGCTCAACGTGGTGCCGCACGTCTTCCTGCTCTTCATCACCTTCCCCATCCTCTTCATCGGTGAGCGCGCGTGGGCGGCGGGGGGGCGCGGGGAGGGGGGAGGAGCAGGGGACGCCGCGCTCCGCACCTGGCCCCTTCCCGCCCCGCGACCGCCGCGAGTCCCCCTCCCGAGGTCCCCGCGCTCGCGCAACTGCACGTCCCCTCGCTCCCCGGGGCGCCCCCAAACCGGCCTCGAACGCGGCGGACGCTCCTGACCCAGGGGACTGCCAAGTTTTGCCACCTCAGGGCCCGAGATGCGATGGAGAAAAGGGAGAACAGAGGTTTCTGCACAAACTGGAAAGGTCTGGAGGGCTCTGGCTGCAGCGAGCCGGGTCACCCCTCCCCAAGGCACCCTCCCTGCCAGCCGCGGCTGGGCCCAGGAGAAGGGCAGCCTGCGCCTCGCAGGCGGGCTGGAGGCCCTGCAAACCCCTGTGCGTCTCTGACAGCCCCAAGGACCCACTGGGCCTGGACGGGGAGAGCCGAGAGAGAGCGAGGGGCTGGGATCGCCTCCTCTGCCGCCTCACCTGGGCGCGTTGTCTCCCGAGCGCAACTTCTCCGGCTCTGTGCCAAACAGCCCCTGACTTTGGACGCCAGAGGCCCCCAGCGCCCCTGCTTGAAAGCTCGCTGCAAAGTTGGGCGCCACTGCCCTGATAATCATGCGTGCCCATTCACAGGGTTCCCCTCATCCTTCCTCAAGACCTTGAATTTCCCAAGCTGGCCATCTTTGCCAACTCATAGGGTGTCCCCTGTCTCCCCAAAAAGTGTTAATTCACTCTAAGAAAAAAAAGCAAATCTTAAAATTAATATATAGCTTTTGAGAAGAAAGAAAATATTGTAACAAAATTAAAAAGAGCAGGATGCTGCAGAAGCAGAGCTGCTGGTTATTGACAAAAACAAACAGAAACAAGAAGGAAGCATATGCAACATATGCTCATATGTGTATAAAAAATTATACCAGCATTTACACTTCTGTTCTCAACCAAATGGTTTATTTATGTGATAACTTGTCATACAAGAGATCAGTACATAAAATGAGTACCTGCATAGGTGGGCCTGGGTGGGTCCAGGCATCATGTTTGCATATTTAGTTTGTGTGTTCTAGACTCCGGCATCCTCATGCACAGGTGTACAAAGGGGTACGCTCCTCACCCCCATGGTGGACCCAATGCCTGAGCACCTTCCTGGGGTTGGTGCACCTTCCTCCCTGTTCACCAGGCTTCCCACCTCTTCCTGGCTCTCCTTGCAGGATGGGGCAGCCAGAGCTCCAAGGTACACATCCACCACAGCACGTGGCTCCACTTCCCTGGGCACAACCTGCGCTGGATCCTGACCTTCATGCTGCTCTTTGTCCTGGTGTGTGAGATCGCGGAGGGCATCCTGTCTGATGGGTAAGTCACTCTGAGAACTCAGGAGAATGGATCTGCTCCAGGGTGTTTCCTGAAAGGCTCAGGGAGACCCCAGCTTACCTGCATCCCATGAGCCAGTATCCTTTGCTAATAAATCCAGCAACTGTTTATGCAACATGTCCCATGTGCCAGGCTCTCTGTGCCAGGCACTGAACACAAGTGAGCCCCAGTGCCTGCTCTCAGTGAAGTAGGGTGGAGGGAACCCAGGTGTGCATGCCACAACCCAGTGAAATAATCCTAGAGCCTATTAGAGTGCCCCAACTTCGTGGAAGATACCCAGCCTCTTCTACAAGCTGCTGGAGTTACCTTCTTGGGGGAAAAGCATTCTTGCTTAAGATCTTTCCTTGGTTTCCAATTGTATATAATGGCCCAGGTCCTCAGCCTGGCACCCATCGTCCTCACAGTCAGCTCTCCGTGCCTGTAGGAACAAAGGCACCACCTAGAAAAGCGGGTAGGGTGGGAGAAGTGCACGAGGCTGAAGCATGAAGCCAGCAGGTGAGGGAGGGGAGCGATGGAGGCTGAGTGTGACCAGCTTGGCACTTTTAGGTGAGAACCCTAGGGGGTGTCCAGGCAGGTTTGGAACCAGGGAAAGCCTGGAGGTAGAAACTGCACTTAAGAAGTGATGGCAGTAGTCTAGGTGAGAAATGACAGCAGCTGAAAAGGGTATGTCAGCAGTTGGGGATGTAGAAGAGGAGGAGGTGACTCAGCCCTGTCACTAAGGAAGAATAGAAAAGTAAGCAGGACTCGGCAACTGCCTGGGTGAGGAGTGTTGATGAGTAGGGGTATTTGGTTTAAATATCTGAGGTCCAACCCCTCTGAGATGGAATCAGACTGTGCCCAGACTCCACTTCTGCCAGCCCTGGCTCCTGCATCTGGATGGCAGGAGGATGGGACCCCCCACCTCCCCAAACACTCCCACCCTCAACGTCCCTGCAACCTGGCTTCGGCTGTAATCTCTGTAACTGCTTGCCTTGGGGCTCCTCCTGATTATCAAAGTCCCCAGACCAGCAAGAAGATCAGAATGCATACTGCCACATAACTAATAGGTGACAAGTCGCCAACACCCCTTTCAAAGCACACAAATGCTAGATAGGGGAGGGATGCCTTGTGAGCCTTCAGGCCAGAAATACACACTGGGTTATAATTAGCGGTGACGGAGAGGAAGACACTCTGCCCATGGAGAAGGTAGGCCTGGGTCTTCTGCTAGCGCTTCTGCTATGTGCATACCAGCTGAGGGACTTTGGACACACCACCCAGTCTCTCATTATTATGAAACGGGCACCACAGTCCCTGCCTTGCCTGCCTCACAGGGCCATGGAGGGTAAAATGAGAGCACAAACAGGGTGCCAAGCAAGGAGTGGCAGTGCCCTGGGCAGACAGCATATCCCCAGAATGTGGGAGACTAGAATGAATCAGGTCGAGAATGTCTGCCTTTGGCTGTCCAGCAGCCCCTCCTCTGTGGGCTAAACCTGTATCCCAAACCTCTCCAGCTCAGTGCAAACCGCCATCTCCTCCCCAGCAGGCAGGTCAGCTCCTGAACTGGGCACTTGCTGGTCTTTGCTGGCCTCCCCCTGTGACCCCAAACCCCTGAACAAGCAAGCTTGGGGGAAGAGCATTAGAAAGGAGCAGACAAGAGGAAAAGCCACAGTCCCTGCCCTGGGGCACCGCCAGTCCACCCTGGCTTGGGTTTGCAGACATGCCTGGAAGTCTAGGGAGCAGGTGGGGTGGGGGCTGGTTAAAGCAGTGGTCTTCAAATCTGACTTTAATTTAAGGTAAGCCTCATTTAGTGATTAATCGAGGCATCCTTAACCTGCAGGGCTTCCTGTCTTCCTTTGGGTATTATTTCTGTGTGTAATGGGTTCAGGACAACCAGAGAGAGCAGTATGGGTTAATGAGGAAGCACTTTTAAAAATATATAAGTAGAATGTTTTCCGAGACCACCATACACTGCATAAAGCCCGTATGTAAAAAATTTTACCTAATTTCTTACATAATTTCGTGTATATTATTCAGGAAAGCCTCTGAAACCTACTTTATAAAATCATGTCATGAATTTTTTTTTCAATTATGGTTATTCCTCATCTTATATCATCTTATAAAATGTTTATCATTTCCACCTTCTATTGCAAAAAAAAATTTATTTAAACTTAATGATGCAACATTCTAGATGTCACTTTAAAATTGTGTGAGAAAGTATATGGTTTTCCAAAATTATTTCAAGGAGTACAGAGGCAGGAGTTCTGAAGCCCCCTGGGCAGAGTGTTGGTTGCTCTCACTATCCCCAGTAGTGACTGATTGTCTTATACCCCTCATATCAGTATTTTGCTGAAAATATCCACTAATCAAGGATTAAAGAATACTGACATTTACCCCATCTCATTTAACAAGAAATCTGAAGGTTGCCTTTTTTAGTTGGCTTGGTGACTTAGTGATGGCATCAGGGACTCAAGCTCTCCCCATCTTCATACACCATCCTCTGTGTGCCTGCTATATCTTCCCTTGTGGTCACAAAACGGCTGCCCAGCTGCGGGTATCACTCAGGCAAGGACAGAAGGGGTCAGACTCCCCCACATGCCTCTTCCTTATGCAGATATCCTCTGCAGGCTTTCCTTTATATCTCATTGGCCAGAATTGGGTGATATGACCACGCTTAGAGCACTCACTGGCAAACAGTTATGGAATTGCATGGCTGCTTGCACCAATCACCATCCATTCCCTGGGCCTGAGTACACTGCTGTTGGAGCAGACTTGTAGTTCTTTCAGCATGGAAGGAGAGGAGCATGCTATTTGGTGAACAGCTCACCCTGCCTCTCTACTTATGCCCTAGTCCCACCAGACCACTTCGGGTTCCAACATGGCTCTGCTCATGTTCCCTTCTCCTTCTCTGCCGAACTCCTGTTCATCCTTCAAAGCCCAGTCCGGTGCCACCTCCTCCATGAAGCTCCTTTGTCCACCAGCTCCTTTGCGCTCTCACCCTTCTGTTCATCTGCAGTATCACTTCCTTAGACTGTCTGGTCAGTCAGCTCTGAGCTTGTCGCCCACTCCCTACTGTCAGTTGTCGAGGGTGGAGACCCTCGGCATGCTGTATAGAGGGAGCAGTGCGAGCAAGAGCAGCACCAAGGCGGAAGACTAGAGAAGGCCTTCTAGCAACAGAGGGGATCCCAACATGGCTTCTGTAGAAAGAGCAGTCTGGGCAGTGCTAGAAGAATGGTTTGAGGTCACATCACTGACCTTTGGTGCTGGCTGTGGGTCTTGCTATCTATAGGAGAGAGCCTTGGAAGGACATGATCAGGACCAAGTGAGGTGAGCCTTCTCACCAGTCCTGGGGAGGCCTCGGGTCTGGGAGACAGCTCTGGCTCCCTATGGGTCTTATCACCAGACCAGAGCCCACCCACCAAGGCCTCTGTGAGTTAAAGTGGGGATGAGCTGGTATTGGCTGCCTTCATCCCCAGCCTAAGGGAGGGAACAAAAACAGTGACCTTGGCCTTGTTACTTAACCTTTCTATGCCTCAGTTTTCTCAACTGTAAAATTAGGAGGCTAAGAGTACCAACTTCATGGACTTTTATGAAGATGAAATGAGTTAACATACACGAAGTGCTTAGAACAGTGCCCAGTACACAGTAAATGCTCAATAAATATTGACTATCGATGTTATTACTACACTACCTGGGAGGAGTACCAATGCTGACTTATGCTGTTCATGTTAAATGGGGCTGCCACTAAGAGAGCTGTGGTATGTAGGCTCCTGTACTGCCCAGAGAACCCCGAGGACAGAGACCCAGCTGTGCTCACTCTCAGAAAAGTGGTTCCAGGCCAGAGCCTTTGCAGCTGTAACTGCTGAGGCTGGCTTCCCTCTGCCAGGGTCTGTGAGCATGAACCCCGGGAGAGAAGGCCATGAATTCCAAAGACTGAACACCAAGCCTTCGTAGCATCTCCCTGTGGCCTCCTAGGACCTTTAGTTAACAGGCACATTTGGGGTATGCACTGGGCAGAGCTGTCAACATATGGTGTGGAGCTGTGCATGTGTCCTGGGGGCCCCACTGTGTGCTGAGCCCTAAGCCCGAGGCCTGGGCTGCTCTGTTGGGGCACTCAGCATATCCACATCCTGTCTGTCTATCTGTCTCTCTCTCTTGCCCCCATCTCAGGGTGACAGAATCCCGCCATCTTCACCTGTACATGCCGGCTGGGATGGCGTTCATGGCTGCTGTCACTTCCGTGGTCTACTATCACAACATCGAGACCTCCAACTTCCCCAAGCTGCTGATCGGTAGGGGGGGTAAAGGGGCCGGGGAGGGACAGGTACCTCCATTCATTCTGTCAGTTCATGTTTACTGAGGACTAACCATGTGCCAGGCACTCTTCTAAGTGCTAGACGTTCAGAAGTGGGGAAGAAAAAAACCCTGCCATCGTGGCGCTTACAGACAGGCAAAGACAGTAAATAAACAGATAGTGATGATGCTATGAAGAAATAAAGCTGGGTAAGTGGTAGAGAGTGATGGCAGTGACAAGAGGCTTCTGACAAGAGTGAGTTTGCAGATATTTGGGGGAAGAATGTTCCATGCAGATGGAACAGCAAGTGCAAAGGCCTTCCGAATGGAAGAACTTGGCAAAGGACCAGTGTGGGCAAATCAAATGGAAAAGGGGAGAATGGTTAAGGGACGAGGCCAGGGGCTTTGGGTCTGAGTGCCCAGGCAAATAAGGGTATTAATAATTGACATGGCCAAGGAACAGGAATTGGGGTGGAGAAGGGATTCATTTTTCTCTCTGCATGTTGAACTTGAGATGTCATTGAGATGCCAACTCGGGTGTCGAATAGGCAATTAGATAAATGAGTCAGAATTAGATAAGTGGGGCAGAGGCAGGGCTGGAGATATACATTCAGCAGTCACAGGCTTATAGGTAGCATCTAAAGCTTGAGCCTGGATGAGGTCACCTAGAGAGAGAAGAGAACATGTGGTCTGCCAACATTTAAAGAGACTCTGGGCCCTGGCCGGCATGGTTAGAGAGCATCAGCCTGCACACCGGAAGGTCAAAGGTTCAATTCCTGGTCAAGGGCATGTACCTAGGTTGCAGGTTCAATCCCCACCCCTGGTTGGGGCACGTGCAGGAAGCAACCAATCAATGTGTCTCTCTCACATTGATGTTTCTCTCTCTCTTTCTCTCTCTCTCTCTCCCTCCCTCCCTCCCTCCCTTTCTCCCTCCCTCCCTCTTCCCTTCCACTGTTTCTAAAGAATCAATGGAAAAAATATCCTCGCTCCTTGGGTGAAGATTAACAAAAATATATAATAAAATAATAAAGAGACTCAGGAAAGAGTGGCAGCTTAGAGTTTCTGACACCATGTGACTGGGGTCCCAGGCAGAAACAAAAGTGATAACTGTTGACGTTTATTGAGCATGTACTTCATGCCAGGCTCAGTGCTAAACCTTATATGCATTATCACACTTAATCCCTACAATCTTCCTATTGCTACTATTGTTATTCCCATTTTATGGATCTGGACATTGAAAGTGAGAGGTTAAAAATACTAACAGTGAACACTCATTTAGCACTTACTATGTGTCAGACACTATCTGAAGCATTTTACATATATTAACTCATTTAATCTTTACAACAACTCTGTGAGGTAAAGATTATTTCCCTTTTATAGATCAGGAAACAGGCTTAGAGGTTTTGTGACTGGCACTAGCCTGCCCAGCAGGGTGCCAGGAGTCTGGCGCCCCAGCAGGCTCTTAACTGTTTTTGAGACTGCATGTCTAAGGGTGTCAGGCTGTGGTAGGCCAGCGGTATAAGTCCACAGGTCTCCCTCTGTGCTTGGGCTCTCTCTCCCCATCTCCTTCCCTCCCTTCCACTCTCTCTGAAAAGCAATGGAAAAAAGATCCTCAGGTGAGGATTAAATTAATAATAATAATAAATAAATAAATAAATAAATAAATAAAGTGCTTACTTGGCAGAGCACCAACAACTTAAATTAAAGAAACAATTTTCCTATTTTGCTTCTTACTATTTATTGTAAAGTGTGACCAGCTTGACTTCCAAGATTATTGTTTTTGAGCATGCCTGTCATGAATGTTTTAATATATGTACATCATCTCAAAATTGCACACTCATATACTCACACATGCTCATCCCTTTACTCAGAAATGTGCACACACATCTGTAAAGCTTGTTCACATACCTCCTCTGACACACTCACTTCTCTCCTTTCCCACACACTTGCACATACATGAGGGCACACACTCACAAACTGTGCACACACATCCTCTGTGCTCCGTCTCCTCCGCAGCCCTGCTTATCTACTGGACCCTGGCCTTCATCACCAAGACCATCAAGTTTGTCAAGTTCTACGACCACAACATCGGCTTCTCGCAGCTGCGATTCTGCCTCACGGGGCTGCTGGTGGTCCTCTACGGGATGCTGCTGCTCGTGGAGGTGAACGTCATCAGGGTGAGGGTAAGCAGGCCCCTCGTGCGCTGGCACCCACCCGAGGATACCCTGGGCGAGGGCGGGGCTTCTGACCAGTGCCCTGCCCCATCCTGCTTCTTAGGCAGGTCCTAGAAGTCTGCTCGTTTTACCTGCCTCAGAAAGGGAGCTTGAGGCCAGTGTCAGAACTTTCAGGAGCAACATTCCATCTGGCCCAGCTGCCCAGAGGGAAAGAAGGTTAGCAAGCTTATAGGATTCTGGGTTTAATCCCACAGGGAGGAAATAAAAGCTTCAGGTACTGGCTTCTCCAAGTTTATTTGATTTGGGGGGAGGGGGATCTTGTTTTTATTTTAATGCGTTCTTATAGTTACACATACACGTGAGTAAATGCGGCTGCACACATGTCTCTTGTTTTGTCATCATTTTTGCTTGCCTCGCTTTCCCTTTCTAGGATGTATCCCCTCCCTGACAGTTCCTTCCCCAGGTAACCTGGATTAAGAACCTAGTGCGTGTCCTTCCAGTCTTTATTTTTATTAATATAATACATAAACTTCTATCTATTCAGAGTGTTTTTTTTTTCACATATATACAGTTTTTTCTCTCAATACTTTATAAAAATCAGATCATATTATACAGTTTTCTGCATCTTCCTTTTTCATCCGACAGATATCTCTTAGGACTCCCTCCAAGTGTGGTATGGCTAATTCTATCTTCTTAATGGCTGCATAATATTCCATCGTGATTGAGCCATAATTTATCAGCCATGACCCTTTTAATGGACATTCACTTTGTTGCCAAGTTTTTGCCTCTGCAAATAATGGCGTATTAAACATATTAACTATATCTTTATGTATTGCTTTTTTTATATCTATGGGAGAGAGTTCAAGGAGTTGAGTTGCTGGTTCAAACGCTCTGTGTATTTTAAATTTTAATTGATATTGCAGATCACCTTCCAGAAAAGCTGTAATCTACCATCAATAAATAAGAAAACCCTTTTCCTTCCTCCAACCAGCAGTGGGGGTTATAGCCATTTCTAATTTGGGCCAGTCTGATGAGCGTGAAATGCTACTCCAGTTTGCATTTCTCTAACTCCTCTGCTTTTAGTTGATTTGCAGGGTACAAAGGTTTTCTACATTCCCTGCCTCAACTGACCCTCACAGCACCCCCCTGTGATGCAAGTACCACCCCGTTTTAGATGAGGAAATATTTTAGACAAGATTTGTCCAAAAATCTAGTAAGTAAGGATTCGAACCCAGGTCTGCATGGCTCCACACTCTGGAAACCCTACATGGTGATATCCTCAGATTTATGAAGAAGACAACATATGGGAGATCTCTGCTCTTCCCCAATCTAACTTGAACCCAACCCAACCCAGCCCAAAAGATTCAGAGCAGGCCTCAATGAAAAGTCAGGAGGTGATGGCATTAGTGGTCAAGAAGGAACAGGCAAACGATGGCCCCATCTGTTAGAGGTCAAGGGTAGGATGTCACAACCCCAAGTCTTTGTTGTTGGGCAAACTGGAGAATGGTGAGAAGTTGCACTTACCCATCCCCAGTGGCCTGTGTGCCCCACAGAGATACATCTTCTTCAAGACGCCGAGGGAGGTGAAGCCCCCCGAGGACCTGCAGGACCTGGGGGTGCGCTTCTTGCAGCCCTTCGTGAACCTGCTGTCCAAAGGCACCTATTGGTGGATGAATGCCTTCATCAAGACTGCCCACAAGAAGCCCATTGATCTGCGAGTTATCGGGAAGCTGCCCATCGCCATGAGGGCTCTGACCAACTACCAGCGGCTCCGAGAGGCCTTCGACGCCCAGGCGGTCAGTGGGAGCATGGCTACACCATCCATTCCCTGCCCTCGGGTTTAGAGTCACAAATGGGAACCTCGGAAAGCATGAGGTCAAACCCCTGGTGGGACAGGTGGGGAAATTGAGACCCAGAGAGAGGAAGAGGCTTGCCCTAAGTCACACAGTGAACCAGGGGCAAGTCTAGGACCAAAGATTCATAGAGCAGTCACAGCTGGAATGACCCTTATAGTTTAGGTCATCTGGTCTAACACCTTCATTGTCCAGGTGGGGAAACCGAAGCCTTGAGAAGGGAAGTGACCCCACTGGAGACCCACTGTGCTTCATTCTGGAGCACAGTGATTAAAGGGTGCCAAAACGAATTTTCACCGGTTTTGGAAAGCAGGGTCATTAGTGGCCTGATCCTTAGAATAATCCTATCAGTAAGGCCAGATAAGGATCTCCCCATATCACTGGAGAGGAAACTGAGGCCCTGAGAAAGGCCATGACCTCCTCAGAGCTGACCCACAGCTGGTAAGTGTCAGAGCCAGTCTCCCGACTCCCAGTTTAGTGCTCCTTCCCTCATCACCATGCTGTGCTCATCACATAGTCCCTGACCAGCCGTGTGACCTTGATCGATATTCTGGCTGCAGCTTCCCCATCTGGACCATGTTGGTATTGATAGGGCCCACCCATGATTTGGTGGTTCCTTGATTTCTTCCCGGAGTTCACCTGTTTGCAGCAGATGTGGCCACCAGGCTTCTCCAGGCAGCAGGATCCAGGGGCTTCCTGGGATACTGGGCCCTGCTGTGAACGGGCCCTCGGCCACTCTGACCTGGCCATGGGTCTCTCTGGGCAGCGGAAGGACACGCAGAGCCCACAGGGTGCCCGGGCCATCTGGCGGGCGCTCTGCCATGCCTTCGGGAGACGCCTGGTCCTCAGCAGCACTTTCCGCATCTTGGCCGACCTACTGGGCTTCGCCGGGCCCCTGTGTATCTTTGGAATCGTGGACCATCTTGGGAAGGAGAACAGTGTCTTCCAGCCCAAGGTAGGCCACCTAGGGGTAGAGCTGGGCACCCTTTGGAAGGTTTTACTGGTGGGTAAGAATGTGCCAGAGGCCAATGTGTGTGAGCTGTGGCTGCAGTAGAACCACTCCTCACACATGCACAGTATTGCTCCTCACTTGGCAATAACCTCCATCCAGAAGATGCTCCACACTGGTCAACAGAAATGCCAGGAGGCGAGCTTGTGCCCCAAGAGGATTCCTGGAGCCCCACTCTCCTCACCACGCCATCACCACCAGAATACCTCTCCCGGTTACTTAGTCATTGAGAAAGTAGCAGGAAGTGCATTTGTGCACTCATTGTCAAGAGCTTTTATGACTTGTTGGCTTTTAGTTCATGTCATCTTAATAGACTCTCAGTACCTTTTCAGGGATCTGTCTTCCTCAGTTCCGCATATTCATAGCACTCGAGGTTCTGCTGGGGCGCCTTGAGGGCTGCTTTGGGGGGAAGGAGCGTGGCAAACCCTCATGCATAGGGCTTTTTCTCTCCCTGCTCCAGAGTTCATTCAAAGCTGCCCCACTTTTATTAATATGTTGGACTTTTCCATTGAATTTCTTTTTAAAAAAGTTTCATGTCTTAAAAATATTTGAAACCCATTGGACTAGATGATATCCATCAGCCTTTCCCCTGTAAAGATGCTACAAACTGAAATTTGTTGGACAAAAGAGTCAGAAAGTCTAAACAGGGGCTTATTTTCCCTGTTTGGCACAATAGCATTCGCCATGGGGTGGAGGGAAGGTGGAGTGCTTACTTGTCTCATCTGTATATTTACTGCTGCTTAGGTTCAGATGGTCTTGAAATGGATAACTTTTCACCTTGAACAAGATTCAGTGTTTTATTTTCCAAGAAAGAACATCATTATAACCTTTTAACCACAAATAGTCCAAAAATGATGCAGAGAATTACTAATTAGGGATCTTAGTAATTTATGACACTCCCTTGTGAAATGCTATTCATCTCGAGGGCTCCAAAATCACAGATAGCATTTACTTCTTAGGAGATTTATATTAATTTTTTCATGGGCTATAATTAATCAACTGAGCACTTTTGGTCAGGAATATGAGACACTTCCAGTCCATTTGTCTGATTTCTTCAGCAAATGTTTGTTGAACCCTGCTATGTGTCAGACCTGGGTTAGGCTGTGGGAATAGACAATGGTTATGATGAAGACTATTAACAATAATAACAACCACTTACTGACAGCTTACCACATGCCTGGCTATGTGCAGGGTTATCCATGTGTTCTCTCACTGAAACCCCAAAACAACCTTTTAGGGTAAGTATTTTTTTGTAACAGCTTTATTGAGATATAATTCACATACCACACAACTTATGAGGTAGGCATTGTTACCCTCATTTTACAGATGAGTAACTTGAAGCTCAGGAAGGCTAAGTAACGTTCGCTAGGGCCTTTCAACTAGTTAGTGACAGAGTCAGGCTTTGAATCAAAGTCTCTTTCACTCCATAACCTGGGCACGTACAGTTATGATGCTAAATTGACTATTATAATTATTATTATTATCAAGCTATCACCTCTGGCTCCAAGGATTGTAAAATCCAATGGAAGAGAGAGAAATCTGAATAAAATATTTTTATACCGTGAGTTAAATAATACTCTTAGGAGGCATGTACAGGGAACTATGAGAAGATGGAGTGACTAACTCAGCCAGCGGTCATGACAGCTTCATAGAGGAAGGGGTATTTGAATGGGGCCTTGACAGATTAATAGGAGTTGGTCACGTTAAGATGGACAGATTTCTTGTTCAATCAAAAGCGTGAGGACTCTTTTTGTTTATTTATACTTTGATGGTTCTTGAGGCCTTCTCTGGCTTTTGAGCCTCTGAACTTTACTTAGCCCCAAAAGAGAGGGGGAAGAGATTGCTTCTCTTGTCCACAAGAATGTTATCTTTTAGCTTAAGTCTGACCATAGGCGGCCCCAGAATACTCTACGTTGGTAACCCTGCAGCAACATGGAGCCAGTTGTTAATATTAGGAGGAAGTGACGCAGGCCAGAGCCCTTATCTGCTTGTCCACATTGTCGTCTCCTTCCTTGTTTCCCCAAAATCTTGTGGGATTCTCCTAAGGAGAGAGCTCTGAGGCAGGATGTGCTGAAGAGATGGTGAGAACAGCACTTAGAATATCAGCTCATCTGAACACTAGCTTTTCTCTTTTTATTTATACACAACCCTGGGTTTAACTGCCCTCTATTGGGATGCTCTTGTCCCAGTTACTGGTCAGCACGTAAATCCCTGAGACCAATGGCCCTGCCTCAGTGGCAGCAGGCCTTACGTATTTAATATTTGTTCCATGTGGCCCAAATACAATCGACACATTACAGACATAGAAATGAGAGTTGAAAGTAAGCATAGTTTCTGATGTCAGCAGCAAAGAATCCTCAATCGTGTGGTTGACTGGGATATGGCTTAATTCTCTCATTTGGGCTTCTGGGCCCAGAAAATGGGGAAAGGGGTCATTTATTGGGGTCATTTGGTTCATCCCCTGCCTCCCAGCAGCTCTAACCCAGAGAGACAGGTGCTATTTTGGTCTTTAAGAACCTACAGAGAGGGAAGCTCTCTAGCCACATGTTGCAATGTTTAACAGCCCTCTCGGTGAGAAAGCCCTTCTTTCTGCTTAGCCTGTATCCACCCTGCTGCAGTCCGCATGGCCGGGCACCATTGTTTACTTCATTATCAGTGGCTGCCCTGCCCTCTCTTCCCTTTCCAGAACTCTCACAGACGGCAAGAATCGCACCACCTTGGCATCTGCAAGGACAAACATTTCTTATTTCTTCTTTAATTACTGGAAGGATTCTATGGCCTGCCAAATCTTTGATGCTTCTGTCCCCCCTGCCACTCTCCAGGAAGAGCTGGGACTCAGGCTGGGCACAGCCCATTATATATCTCTTTCCAGCCCACTCTCCCGCCCAACCCCCAGCCACAATCTGTCACCTGCCATGGATGCCACTGTTCTGGCTGGAGGGTGAGAAAATTGGATTCAAAAGAACTGCTGGCATCTGAAACCTTCCAGTGCTGCGCTAGGCTGTCAGCTGAACAGAGAAAGAAGGAACAGGGTGGTATAATCTAAGGGCCAAAGCTTTGAATGGCCTCTAAATCTCAGTGGGAAAACGTGTAGGTTTGTGACAGTGTGTGAGCTTGTTTCTGAATGAGTTTTCCTGGAAACTGCTTATGTTTCTATTTGTGTGCCTTTCATTTCATACCTGTGTCTGTTGGTATGTCTTTCTTCATGTGTCTGTGTCCCCATTTGAGTGCCCATATGTGTGGCTATCACTGTGGGTGACTTTGTGAACTTATATGCATCTGTGACTTTGAGAAATCAATGTGTGGGTTGGTCTCCTCATGAAAGTGCTCATGCCTCTGCTCTGGCCTGATGTACCTTCCTTCATTCACCTCATTAACCCCTCCTCAGCTGCCAAAACTCAACACAAATGTCCAGGTTGAATTATATGCCCCTCCTCTGTGCTCCTGTAACATACTATGCTTGTACCATCAAAGCACCCCTTGTCTCCTTCCTCAACTTGAGCCTGAGTTCCTTAAGATGGGAACTGCATTGTCTGACCTCTGTGTGCCCAGCTCCCAGCTCTAGGCCTGACACCCAGGAGGCACAAGAGAAATGATTCTTCAACAAATAATACAGAAGTTACTGTATATTGACTGAGTGCTTACACTTACTAAATTTTTTAATCTCCATTGCTATATTGAATCCTCACAACAATGCTCTGAAGTAGAAACCCTTCATGGCCTCATTGTACAGGTGAGAAAACTGAGGCTCAGAGAAGTTGAGGAACTAACCTAAGGACACATGGATAGTATACTATGAGTCAGGACTCTAACTCAGATATGGCTGCGTCAAAGTCCAGGCTCTAAACCACCATGTCAAATGGTTGTGCAGATGGGTGGGTATGTTGGTCCATGAGTGGTCAAAGGCAGTTCTCATTGTTTTTACCCCCAGCCTCCCAGGGCTGGGACCTAAAGGCAGTTCACCTTTTAAGTCCTGCCAAAATCAGAAGCAAGGGCCCAAGTGACCCCTCTCCTTTGCAGTCCAGAGAACAAGGGAAGGAAGCCTTTCTGCTCATACCTCTGGCCAGGCAGGGGCGCTGGGGGTCATCACTGTAGAGTCATGAGTCCTGGGTTCCAGTTTCCCCTCCGCTACAGACTCTCTTTATGCTCTTCATCAGTCACATTCTACAGCCTTCACTGGCTCAACTGCAAAATGAGGAAATGTGTAATAACTTCTGTAGAAATCAGATGGGGGATGAAGATCATATGCATTGATTAATTTTAAAAATATTTATTGAGTACTATTGGGGCAATCCCTGGAAACAAACACAATTTCTTCCCTGAGAGCTTGTGAAAATGTAAGACTAAGGCATCTGATCTTCCAAAGCATTTACCTTCCACCAAACGTTAAGTTGTAGGTCCTTGGCCTTTTCTCTCCTGCCGTGATGCCTTCAGGGTGCTGGGCAGCGGCTATGCCCTCACACACATGCACCGCCTCCCAGGGCCCCTGGTCACTAGACTCCACCAGGGCCTGTTTTCCCTGGGCAGCACCCCAGGCCTCTTTGGCTAATCTAGTACCCACTTCTTAATTAAAACATTGCTTTTCTAGACTTCATCCTTTTTAAACTGCCTCTTTGAAGAGAGATGAAATAATGAACTCATGACTTATGCCTGTAGGGAGATTTTTATTTTAACAGGTCACAAAAGTTTTGATCCAAAGAAATATAGTTTCTGACCCTAGAGAGTGTGTGTGTTGCAGGAGGAAAGAGAGAAAGGCTTTACTTTTACAGCTGCAAAAAGAGAATTTGTTGCCTTGTTAAGATCCATTCATTTTTCTAGGCCTCATTCTCCACCCCATGTGTTTTCTGATCATTGTGACACAACACATGTGTGGCATTCTGTGCTACTCAAGAGCTTTCATGATGATCAGTGTTCTTGGATGCATAGCATTTCCATGAGCATCATAATATGCCTGACAATTTCCTGTGGTTAGACATTTAAGGGATTTTTGCACTATCCCCCTGCTCTAATCCAGAGAGACATTTTTGCACATACACTATTTCCTTACGTTAAATTACTTCCTTCGGAATGAATTCCCATGCTGTGCTTTGTTGCTTTAAAATAATGAGCCCCAGCCGCCCGGGCGTGGCTCAGTAGTTGAGCATTGACCTAGGACCCAGGAGATCATGGTTCAGTTCCCAGTCAGGGCACATGCCTGGGTTGTGGGCTTGATCCCCAGTCAGGGGTGTGCAGGAGGTAACCGATCAATGATGACTCTCTCATCATTGATGTTTCTATTTCTCTCTCTCCCTCTCCCTTCCTCTCTCTCTG
Source organism: Miniopterus natalensis (assembly GCF_054644295.1). Classification (NCBI taxonomy): domain Eukaryota; kingdom Metazoa; phylum Chordata; class Mammalia; order Chiroptera; family Miniopteridae; genus Miniopterus; species Miniopterus natalensis. Next base: position 51,015,244 of record NC_142091.1, on the reverse strand, counting down.
AAATCAATAAAGATATATTTTTAAAAATAATAATAAAAATAAAATAAAAAATTAAAATAAAATAAAAATGAGCTCCATTCTCCAGAGCTGGGTCTCTACAGAGAATACAGAACAGAAGAATTCCCTGCATGCCTTCCCTTTTGACTCAGAACCAGCCAAGTGGCATGCTTCCCCCTGGCAAGTCACAAGCTTATAGATGACAATAAAAGCCTCAAGGTGAAAGGCTAGGTGGCCTAAGCATTAGGTCTGGGGTAGTGTTTAACATCACACAGGTTCATGTTCACTCCTTTACAGCATGTGACCTGGAGCCAGCCATTTACCCATGCAAGAACTCCATTTCCTCATGTATAAAATTGGGCTAATAATGCTTCCCTTCTCATTAGAGTTTTATGAGGGTGGAGTTTTGCACCTGATAAATAGTTTCCTGCCCCTTGCCTCCTTGTAAGGTCAAGTTTACCCCCACCCCACCCTGAAGCCTAATTTTAAGGTCCATTTGCTGCTTCTTGCCCACTCCCACCCACTACCTTCTCCCTTCTCCCTCTGGTACTTTGACAAATGAGAAGGAAAGTCGAGGGCTTCAGGCCTCAGTTGGCCTTCCTCTAAGAGTCCTGCATGTGTCCCTCAATGGTGTCCCTGTGTCTGCTTCCTGCTGTCCCCAAAAGAGAGCGACCCTTATCCCACAGACAAAGGGAGAAACCATCATGAGCAGGACCAGCTCTACAGAGCAGTGAGGTTTAGAGAGCCCCTTTGAACCAAAAGGTATTATCTTTTCTCCCATCAGAAAGCCCTGTATCCAGAATCCAGTAATTTTTGACTCTAGGGAAAGGGCTTGACTCAGAGTCCAGCCCCCTTCAGCCTGATCATGGTCAGGGACATGCCCTCGGCTCTTCATCACTTTGTTCCCAGCACTCTTTCCCCTGCAGCAGCTCCCACACCCTTCCAAGTAGCTTGCAGTGTAGAGTGCAGAGCCTCAGAAAGGGGACAGTTCTGTCTTCATGGAAATATTGATGTGGCCCTGCTGGGGAGCAATGAACTTATCCAAGATCAAAGTTTTCCTGGGAGCTCTTGATGCTGAATTTGGAAGCAGACATGCTGCTGTTCCCTGGTATCTTTAGCAACAAAGTCAAAATGTTTGTGGGTTTTTCTCTTCACTGCTTATCATCTGCGATCTTGCTGGAGGGTGCAGAAAGAGAGCCTTAAATTTAAAAGGAAGTCCTGGGAGCCCATGAGTCTGCGGGGCTTGGGTCTGAAATCTTTTCAGTTATTTTAGGCGATGTGTTCCTATCTTTCACCTGGGAGCGCTGCCATGCCATATTTTTCGCTGGTCTTTCTGCCCAGAAATTACTACAGAGCAGGCTGTTGGTGAGTGTGGGACAAGGCCTCCCCTGATCCATTTTTGTAGCAGAGAACACACATCGTGGGATTTGTTCTAGCCGTTCTGGTTTTGGCTGCTCTGTGATTTGCTCTATTTATTCTTGCTCCATTCAGCATGAGCTCCCCTGGGCCTGGTGACCACAATGCTGTGAGTGATATTTATGAGGGTGAGGTTCGAACTGGGCCGCATCTGCTCCCCTAAGCAGGATGTTGAAGAGGGTCTAGGCATCCCTTCCTGCAGTTAGGAGAATGTTTAGTAGGATCCATCAGTCTGATATTTCACTCATAAACAATTGCACAAGGCTTTGCAAGCATGGAGGGACTTATAACAATGACCACTATGGCACAGTAACAGGTACTAATGGCGGCCTTTTTGCTAGCAGTGATAGCCACCTCTGAACTTCTCTTTCCAACAGACACAATTTCTTGGGGTTTACTTTGTCTCATCCCAAGAGTTTCTTGCCAATGCCTACGTCTTAGCCGTGCTTCTGTTCCTTGCCCTCCTGCTGCAAAGGACATTTCTGCAAGCATCCTACTATGTCGCCATCGAAACCGGAATTAACTTGCGAGGAGCAATACAGGTACTTGGATGATTATTTCTTCACTTCATGGTAAGAACTACATGACTTGTCCTCATGGACACTTAAGGATAATCCTGCTGTGAATTTATTTTTTGGTGGCTCTTTCCCCGTGTTTTGAAACAATAACCATGACAACACAGTGTGGGATCCTGAAAAGTGCCTTGGGCTGGACTTAGGAAATGTAGTAGTTCTAGCCCTGGGTCTGCTTTGGACTAGACCCCTCCTGTCCTGTGGGGTCTGCTTAGCCCTTGGGCCTTCACATTTTCCAGCCTAGGATGGGACCAACATCCCTAATCCATTACAGCACTCTTTCCTGCTGAATACAAATGCCGCCCAGGATCCTTCTCTAGACACTATTCCAGAGTTCTGCTACCAGAGTCTTTGGGTGCCAAACAGGGAACATGTTTGACATACCAGGATTAGAGAGTCTCTAAGATCTATTGGAGATCTTAAATCTTGGGTCATAAGAGAAACTTATCTGGTCTGATAGGGCCCTTGGTCTAGCTTCTTGCCGCTGCCTTCTGTGGATTCCTTCTCAGAGTCCATTGGAAAGATGATGAAAGTCAAGGAGGATTCAGGGCCCCTCTAGGCAAGCTGGTGATGAGAGTTGTCTAAGCTCCGGTGTTTTTGTTAGAATTTTGGTTCAGTGGTTGGAATAAAGAGACCCAGTATAATAATGGCTTATATAAGATAGAAGTTTGTTTTTCAGTTAGGGCTGGTGTGATAGCTACACAATCATCAGAGACCTTGGTTCTTTCTATACTGTTGCTCTGCCAGCCTTCTTACAGTTACTTTCATCTTATGGTTTAAAATGACTACTGAAATTGTCACTATCATGGCTACATTTAACCCAGCAGGAGGAAAGCTGGAACAATAGGATGGAATGCTGCCTTCCTTTAGATCCATAATCCAGAAGTTGCCCATATTCTGTTCCATCCCATTAGTGAGAAATTGCCCACATGGCCGTACCTAGAGACGTGGGGGCTTTCATCTTGACGTATGCCCTGCTAGAAATTCTTCTGGCGAAAAGGAGAGAATGGATATGGGGGGACACCTACAGATTCTGCCATACCCAGCAATTCCCAGGAAGTCAGTACCATCAAACTCCAAAGCCACCTTAATCTTCAGAAATGAGCCTCAGAATCTCTAACATTGACTGGTGCTCTGGGGGCCAGGATCAGAGGCTTTGTAGGAAAGGGACTGAAAGGGAAAAGGGGTAGCCTGGGCTGGGAACAGTGTCAGGGTCCAAATTCTGATTACCTTGGTGTAGTCCATGTGTATGGCCCCCCTAGAACTGTGCAGTGCACAACTGAGCAGCTGATCATGACAATGCTGCTCATCCCCAGTGATTTTTCATTGAGGAAGCAGAGCCAATTCCTCAGGGATGTATATCATCATGTGAGATTGGTGGAAAGAGCCCCGGAAAATCCAAAAGCCTCTGAGACTCACAGGGGCTTAGAGCTAGCAAGAACCAAGCTATTGCTCTGTTCAGAAAACCTCTCTGAAAATCCCAGCCTCTGCTCACACCCTTCCAGTGACAGGCAGACATGCACCACCACAAACAACAGCCAATTTTGTCATCAAACAGTTTTGTAATTAAATCTACTTTCTATTTGTATGTCATAACTCACACTCCGGCCCAGTATTTTCCTATTACACTAAAAGAGGCAAAATGGTTTTTTAGCATATTAGCATATAATTGTTTTATCAAACTGTCTGAATCTTTTGCATTAATAAGAGAGATTGATTCAGATGTCACAAGAAGAAGATGTTAGCATTAATTATGGAAACACATTAGATAAAAACTTCTTTCTTTCAGAGATTTACAGAAAATTATAGACAAAGAGTCCTGTCTTCATGTATTTGAGAGTAATCCCATTTCTTGCATTAAAAGTCATTAAGCAAAATTCCTGTGTTATATAGAATTTCTGACATACTGGCTCTCGGCCGGCTGTTTACTTCTGTGCATCCTGGTCTTTACTTAATAATACTTTCTTCAAGAGATTAAGCTATGTTTCTACTTCACCGAAACTAGGCTTATTATTATTATTTTAAGACCGAATTCACATGACCTAGGATGGGCATAGATTTGTCCAAAAATGTCATTGCCATTATTTTAAACCTTAGTCATGGTGTATGTAAACTCACAAATAAGACAAAGAATAGGCTTATGCTTTAAGCACACCGGACCCACAGAAAGCCTGGGTTTACACAAAATATAAATTAAGGGCTGGGGATCCACCTTACAACAGAACGCGTAATAGAATTTCATTCGAGAGCAGGCATCTCCGGGCCATTTAAGACCGAAAGGCATTTTTCTTTTTTTCAAGAGCACATAGCCTAAGAATTGCCTCTTCCTGGGAGGCACAATCACTCTGCACATAGAGCTTTTAGGTTCAAAGCCATTACCACAGCTGTTGCCATCTGCCTGGAGGGTGAAAGCAAGGTCCCCAGGGTGGCTGGACTCCAGGATGGCACTGGGCTGATCGACACTCATACATTGTGTCTCACATAAGACCATTTCAGGCCGAGCCCTTGTCTTGTTTCAAAGCTCAATGAAGACAGGACTTGGCCCCAGAGCACACCCCATCCCCGGTTGGAGATGGCCATATTAAATCAGAGGGCTGCCCCACTTTGTCATTTTTATGGCTCCAAAGTATGCTTTCTACTGGCATCTGGTAAATCAAGAATACAACTGGACATGAAGAGCTGCTTCTAAGATTTAAGGGCTAATTAAATCCTGTCCCCAAGGGAGAGTCTCGCTTGCTGGGAGAGTAGCTGACCATGCTGGCGTGGCTTTCTCGCTTGAGTGCTGCCTCTCGGACTTGCCTGATTGGTCACCAAGGCCCTGTACCTCACTGAACCTTAGTTACCTCATTTGTAAAAGTGGAACAGTAATGCAGGGCCCCTCACAGAGCTGCTCTGTGCTCCGTAGGGAGAATGTCCGAGAAGTCCCTGGCATATTAGAGATGCATGGCATCTGGGGTGGTGATTAGAATGATGACGACAAATGAGAAACATGCTGCTCTCATTTCTAGACCAAGATTTACAATAAAATTATGCACCTGTCCACCTCCAACCTATCCATGGGAGAAATGACTGCTGGACAGATCTGTAACCTGGTTGCCATCGACACCAACCAGCTCATGTGGTTTTTCTTCTTATGCCCAAACCTCTGGGCTATGCCAGTACAGGTAAGGGATGGTGCTCTGGTGGAGAGTGGGAGAGGGGGCACAAAACCAGACTCTGCTGGTATGTGCTCAGTGAGTAAGAGTCCACCATGTTCCTCTCCATGTTTGCCGGTACCTTCCACCCCTCCCCACCCCCAGGTCTCCGTGGGGTGTATCCCTGGGTCTCTATACTGTCTCACACTCTGCAAGCGTCTAGCCACCTCTCTTGATGATCAGAGAAGGTAGTGCCATTAAGACTTTTTAAATGCAGCTTAAACCTTAAAAAAATTTTTTTTAACTACAGAATAGTTGGAACACTTGCAGACATTAAAAGTTATGTTTTAGCAAACTGCTTACACTGAAGTGTTCTGATATATATTTTAAGTAAAAAAGAGTAAATTACAAAATAGTGTATGTAATATACTCCCTACTAAGTTGGAATATATATATGTATACATTTTCACAGATTCACACAGAAAAAATAACTGGAAGGTCTCATGCTGGGGTTGCAGTGATTTTTATTTTCTTTATGCATTTCTAAATTCCCTATAAGCCACCTTGTATTGATCTGCAACTATGTGCCAGGCGCTATTCTAGGTGCTTATCATATATGTTCACTTAATCTTCACAACAGTCCTGCTAAGTGGACATTAAAAACACCATTTTAAAAATGAAGAAGCTGAGACTCAGGTTACGTAACTTGCCCAAAATTGCATAGCCAGTAAATGCTGAGACTGCATTCAAACTCGGGGGTGTAAAATCCAGGGACTGTGATCTCCCCATTACTACCCTAGATTGGCTTTCCTAACTTGTGACTAGGAGCTAAAATAGGCCTTCCCCCCCACACACACACACACTTGCTTTGCACACTCAGAATCCCTGATTTCTGGTATGTTCTCCCGTGGGGTCCATTCAGACCACTGCAGAAGAGAGGAGTGAACAGAGGAGTCTGAGAAGCTCGAAGAGGGGTAGGTGGAGTGTGAGGAGGAGCTTTGGGAGCAGCAGATGTTGCCTCCCCAGCTCCTGCCCCAGCAGGTGGTGGGGGTGCAGCCACAGACCCCCAGCCTGTGTGCTGGTGGTGACTCTAGGAACTTCCTTGGGGTCCAGCTCTACCCAAGCTACTGAATGACGTCCTGTTTGCTTCCATATGAGGAGAGCTCATGAAAGGACTGGATGCAGGGATAATTTTCCCGGAGGGCGATGGTGGCAGGGCCCAGCAGGAGCAGGAGTGTTCTTCATCTCCTAATGAGCTCCTCTGCCCATCCATGCCGTTAACATCCGCTAAACACTGGGAAGCAGGTGGTGAAGGGGCACTTACCAGCCTTAGGAACCTGCTAATGCAGGAGGCATTCTGCGATGACTGGAAATCACAGAGCCACCCCTTACTCCTCTGTCTTGAGGTGGTGCAGGGAACTGAGCGCCAATTTGGTGCAGGGCTCAGGGAGTGCAGGGCCAGCCCAGGCAGCTTTTATTTTCAATTAAGGAAGGCAGCACATCTGTTCCTCTAGAATAAGCCCCAAATTTAGAGGTGCCTGCTTTTGAAGGCAACCTGAGAACCTGTCATCTTGATGCTTTGGGAACTGGCAAGAGTAACTCACACTTCTCATAAATATTCAGAAGCAGGCAGTCATTTACATAAAGTTAGAAACAGAATGAATTCTCTTTTCAGAGAATATCTGTGAGATCCACTAAAAAATTAAAGATGCCAGGAGCATAAGAATGAAAAGTAAATTCTTGGACCCTGGACTGGTTTGTCTGGCATGGATGCAGCAGTTGTGCCCCTTTGCTCATGTATCACTTTTCCCAATGAGAGAAATGTCAGCCTTGGTAACCAGCACAGAGCAAAGGTTGCACTGTGACACCCACTGTGCAGCCTCAGCTCTGAGACCTCCGCCTGCATCACAGACTTGGGGCGAGATCATGCTTCCACCGGCCTTGCAGACAAATGCAGTTAGTTCCCAGCCCAAGCTCTCTGCTTGTGTGAGCCCATCGTGTTAGCTCCTCCTTCTGAAATTGTTTGTCACACCTTTTCCTCTGCCCCCTTCCCCAAGACAGTTTGGAAACCCGGGCACCAAGACCTTTCTCACTTTAGGGGACTGGAGGGGGGGATTTTGCCAACGCCCCCTGGCAGGGCAGCCGCCAGGTCAGAGGGATCCATGCCCCTGCCCTCCCTCAGATCATCGTGGGCGTGCTTCTCCTTTACTACATCCTTGGAGTCAGTGCCTTAATTGGGGCAGCTGTCATCATTCTGCTGGCCCCTGTCCAGTACTTCGTGGCCACCAAGCTCTCCCAGGCCCAGCGGAGCACCCTGGTGAGTGCCCCCAGGTGTGCACCTGCCCCTCCCCCCATCCTTCCCCATGTGTCTGCCTGCTCCCTCTCCCCTCTCATCTGTGGGTCCCTTCAGTCTTCCCCCAGATACCGCCAAGTAGCCCCCCGCACACATGCACACTATCGTTGACCTTAAGCAGGTCGCTTCACCTGTCTGCTCCACCCATTTCTTTGCCTGTGAAATGGGATTAATGGAGAAGGCAGGGAGCATCCCTGTGGGGACAGGAGCCGGGCCTTGTCTGTGGGATGGTGAGGACATTGACTCGGCTCCTTCCTCTCGGGTAGAATGGGGGCAGGAGAAACCCCTCTCTGACTCGGTGACCCCTGGCAGGAGTATTCTAACGAGAGGCTGAAGCAGACCAACGAGATGCTCCGCGGCATCAAGCTGCTCAAGCTGTACGCCTGGGAGAACATCTTCCGCACGCGGGTGGAGGTGACCCGCAGGAAGGAGATGACCAGTCTCAGGGCCTTTGCCATCTACACCTCAATTTCCAGTGAGTCCACCCCAAAGAGCCAGCCCTGCGTGCTGCCGGGGTAGGGTACCAGGGCTTGGGGCAGGAGGCGGTGGCAGACGCAGGAGGCTTTGGGGTCATCCAATCCAGGGGAGCCTCAACTGTCTCATGTAGCAGAGCCCCAAGAAATCAGTGTTCTTTAGTCATTTATTCAGCAAACATGTATTGAGAGCCTGCTACATATGGTACTGTGCTGGGCTCAAGATACAATGAGCCCGGCCGGGCGTGGCTCAGCGGCTGAGCATCAGCCTAGGATCCAGGAGATCGGGGTTCGATTCCCGGTCAGGGCACATGCCCGGGTTGCGGGCTCGATCCCCAGTAGGGGGCGTGCAGGAGGCAGCCGATCAATGACTCTCTCATCATTGATGTTTCTCTCTCTCCCCCTCTCTCTGAAATCAATAAAGATATATTAAAAAAAAAAGATACAGTGATGAGAGAGACGAGGTCTTTGATATGCTACCAAGCTGATATATTATGGAGAGGCGGCAGTAAAGGAGCAAATAATAGTTTGAATTCTCCTAAGTGTGAGGACTCCTTTCCAATAAGTCAGACTGAGCTGCCACTGCCCTGGAGAAGCTACCAGGAAACTTCCATTTATCTGGGGCCCTGAGAAGGAGAAACATTTTCGTTAAACAACAGGAGCTCAAGTTTGAGGTCCTCACAGGTGTATCTATACTAACTGAATTTACATTAACCCACTGGTTTGGAAACCCCAAGCCCAGAGATAGAGAAAAAAAAACCCAAACTGGTAAAACTGCTAGGATCCCAGCAGACACGCATAATAAAACCACTTTCCAGAGAACATGGGGCTCCTGTGGTGAACATTCCTGTTGAACAATGAGCTAATAATAAAGAAATAAAAACCCACCAGAGAAAAAGGAACCACCAGAGTGAGTCAGCAAATGCAAAAAATAGGAGAATTGCTCCCTCAATATCTGCAGGTGTCAGAATACTCTGAAAGAGATAATAAAATAAGTGTGTTAAAATAATTGAAGAGCTAAAGAAGGTATAAAACCTACAGGGCAAAACAGGGAAGTATCAAGGGAAAAGAAAGCCAAAAGAACTTCTAGAAATTAAAAATTTAGTTACTGAAATTGGGTGGTTAATATTTCCCAGGTCAGAGTCAGGATGTATGAGGTCAGGTGATCAATGGAGTCCTGGCTCAAGTTTATCTCAGTTGGTCTAGTGGCTCCATGACCCACCCGGTGGTAGTTGGTGCCCAAGTTCATAATTGGAATGTTGATAGTTAGCCACTGGCACACCGCACACTGGTTCCTTGACCTGTTCAGCTTATGAGCCATTATGGTAGGAAGGGCCAAGAGGAAATCCTCAGAGGGAGAAAACAAAATGGAAACAAACAAAAATCAGAATACAGGTTAAATGAAATAACATAGCTAAAGAGAGAATTTGTGAATTAAAAGATAAACCTGTTGAAATTACACACAATGTGGCAAGGGAGGTAAACAGAAAATATTTTCTGATGGGAAATTGAGATCCAGAGGCACGCCTTCCTGAGGCCACTTCTGAGGTTAATAGCATGACTCAGACTAGGTCCTCTGGGGTCTCTAACTTCTGGCCTTGAACTATTTCCACACAGAGCTGGGAATCTGATGGCAGAGAAGAAGACTTAGGACACAATAGGGCACCATTTTTCTCTTACTTAGAAGAGAAACAACCTAGAATGGGGTCTGATGGGAGTGAAAATAGAGGAGGAAATTAGAAGAGATGAACAAAACTGATCACCTCTCCCAGCTGAATTTGTTCTTTTGTCTTTGTTTTCTTTTGGTGTGCAAGGAAGAGACACATCTGGGTGTGGGGAAAGGGAGGCAGTAGTGCACTGGATGTATCTCACAGATAGGCTTACAGTAAATGAGATGGTCCCTCAGGTCATCTCTGTATTCCTGGTGTTCATACTGCCTAGAGAAGGTCTGGTGGGGACAGGTGGCCACCGTCCAGCCTAAAGGTTCTCACAGAACAGGGCTTGTCCTGAGCACCCAAGTGTCCTGCTTCCCTCTGTCCAGCCAGATCCCGGTGTCCTGTGCTTCAGGTATGGACCCTGGTCCAGTCAGCAGTGGCTAGGTCATCACCATACACAGCACCAGCCACAGCATCTGTCTGCAGAATGTCCTGCTAGGATCTGATTTTCTCAGACTGAAGCTGTGAGCATGGCAGGCAGCTGTTGCCTCCTGGATTCCTCACCAAGACACTCCAGGCTGCTGGTCTCACCCCTTTACCCTCAACCCTGACCCTGTGTCCTCTGACCCTCAGGCTGAGCACTCCACAGGACAAGAGAAATTGGGAAGGACCATCTAGGGAGCTCAGAAATCAGTGTCCACACTGAAAGCCCTGGCCTTCTTCCTCCATCTCTCTGCCAGATCTGGCTGTCCCTGGGTCTGCGTGTGTTAACAGTAACCCCACCCTGTGTACAGCCTCCTGAGTTACAGACACCTGCCTTCCAGGCTTTCATCAGGGGAAACAGCTGCTGAGGTAGGGAAAGGCTTACCCCAACAGCCAGGTGACTTTCTCTCTCAGCAATAACACGGCAGGGTGGGGTAGGGCAGGCTCATTTCTTGCTGCAATGCAAGGGAACCAGCAAGGAAACTGGGGGCACTGGCAGCAAAGTAGGGGCAGCCTCGGGTCATAGTGGTGGGGGCAGGTGGCAGCTACTTTGCTTCTAGGAGATGTATGCTCATTTCCTGCATTCCATCCTATGTAAACGACATCAGAAGATGCTTAGGTTCCCAGGCTAACCCACTAAAGCCTATCTAGTACGTGCTCTTGTCCCATGGGGCCCTGAGAAGACAGCCAGGGCTTTGTGAAGGGCCTGGAGCCAGGAGGACCTGGGGAAAGGAGACTCTATGTTGTCAAGAGCTGAGATAACTCTGGAAGGAGTAATGGCTCTGGAGCCAAGAAGGGGCCTGCCTAGGGCCCCTCACCTATCCAGGACTCAGGAACCTAGAAAGATAAACAGAGCAGCCCAGGCTGGTCCCTGGAAGAGGCACTGGGAGGGAAAAGGACTATCCCTCCAGGAGAGCTCTAAAAGCCAAGTGCTGTTTGCTCAATGTTTGCCTTCCTGGAATGGGGTTCTTTGTGTTGGGTAGTGGGAAGGGGAGATATGGGAGGGTTAGGTGGGGCACCTCCTGGCTGCAGGTATAAGCTTTGAGTGTGTTTTCATTGATCTCCTCCCAGACTTCCTGCCTTCTGTTCTCTGTCACCAGGGATCAGAACACAGGTCATTAGGCTTAAGGTAATGGGGCATCCTTAACTCTCACTCCTGGCGCCAGCCATGGCATCCTGGTGCCACAGAGAAGCCCTGGAGTCATGTTTCCATCTGGTGCTGCCTGCCGGGCTTTCAGTCTGTCATCCTACACCAGTCAGGTTGTGGGGCAGACAGGTTACCTCTGACACCCTATCAGATGGTCTTACCTTCGGCTTCACTGAGAGCTCCTGTGTGTGGAGCCTTGGTGCAGGGAAGAGCAGCAGGGGAGGGAAATGGGTGCAGTTTCCCTGCCATCAAAATCTAGAATAAAAGAAAAACAAATGAAAGTTACCCAGTGGGTGTTGAGTAAGCCCATCCCTGTGTGCTTGGCCCTGTGCTAAGTATCAGGAGAAATGCAGGAGACAGTAAGATGTGCTCCCCATTCTCAAGGGGTGTGTAGTCTGCTGAGAAGTCAGCTAACACATGGACTAGTGTGGCAGGGAGCACTACACTATGTGGACCTGTTCTGCGCCGGCTGCCAACAAGCCTGACTGCACTTAATCTTCATATCAGCTTGTCAAAGTGTGTAGCTCCATTGTCCCATTTTACATTACAGGAGACTGAGGCTCAGTGAAGTGAAATGACTCACTGAGGTCCTCAGCCAGTAAATGACAGGAAATAGAGAAGAAGGAAGCCAGTGTGGACCGGGAGTTCACACAGAGCTTCATGCAAGATGAGGCTTGGGTGGCATCTTGCAAGATGGGCAGGATTTCAATGAGTAGAAGATAAAGTGAGAAAAAGCTGGAGGCAAGTGCTGTGGCCACTCCCCTTAGACATCAGTTCGATCTTTATTTCCTTGCAGAAGCAGCATAACTCTAGGTATCCAGCCCTACCATATATTTGAGAACAAGCTTTGCAAGAGTGACAGAGGGGTCCTAGGCCCTACCAGTCAACCAACCAACATGCTGCCAGTTCATTCTGTACTTTGTGCAGCACCCATTCCAGAGCTTTCTCTCTGTGCCAGACTCTACTGAGACCTTGGAGGTTAAGGGGAGGCAGGCATGATCTCCACCCTCACAGTCTCGTGAGTGACCATGCTATGACCAGTGGCCGTGCACGGGGTCAGAGCCAGGGGATCACTTCCAAATGTCCCACCTTCTCTTTTGTGTGCTTACCTGGCCCTCACCTCTTTTATTTCTTTCATTTACCCCCCACCCCTGGGACAAAGCTGCAGTTAAGCAGAGGCATCAATGGCTGGCTGCCTCCCTGACACGTGGCTTCTGAAATATTTATCTTTGGAAATGAAAAGCTGCTGGTATTGTGGTGCTGGTGGCACCCACAGGGCCAGGCCGCCTTCCTTGGGCAAAGCCAGGGGAGGGGTTATCTGAGCCCCGCTTTGGTTTTGGTTGATTTGTGGGTTTGTTTCATTTGGGAGGGGTTTAGGAAAAGCTGACACATTGTTCACTGCTCTACCCCTGGAACCCAGCATCAGGCCTGGAACAGAGGAGACCCTCAAAAAATAATTTTTGAATAAGTACTTGATAGATAGATGATAGATAGATAGATAGATAGATAGATAGATAGATAGATAGATAGATAGATAGATAGATGATAGATATTTCAGAGAGAGAGGAAGGGAGAGGGAGAGATAGAAACATCGATGATGAGAGAAAGCCACTGATCGGCTGCCTCCTGCACGCCCCCGAGTGGGGATCGAGCCCGCAGCGCAGGCATGTGCCCTGACCGGGAATCGAACCACGATCGCCTGGACCCTAGGTCGACCCTCAACCGCTGAGCAGCGCCCGGCCAGATGAACAAGTACTTCTTAAAGGATAGCTTTGGGGGAGGATTAAAGCAACACCTACCTTCACCTCTCACCACAACAGAAAGGCTTTCGCTTTCGAAGGAGCCTGTCACACCGCCTACATGCAGCTAAACTTGTCCGCAACATTTTCACGCTTACACACCATTTCAAATCTCCTGCTCGCACTTAGTGTTATGACAGGATTTCTTGCTCCCTAACATGCAGGATTGAAGGACTGTCGTGTGCTCCTTTTCTTTTTCTTTCCTACATCAAATCAAAGTGAGTCAGCTTACTCCATGCCGGAGCTGGAGAGAAATCTATTCATGGTCACATTTTTTACCCCTCTGTCACCTTTAACACTATTCAGGCTTTATGTGGTTCAGGAAAATAGAGGCAAAGCCACAGGCGTTCACTCCATGACAACTGGGATGCACAGCTCCCTGTCCTACCCACCCTCACTAGAGTTCAGGGGTGTCTGCTGAGCTCAGAGTGGTAGCAGAGCCTCCCAGGCCCCCCAGTCTCTGGCACTGGCATCTCTAGTTCCAGCCTTGTCCATCCCAGGGCCCAGCAGGGTGGTCTTCAGAGTGGCCTTTAAAATACAAGCAGCTGGTAATTCCATCTCCCATCCCCTGCCCCAAAGGGGACCCAGAGTTCCCTGCACAAAGGCCACCCTTGCAAGGGAGGGTGAGGGAAATAAAAAATTATGTTTTCATTCATTAATGCCTCCACACAACAGCCAGAGAGGGTAGAAATTAGTTATATCATATGAATTCTCTTTTGAGAGAATTGGCTTTGGAATACTCATTTTTAAATTTATTTAGCCCTGGCAGGTGTGGCTTAGTTGGTTGGGCGTCATCCTGTGCACGGAAAGGTTGCCAGTCTGATTCCCAGTCAGGGCACATGCCTGGGTTTCAGGCTCGATCCCCGGTAGGGGGTACAGGAGGCGGCCAATTGATGTTTCTCTCTCCCTTCCTCTCTCTCTCTAAAATAAAAAAAATAAAAAAAAGAATCTCTAGAAATCAGTAAAATCTTTTAAAAAAATAAAAATAAATTTATTTTTAGTTTGTCTCATTCCTTAAAAGAGTTCAAGCAGCTATAAGAATAAAGACAACAAAACAGAAAAAAATATAAGAAAAATCATGAGCAGGGCAAATATGCCACAGAACAAATGTCAATTATGGTGTGTTCTGTGATTGCAGACTCAACCTGAGAGTTGACCCACATTTAGTAAAACAGCCCCTTGTGTGGGATGCTGCCAGTTGGTTTCATTTCCAGTGGTTTGTTGCTGTGGCTGTGGTTTGGTTTTGCTTCCACAGTGCTGTAGCTAATGGCAGCTTGCTGAGGGCTTCTTGCTTGAAAAACATAATCAAGTGATTATGTAGTCAAGATAAATTCCCAGGAGAGGGATTACAGGATCAGAAGGTCTAAACTTCTGTGTGGCTCTAGCTACGGAGCAGCAGATTGCTTTCCAAGCAGAGTTGCACCGATTTACAGTCTAACTCTGAACCTATTCTTTAGCTGGGAATTGAGCCTCAGATTGCTTGAGGAGAGCAGGGGGCCAAGGGGTGATGCAAAGGTGCCTTGTAGCTTGAATCCCTCCTTTGGTAATTGCTGGGGTGGGCAAGACAGGAACTGAAGGAGGCCTCTGTCCTGAGAGAACTCGCTGGAATAACTGGCCTGCAGGGGAGAGGCAAGGCTACCTGTGTTTAGAGATATACAGTTGGTGATGGTCAAGGGCCCAGGCCTCATGGAAGTCCTTCTCCTCCCTCTCCCAGCCAGTGATGGCCGTGCTGTGTCCTGGGTCCCAGACCTGGGTCCCTTCTACTGTACGAAAACCAATAGTGTTTATACTGCCCTTGCCAGAAACTCTGAGGGAGGGCCGTGGCATTGCTGTGGGCACCCGGAGACATGGAGCCCTCTTCAGTAAGGGCTATCTCATCCCCCATTAAACTTGTGCTTCCTCCACAGTTTTCATGAACACGGCCATCCCCATCGCAGCTGTCCTCATCGTAAGTGGCTCCTTCCTCTATCTCTGGGTGCGGTGTGGGGGGCAAGATGTCTGGAGTGAGAGGCCACCCAGGGTTTGGCCTTTCTGTACTGGGCCTGTGGAAGGTGACTTGCCAGTGGGAACACAGGGCAATGGACTGAAAGCCTATATTGGGGCACCCTCTCCCCCACTCCAGGAAGACAGGGGCCTTGGGCCTCCAAGTGGGAGGACCTGAGGCTTAGTCTTTAAAGAAATTAAACTTTCTTTTAAAAATAGCCATCGAACATGTTTATTGTAGAAATGTTGGGAAATTCAGAATGGAAAGGGCAGAGAGAATTTAAATCACCCATAATCCCACTGGCAGCATCTTTAATGTGTTTCTTTCCAGTCTCTTTTGAAGGCACATAATATGACCTTTTTACAAAAATAGGACTGTGCTGCACATGGGGTTTTGTAACGTGCCCTTTGAAATGTAAGAAAGAATACAGTACGAACAATCCTCCACGTCATTAAATATTATAGTGGAGGTTCTTCTAAAGCAATTTTGACCAAAGCCATGTGTGAGCTCAGCAGTCAGGGCCAGCGGTGTGCCCACCCACAAAGGCCTGGGCCCCCACCAGTCCGCAGTCCCTTCCCCCAGGACTCCCATCCCTGGCTTCTGTGATGGCTGCAGTTCTTTAAAAAGATGCATTTCTCCCCCCGGCCCGGGGCCAGTGTCCCTGATCTATGACAAGTTCACAGCCTGTCAAGCATGCTTGGGAATTCACTTTCAACCTGATTTATTGGGTCGGTTCTGGCCTGGCTCTTCAGGGAATTCTGGGTAACAGAGGCATCTGAGCCAGCCAGGTAGCCGGAGCGAGCACTGCGACCAGCTGGTTATAATTCTCCTGATTCCATTTTGCCAGCTGAGGGCTGCTGTCTGAGAGGGGGCAGAGCTGACCCAGCCTGAGGCCTCCTCCCTGGTTACTCCTGGCAAGGAGGGGGCGGGATAGGGAGGGAGCAGCCCCAGCCCTCCAGCTTGAAGTCCTGAACTTGCTGGAGACCTTGCCAGGAGATGACTGTGAGGATGGTGGAGGTGTCTCTAACTGAAAGGTCCCCTTGAGACCCCTGTTCCAGGCCTCTCCTTTTCCTTCCCTTGGGCTGACTGCTTCGGGGCGGGGGGGCAAGCTCTGAGTCCCCCTGTCTTACATGTGCCTCTGTCCACAGACTTTCGTGGGCCACGCCAGCTTCTTCAAAGAGGCTGACTTCTCGCCCTCTGTGGCCTTCGCCTCCCTCTCCCTCTTCCACATCCTGGTGACCCCGCTCTTCCTGCTGTCTAGTGTGGTCCGGTCTACAGTCAAAGCACTAGTCAGGTGAGAGGACGTTCCAGCAAGGGCACTGGAGAGGCAGCTCCTGTGGCAGCCCCAGCACTTGCTCCAGTGACTGACCGTTACAGCCAAAGCTGTTTGGTCCCAGGATATGCCTCCCCATTGATCTGGGTCTCACTGAGCTGGTTGTAATGGTCAGAGGGACATGGGCGCTGTGTGGCTCCCCTCCACGCCATCCCTGAAAAAGGGCTAGCCAACTTGCTTGCATACCTCCAAAGAGAAGAAATTCACCTCCAAGATACCTGTAAAAAAAAAAAAATTCAACATTGAGCCAAAATTGGTATATCTTCATAAATTCTACCTGTTGGTCCTAGTTCCACCCTCCAGAGCCACCCAGAATGAGTACCATCCCTTCCCCACAGGACAGCCCCTTGGATTTCAGAAGGTATCCACTGAATCTTTTTCCTCCCCAGGCTGAGCATCCCCTGTTCTTCCAACGGGTCCCAGAGCCTTCCCTGCCCTGGTCAGGGAAGCAACTTCCCCCACATGCCTGCATGTCCTGTCCCCGATTAGCCCACAGCTCTGGGAGGGCCCACTTCCGGGCTCTAGAGCCCAGTGGTGACAATGCCACTCTCCCAGAGGCATCACCCTCTTAGGAATGAAAGGCTGAGGCTTTGACTAAAGATAAATAGCTCCTGGAAAACAATGGCCCGTCACATCTCTGGGGAAAGCTGGCTATGTCCTTTTTAACCCATGGGACCAGGCAATAACAAATGTCCTTATACCCAAGCCCCTTCACCCTTGAGGAAAATGACGCCTCTGTCTCATGAGGCCCTGGCAGGTCCTAGGCAGCCGGCAGGGAGGAGTAGCTATTGGACTGAAGTACTGATTGAAGAGCAACTTACACAAGGAAGCTCTAGCAGGGGTTCGTTCGAGGATGGAAGGGGTATAACTCAGCAGAATTGTGGTCAAAGGCATATCTAACCAGGGTCTAACAGGTTGAGAAAA
Organism: Miniopterus natalensis; assembly: GCF_054644295.1. Lineage (NCBI taxonomy): Eukaryota > Metazoa > Chordata > Mammalia > Chiroptera > Miniopteridae > Miniopterus > Miniopterus natalensis. The sequence continues at coordinate 50,997,974 of NC_142091.1, read as the reverse complement.
GATCAGCTCCCATTTCCAGGGCTGGCTGTGCTGACTCAGTTTTATTGACCAGGGCATTGTGACTTCTAATGATCACCCCTCCTCCCCCACACTCACCCCAGCCCTGTGATTCTGCGTAGAAGCCACAGGTTCAAGGATGCTGCACCTGTTGGAAATCCCTTGTGCTGATTCAGAAGCATTTCCATATGCAGACACTCCTGATCTCATTGTCATCAGGGTACCTGAGGCCTTTTCCAAGAAGGAGATGAGACTCTGGGTTGAAGGTGGGAACAGACATAAGGCCAGCTCCACCCTTCCCAGTCATGACTGTTGAGAGAGTGCTGGATGGAGGAGAGATGGGGGGCAGGAGGCAGAAGCTGGCAATCTACTCCTAGTCAGGAGAGGGGTGAGTCATGCACAGAGCAGAAACCAGGGGCCACAGTTTGTTTACAGCCTCAGACTGTTCTTGCCATGAAAGCTGGAGGGCTTGTCTGGCTCCAGGCCTATTGGACATTTTGCAAATGGGAGGAAAGAGGTATACAAACAATTCTCAAGCTTCCCCAGACAGCTTCCACGCCCCCAGAGGTGAAAGAGAATGAACCAAAACTTTTGGAGCCTCCTTTGGCTCCATAGGAAAACTCCTGGGGTGGGTGAGGTGCGGGGGAGAAGGCTTCTCCTTTATGCGTTGAGAGTAATACACCTCCCCAGCAGGATTAAGTTATATGCTTATAAGACATATAGTGTCCAGCATATAGTTTGTGCTCAATAAATATTAGCTACTATTAATAATCAATTCGAATCCTAATTAACCTTAACACTGACCATCCTTAATTCTAAAGATGGTTGGTCCAACACCAACCATCTTTTAGTCTAACCAACCTTAACATTGAACTATTCCTAAAACTACCCAAATCCACCCTAACCCACTCCAGAGGATTGGTCAACCCTAACAAATCCTGGTAACACGGATGCCCCTGCTTTATCCCTCTCCAGTGGGGGCTTTGTGGGGGCTGACCTAAGGACCCAGAACCTTCTCAGAGCTGCCCTCTCAGGCTGCACCCTCTCCCCTCCCCTCTGCCCCTGGCAGGGGTGAGGGCTGTCTCTGTGCTTCCTCTGTAGTGTACAAAAGCTGAGTGAGTTCCTGTCCAGTGCAGAGATCCGAGAGGAGCAGTGTGCCCCCCGGGAGCCTGCGCCCCAGGGCCAGTCCAGCAAGCACCAGGCTGTGGTGAGTGCTTGGCCTCCCCTCGCCCCTCAGCCCTGCTGCATCTTGCCTCAGCCTTCCCTCACAGGAAGCGAGGGCTCCCTTCCTTGCACAGCTCCCAGCCCCATGGGCCTCACCTCTTCCTAACCATCCCTAGCCCCTCAAGGTCGTGAACCGAAAGCGTCCTGCCCGGGAGGACTGTCACAGCCTCACTGGCCCACTGCAGAGTCTGGCCCCCAGTGTAGATGGAAATGCTGATAATTGCTGTGTCCAGGTGAGTCTGAGGCCCTGCACCCCACGCCCGGCCCCCAGCACCATCACCAAGAGGGAGATCAGCACTTAAAGGCTGAGCCCTCTGCCCCAAGGTAACACCGCCTGCCCATAGGGTCCGTAGGAGTACGAAGACCAGGGACAAGCCTTTCATCCCCACCGAGTGGGTGGACCCATGGCTGCCATCTCCGGGAGGTGGCCTTGGGCAGGGGTGGGCATGAGAAAACCATTTCCCCACTCCCCTCTCCTGGAAATTATCCAGGGACTGGAATCAGGGTGTTTTGGCTTTTGTGGGGGAGGGGAGGCAGGCGACTTTGACACTTACTCGGCTGTCTTTCTGTTCTCTTCCGGGCGGTGGGGTGTTGCCAATGAAGATCATTGGAGGCTTCTTCACGTGGACCCCCGATGGAATTCCCACACTGTCCAACATCACCATCCGCATCCCCCGAGGTACGGCCCCACCCACCCCTCCATCATGGTCTGGGATGTCCCCCTTAGAGTCATGTCTGAAGTTCCCCTCACCACGTCCCACCGAATGACATGGAGAGAAAGAGAAAAATCAGCATTTATTGTCTCCTCTGTGTGCACTCATGGGGGGTGCTCCAGGGCTTGAACGCTAGAGAAGGGGCGGGCTTCTCTTCGCGGAGTCCATGTGCCAGATGGGAGCACAGCAGCAAGGGCAGGGCAAGGCAGGGGCCTTGATGTCAAACCCTCGGTGGCAGACAGTATGGGCACTTCGCAGAAAGATCAGACCCCAGTGGCCAGAGAAGGCTTTGTGGAAGAGGTGGGGCTTCTCAGGATAAGCAGCGTGGACATTCTGGAAGGGCAGCAGCTTGAGCAAAGCACGAAAGTGGGAAGGAGGTGGCACCCAGGGTGGCCTTAGTGGGGCCATGAGGAGCTGGGCTCACGTTGTGGAACAGTGGAAGCAAGAAGCAAGAACTTTGGAAGGGGTGGGAGAAATCATCTGTGAGGAAGGACCTGGGGACCCAAAAGGAGGGTGTAGGTGTCCAGAAGGGAAGGTGCCAAGGGGGAGAGGACTCCCGGGGATTCTAGGTGGGGGGAAAGTAAACGGGGGCCCCAGGGTTGGTCGTGTCTCACTGTCTGTCTTTCTGAGTGGTGGCTGTTCAGACTCTCTCCTGGCCCTCGCCCCATCTGTTGCCCTCCTACCCTGCAGGCCAGCTGACCATGATCGTGGGGCAGGTGGGCTGCGGCAAGTCCTCACTTCTTCTAGCCACCCTGGGGGAGATGCAGAAGATCTCAGGGGTCGTCTTCTGGAACAGGTAATAAACACATCCTCTGGATTCAGTTAGTGGCAAGAGACCAGCAGTGGGCAGGTGGGCAGCCCTCCTTTCAACCATCCCACCCAGCCGAGAATGCATTCATTGTGCATTTGTTGAGCACCCACTGTGTGTTCAGGGAGTACTCAATAAGTGCTGTGAATTGTTATTCTCATCATCGTCATTACTGCTTACTAAACCCTTACTATGGGCCAGGTACTTTGCCACGTCCTCTGCACGCATTATTCCATTTAATCCTTATGACAACCAGCAAGGTGGGTGCTGGTAACAGTTCTCATTTTTAGATGAGGGGTAAACTGTTTGCCCTGATTCACCCCCTAATAAGTGGCAGAGCTAAAGTTCGAACTCATTCTGTTTCACTCCAAAGCCATGCTCACTCAGCGGCACTGCCTCCCAGCGTGGGGAACTGCAACGCAGACATTAGTTTCTGCAAAGCTGGAGCAGGCCATTCAGTGGGTGTTCTGAGGAGCCAAAAGTAACCCAGACAAATATGGGTTTCTGGGGAAAAATCACTATCTTAATTAAAGAGCCAGAACCCCAGGTTGAGGCCATCACAAATCTATTATTTATACCCACCTATTTCCAAAAAGCACTTGAGAATAGTTGATAAAAGATACATATAAAATAGAAGCTTTTTTAAAAGTACAAAAAGAGGAACCAAGAAATGAAGAGGTTGGAAAAGGTGTTCAGGAACCTGGGCAGAAGTTGGCCACTGTAGTCAACACACAACCTGGCTTGGAGCTCCCCAGTAGCCAAGAGAAAGAGGAACCTGGTTGAGGAGTTTAGTGCCTGGTGACCAGGCAGCAAGGAGTTCCAGGAGGAACGAGGCTGGGAGTTGGGGGGTCAGGAGGTGCAGAACAGAGAATGCTCTGGGGAGATTGGTTTGTTTGTACAACTGTACATTTATTTCTTCAATGAACAAATGAGCAGTATGGCTGAGCAAGCTCTGGAGTCAGGATGCCTGGGCTCAGATCTGGGCTCTGTGCTTCAGGAATTTCTGGGACCTTTCTATGTCAGTTTTCTCTTATTACCCACGGGGCTGATGTGAGGCTTAACCTAGCATGTAGGAAGCGTCCTATAAATACTATTATAAATATTTTTTGATAACGACTTCTATACCAGTAACAAAATTCCCCGATTGCTCTTTAATTGTCTCCCAGGAGAGACTGTAATGAGCTCCCTGGGAACAGAGACCATAGCTTATTTGTCTCTGAAGCCACAGTGGCTTTGCTAAATGAATTTATTTGCTAAATGAGTGAACCAGAAATGACTTACGACCTTCAAGAGACTGTCATTTTAAGTGTATTACAAGTCTCTCCTTCCTGCATACCTTTGCTCAAGCTGTTCTTCTAACCCCCAGTTTTACCACCCAGCTTCTCCACCATTTGGAATGGGTGAGTCCTATCAGTGCATATCTCTCACTGTATTGGGATTATCTGCTAATGCATCTGTCTCCCCCATGACAGTGAGCTCCTTGAGGACAGGGCTGGAGGATTATTCCATCTTGGACCCCAGGTACCAGACATAGGATGTGTATTTGGTGAGCCCCTCTGTGCAGACTACAAAGGAGAAAACCTGGCCCCTGCCCTCAGAGAGCTCACCAGTCCTGGGTGGACAAAGGTGTGCAGACAGACCCTAGGGTGGGCACAGAGGGTCCACTGGGTGAGGTCTGGCATTCTGGGTTAGAGAATTACTGTGGCAGCCCTGAGCAGATATGGCAGGCCAGCCACTTGGGTCCAGCTTTCAGGGGGGACCGTGTAGCTCCCAAACATTCACTTTCTGCTTCAATGCACTGTCAACCTGGGAATTTGAAAGCTCTCTCCTTAATCTTTAAGAGGAAAACATTTTGACAAAAAGGCAATATTAGCAGATATACTTAAGTGAGATCTTTTCCCTGAAAATAAATAATAGGGTCATTAACATCTGCCGTAGAATGATTTGAAACGCCCCCAGGGAGCCAGCAGGAAGCTGGGCCCCTGAGGAAAGCATGGGGTGGGGAAGAAAGTCCTACCTCCCTATGCAAACCAGCCTCCCCGGATCTCCCGGCTGCCCCTCCCCCCTGACCCCACCACCTGCAGAGCTTCCACATGTCAACCATGTATTATTTCTGTCTGTGTCCACTCAGGAGGCCTGGGCCCTGCTTGCCCTGGGCCTGCCTCAGAACATTGTTGCTTTGTGGTGGTTGGGGTGAAGGCTGCCTCCCAAAGCCCCTGGTTCCTCAGGAATGAGAAATAAGCTCCTCTCAGGACTTATTTGCCCATCTAGTTCCTGGAGCCTTTGGGGAGTTGGGCCCAGGGGCTCAGGTGCGCCCCCGGTTTCCTGGAGGAGGCAGATGTTGTGGGATGGTGGGCAGACAGGAGAAAGGGCACTGTGTGGAGCCAAGCTTGGGAATCGGATGGTCTCTGGTTGTACACCTGACTCTGCCACGCAATAGCTGTGTGACCTTGGGCAAGTTACGTCACCTCTCTGAAGCTTAGATTACTCATCTGGACACTGAGAAAACCCTTTCCTCTCTCAGAAATTGAGCATTAGGACCCAATGACATCATGTGGACAGGGCAGTCTGGGTGCAAAGGGCAACATTTCAGGGCAATGACAAGCCTGCCTGGGGCAGGATGAACAGAACGTGGAGACCTGTAAGTCTGCTTCCAACTTCACTTTCCACCTATTCCATTTTTACTTATTGCTGGGGTCTTAAATGAGTGTTGGGCCATTCAGTTCCTCCCCCACCTGCACCTTTGGGACCAAGAACTGAGCTGAAAAGATGATGACACTCCCCCCCCAGATCTCCACCCCCATGTCGTTCCTTCCAACCAGCCATGAGCTATATGTGTCATATATTGTCCCAGTGTCATTGTGAGGTTTGTGCCATTACCCCCATTTTAGACATAAGGAAACGGAGGTTCCCTTACGTAAGGGACTGGCCTAGGATTTCACAACCAGTGAGTAGGGAAGTCCCTGGGATATAAGCTTCAGAGCCCACATCCTTTCCACCCCTCCTCGCTGCCTGGCCCAGCGCCCCCTCCCTCTCCAGTGTCTCCATGCTCCCCCCTCCAAGGCTCAGCTCTGCTGTAACTCCTCCCAGCCCTTCCTCTTTTTCTCAGATTTCTTCTTCCTCCAAAGTCCTTTTAAAAATTACATTTTTCTGCGAGTCTAAAAGGATGTGCATTAAATTAGAAAAGATACACAAGTATAAAGAAGATACTTAACACCCCATCACCCAGAGGTTTCCAGTATTTTCTCTGCGTATTCCCATATGTGTCTGTGTGTACCTTCCCTCAATTTTTCTATAATATTTTCTTGCTCCTACTTTTCTTCTGGCCCTTACAACTTTCTGTGCCTTTCTGATTCACTCTACCAGACTTCAAGCCCCTGGAGGGCAGGTTCTGAGCCTTGAGGCAAGTTGATGCACTCAAGTGCCCAGCTCATGGCTGGTTGGAGGGAAGGACAGGGAGCTGTGCTTGGTGACCAAAGTGCAAGTGTGGACAAAATGAAATGTCCCCAACACTCAGTTAAGAGCCCAGCAACCGACGAGAGAAGGTGTGTGCCCCATGTACCATTCTTTATTTTTCAAGATAAAACATAGACACGCGTGTCTTGGGAGGCTCATTCTAGGGAGGCTGGAACTACTCTAGAAAGAGGAGAAGATGAACCTGGGTTCACTCCCAGCTTCACCCTCTTCCCAACTCTGCACCACTGGGCACATTATGCAAACTTTAAGCCTCAGTTTCCCCATCTGTAAAATGGGGATACTAACACGTCTCCATAGGGTTGTTGTGAGGATGAAGTGAGTACAAACAACTTCACAGGTGCCTGACATGAGGACACCTACATTGTGTGCTAGCCCCCTCCCTTCTTCCCGAATGGTTAACATGGCAGTTAACAACCTCTATTTATTACAGATCTGTCGTGTGCTCAGCACTGTGGGAGTTGAAAAAGATGCTCTTCCTGCCTTAAAATCCCACTGGGATAAAAGACTCCCACCAGAGCTGATTAAAAGGAGAGATAGTCCATTATAAGGGCTAATTGAGCAGCCCAGAAATGATGCAAACTGAATTAGGGCCCAGAGATCTCTCTGTGTGCCTGGGCCCTCAGAGAGGCCGCAGATGCGCTTTCCTCCAGATAAGTAACAGCATTTGCAACTCTGGAAGCAGTCAAGGCAGGAAACTCCACAGATAAGCTTACCTAGGCTGTGGCGCAGAATTGGAATTTGTAAGCTTGGGGATTTTTTTCCATCTCACTTTACCAGCTTGTCCATAAATTACAGCTATCTGATGGTTTAGGAAAACAAAGTTAGGTTGGATTGAGGAAATGAAATGAGACCAAAGAGATTGGAGACTAGTGATTTCATGTCCATCAGAGTCTCCATTCAGTTTTGTCCCTCAGCTGGAGATAAAAGAATTTCCTCATTTCCTCAGGCTTCTTCCCATCCCTGTTTTTGTCCATCCTGGTTTTCCTGACAAGAAGGCATTTATCAGAGCTATGTCATGGGTAATCACAGTGAAGTTATGTGGCAGGGTCTTTAAGAATATGAAGCTTTGGAGTCAAACAAATCTATTTTCTCTGCTACTTGCTGGCTGTGTAGCTTTGGTCAAGTTACTTAGCTTCTCTGAGCCTCACTTCCTTTGTAAAGTGGGGACAGTCAAAATAAACCTCTTTCATGTGGTTATTTTGAGCTTTAAAATGGATACTATTACAGTGCTTATCACAGTGCTTATAAAATTTCAACAAATGTTAGCTGGTTTTTGTATTGTTACAGTAAGATCTATTTGAAAGCAGAGCAGATTGTTTTCTCTCCAATGTGCCTGTCAGAAGTACACATCTCATCAGCAGGAGGCTGCTTCTGCAAGGTTGAGCGGTGGCCTGAGGCAGAAGGAAAAGCACTGGCAAAATTGGTATCAAAATTCAGGTCACCTCACTCAGAGATTTAAAAAAAAAAGCCCGGCCGGGCGTGGCTCAGCAGTTAAACATCCACCTAGGATCCAGGAGATCATGGTTCAATTCCTGGTTGGGGCGCATGCCCGGGTTGCAGGCTTGATCCCCAGTAGGGGGCGTGCGGGAGGTGGCCCATCAATGACTCTCTCATCACTGATGTTTCTATCTCTCTCTCTCCCTCTCCCTTCCTCTGTCTGAGATCAATAAAGATATACTTTTTAAAAAACAAAACACATTTACTGTAATCCACAGTGTAAAATGCATTTGACATCACAGTCATGTATTCTTTGATAAATGAGAGAAACAATTTCACACAAAAATACACATCTTGACCATATGCAGTACACAATGATATTTGTTTGTTTTTAGTACAGTTGCAATCAACTTATTTCAGATCCACTTACTGGGTCCCATTCCACAGTTTGAAAACACTGCAGGAAATGATTATGACCTTGAGAAGGTCACTTTCCCTCGCTGAACTTTAGTTTCCCCACTATAAAACGATCTAAGTGCCAACCAGCCTCACTGCCACTCTGGGTCATGCCAGGAGCAGTGGTGAAGCCCTTGCTATTTGGAGGGTGCCCATCCAGGTGCTTCAGGAGAGACTGAGATTGAGAGCAGCAGTTTCTGCCCCAAGGAAGCCACTTGGGAACACTGGGGATGAGTGGGGGTTGGGCACTGTGGGGATTGCTTCTCCACAAAGACCCAGTGTGATGGAGAAAAAAACAATGGAGTGAGAAGTAACTGTGCTGTTTCCCCCATTTGTGCCCCAGCAGCCTTCCTGACAGCGAGACGGGAGAAGACCCCAGGTACAGCCTTGGAACTAGGTTGGAAGTGGGTCCCGATAAAGGGAAGGGTCTGGGTGTGGGGCCATGGGGGAAGCATGATTATGGTGGTGGGGATACTGGGTGTGGATTCAGGGGTGTGAAACCTACATAATTTCAGAGGCATGAGGCCTTATAATAAGGCACGCATTCTCAATGAGGGCAAAATCTGGTCCTGGGGGAGACAAAAAACTTAGACATTACAATCATTTGTGGCCCTCCAAAGGGCCATGATATATAGACAGATATACATTTTACCTGTGGTATTAAAATCTTGTGGTGGATAGATTTGTGGTTGCCATAGGGTGATGGGAAGGAAGGGAGTGTGGGGTTTATTTGGGGGGTAATGAAACTGTTGTGGAATTAGATTGGGGTGATGGTTGCACATCCTTGTGAATATATAAAACAAAAACACTGAACTGGATAAGAAATGTGTCATAGAAAGGACAATAGAAAAAAAATTATCTAAAATGGCCCTAGGGGGTGACCATGAAAAAAAAGGTTGAGAAACGCAGCTGTAAGGAGAGGAGGTGGGCATCCCCCAGGCCAGACAAAAAAATTTGATCTTGTTGGTTTATGTTCAATGAGCTTTATATTCTTGTCTAAAAAATCAAAGTGAAATAGATTAATGAGGCTCTGAGACTTTCAAAACCCTCCCTTACCTCACCTCTCCCAAGAACATTCAAACACACTGGAAGTGGTGAGAAGTTAGGACTGGAAAGGTTGACTCAACTTTGTCAGTTTAAGCTCTGGCCTTCGATCTCTAACACCAGAGAGGTTTCATGTCCCCGCCTTTCTCTGCCCTTTCTTCCACCTTGTCCCCAAGTGCCAGAGTGTGATGATAGGCCCAGCCTCTCTAGCCACAGTGACCATAGTTCTTGAGCCAAAAATCGTGCCTTATGGTATGTGACAAGTATGCTTGTGTGGCTGAGAATAACAGGACAGAATAGTTGGTACTGGAGCAGATCAGGTCAGTGCAGGGCACGTGGGTACCGCAGCTGACCAGGTCTCTCCAGGCAGATCCCGGGTTCCTCGTTTGTCTTCTGAGAGGGCCACATGGGGCTGCAAATTACACCTGACGCCATTCTCAGCTCTCTGGGTGCCACCCAATTTCTATTAGCTGGAGATTCCCACCCACAGACTGTAGGCAATGATGTCAGGCTGCCCAGCCATGCCTGGCTCCGGCCAGACAGCACTCCCTGTCCCAGCTGCTAGTGCAGCTGTGTCAGCCTGAGACCCCGGCCAGTGCACTTGAGCCCTGATGCAGAGGCTGAGTCTGGAGGAGCCACATGTTGGTCCTCTTACTCCTCCGATGCCGATGGCCGCCCTCATGAGCCTACACCAATGGTGCCTTCCCACCGTTCTCCCTCTTACCTGAACTGGGTCCCTGGGGCCCTCCTGACACACTTCACATGGATTCTGGACACTACTGGGATTCGGGCAGTGGTGGCTCCCCCTGGATGGCCACACGCCACTCCAGCACCCCTCCATGCAGCATTTGTGGCTGCAGGCTTGGTCACAGGGATGATAAAGACACTCGTGCTGGGTTTGAGAGAGCTAAAAATGGCTGTGGAGAGCTCAGTCCACTCATGTGAACCCTGAAGGTGCGTCTTTTTCCCCCTGCTGCAGCCCAGAGAAGGAGTCGGCAGCAGAGGCAGACGTCAGGTACTGTGTGCTGGGAGCACCTGCCCCCTGGGGCAGGCTTCCTCAAGGGGTCTCAGGCCAAGAGAGCCAGCGAGCTGTGGAGGGCAGCCCCCAGGCCCCACGCAGCTGCCGAGAGGAGGCCGTGGAGTTCTGTGCCCCCAAGGGGTAGTTTGGAAGCCGCTATGCATCAGATGGCTCCTTCCCACCAGGTCATTTTTGTCTGGGGCTCATCTTTTCCTTTCCTTTTTTAACTTGGGGAGGTCTCCAAAAATTGCATCACACTAAATGTCGCTTCCTTGGCTCCGCTTTTTTTAAAAGCTCCATGTGGAGAGTTACCTGCTAACGTCAAAGCTGAATGGTTTGAGAGCTACTCATGGAAGGAGGAAACCAGGGGTGCAGTGTTTACTTGGTTTCCTCCTGGGCTCTGGGTAGAGACTCAGGAAGGAGTACAGACTATTGGGGTAGGGCACATGGGGTGCAGGGCAGGGAAGGGTCAAGGTCCCCCCGTCTGCTAAGACCTGACATCCAAGCCTGCCTCAGGCCCTGGGGAAGGAGAGGCCACCAGGGACCGAAAGGGCAGATTTCTGTCAACTGTACCTCCCCACCCTAGCGCTGCCCCGTCCCCTTGCTCTAGCCTAGCCATAATCTTGACCACTGCCTCTGAGAATGAGCCTGAAAATGCCTCCCTACTCCCACCCTGCTTTTCCCAGGAAGAGAGGCCCCGTGGCCTATGCTTCTCAGAAACCGTGGCTGCTGAATGCCACCGTGGAGGAGAACATCACCTTTGAGAGTCCCTTCAACAAACAACGGTAAAAGCCTCTTGGAGGGAGGTGGGCTGGGGGAGGGGAGAAATTGATCATGGGCAGCATTAGTCCCCGTGCCCCAGTCCCCGTGCCCCAGCCCTCTGCCCTGCTCCTCCATCAATCTCCCACACCCAGCCGTCCACTCTCCAGCCTGTTTATCTGGATTCCAGCCTGTTCCATATGGTCCATTTGGAAACAATCCAGATGTGCCTGGGCATCAGGCAGCCCAACTCCTGTGTGGGAGGGTGGGAGGTGAGGGAGGTGCAGGAGCCCTGCTGCCCTCTCCTGTGGCTGGTGGGAAGGACGACCAAGCTCCCCAGGATTCTTCGTGCTCATGATTCCCTATCCCCAGCTCCTCAGCCTGTGCACTATTTTCCCTCCAGTGAATAATAACCACTAACATCGATTGAGCCCTTACCAGGTGTGGTGCCAAACTCCCTGTACAGGTGACTTCCTCTAATGCTCAACAATCCCAGGAGGCAGGTACTATTATCATTTTACAGATGAGGAAACTAAGGCTCAGAAAGCTTAGGTAACTTGCCCAAGGCCCCCCAGCCACCAAGTGACAGAAATGGGTCTCAAATCCAAGGCTGCCTGATACCCAAGTGCATGTCACCAAGACACTCTGATGTCTCCTCTGTGCACCCTGGTTGGCACCTGCCAGGTGAAGATGAGAGGAGCAGGCTGGGCAAATATTTGCCCAGTCATTATCATTACTGCCTAAACCAACCAGCAGTAATTTTCTCTGGCAGTGCCCCAAGCATGGGCTCTGACTGTCGCTTTTCCCACTGCACAGGGTCCACGGGCCCTCTCTTGTCACTTATGTGGCATATTTGCTGCCATCTAATTCCATCCTTCAAATATTTAACTTGCTCTAAGCCCATGTAAGGTGCTGCCCTCAGCTTTTTTTAAGCTTACATGGTATTTGCTTGCACCCAAGCAGGAGGCCCATTAAAGCCATTGCTCACCCTGGCACAGCTGCCTGGAGGCTAATGACCCTCTGCAAGTGCTCAGGCCCCTTTCTGGCCAGGCTGATCAGCTGTGTCCCCACCCCACCCCACTCCAGGTACAAGATGGTCATCGAAGCCTGCTCTCTGCAACCAGACATCGACATCCTGCCCCATGGAGACCAGACCCAGATTGGGGAACGGGTTAGTAGAGACTTCAAGGAGTTTTCTCAAAACCAGGGACCTCAGCCTACCTTGCTCCCCACCCAACCACCACCAGACCCCAAGATCCTTCTCAGGGAGAGCAGGTACCTGGAAAATGAGAGAGGGTGAAGCCTGCAGAGCTTCCTATAGTCAAAATGATCAAAATGATCTCCTTGAGCCCAGGCTGGTGGCTGTCCTTGACAAGTTTCCAGCCCTGCTTGGTGCAGAGGTCAGCTTAGCACCTTCCCAGGCTGGAGATGACTGACATCGCCTTCATTCATGCCCCGAGTATATACTAGGAGCTCCCCCAGCACTGTGGAGGGTTAGGGTCATGTTCTTCCTGTTCGCTCTCCAGGCGGGGCCCCTCCTCCACAAGCCTGACAGTAGGATCCTCCCGTGGCCGTCCTCCTCACATACAGTGAAACCCGACATCCTCTGTTTTGGTTTTCACTGGTCAGATGGTCCCTAGCACCCATACATCTTGGAGATTATATTCCCCACTTCCCAGTGAATTCAGTAAAACATGTACAAGTTCCTTTTCTCTGCAAAGGGAGGGGGAACAAGAGACAGAGAGAGCCAGGCCCCTACCCCCAAAAGCTCACAGTTGAGTAGGTGCCAGGACAGTCCCTCCTGAAGGGCTATGAGGGTATGAACTTTCCTCCCCTTTGGTGACAGGGCATCAACCTGTCTGGTGGTCAGCGGCAGCGCATCAGCGTGGCCCGAGCCCTCTACCAGCATACCAACGTCGTCTTCCTGGTGAGTGCACCGGCCAGCACCTCCCTAGGGGCCCTCGTGTTTGGCTTGTCTCCCTGGCTCATTGCCCACACACACACACACACACACACACACACACACAATCACCCAGCTACCTCCCCCTTCAGGAAAACTTCTCCTGCCAGAGAGTTTACTTATTCATCTTGTTGACGGGGAAACTGAGACAAAGATAGTGCAAATGACCCACTGTGGATTTCACACGGAGCTTCGCAGTAGCCATGAGGAAAGGCAAGTAGTAGTTACAGGCCACCTCCCTGTAGGAGAGCCCCAGCTTATCAATATGTGCTCAGCCTGACTATAAGAATGACTAGTACATGGAATGTGTGCTGCCACTTCCCATCTCATGCCCACAGCAGACATTGCTAGTTGATCACAGAATTTTTCCCCAGGGAAACTTAACTTAGCAGGAATCAGGAAATGACTGTGATAAGAGCTGTTTGAGAATGGTAACTGATAACAGCCCCATTTTAAGATGAGGCAACTGAGGCTCAGAGAGCTTAGGCATATTGTCCAAGGTCACACAGCTAATTAGTGTCATTTCCTAGACCAGAACTGATATAACTCTGCTGGTTTTTGTACTCACTGTCACCCCCTCCCTGTACACTTGCCCCTGCCTTCTCCCCTCTGTCCAGGATGACCCCTTCTCAGCTCTGGATGTCCATCTGAGTGACCACCTGATGCAGGCCGGGATCCTCGAACTCCTCAGAGATGATAAGAGGACAGTGGTCCTAGTGACCCATAAGCTACAGTACCTGCCACACGCAGACTGGGTGAGGGGCCACAAGGAGGTCAAGCTGTGGAGGGCTGAGGTAGGAGAGGCAGTCTGATATCCTCAAAGGAGTTAATCAGATGTCTCATAGCAATGGCTGAGGGCCACCAAGCAGAAGAGCTCAGCGCCAGATGGCTTCGTGCAGACTGGGCAGATCAGGGAGACCTGCGCAGCCCAAGGGTTTGGTATCACCTAGAGCTGCAGACATTCCCCATCCTGGCCTGAATACCACAAGGGCTGGCACGAAGAAGTTTCATAATGAAGCAGACATTTAATTCCTACCTTCTGTTTCCTGCTCAGTTGGATGTCTCATCCCTCTGGCTTTGCGGAGTACCCACTGGATGAGAAAACCAGCTTCCTGCCACTCAGTGGGTCAGATTCAAATTAGGACAAGATGAAAACAAACAATAGCAGTAGCAACAGAAACTTCTATATTATCAGTAGAATGCAATTTTGTGAAACCCCACATTAACAAAATCCCCATTCTCTTCAACATGTAGACATAGTTACTTTTTAATTCATTGGAAAGCACTTAATTTTTAAGTTGGAAATCGTGACTTTTGAAATCTGGGCCTTGCTTGACCCCTATTTAAATTTGCCCCTGAAAATCGAGGTCCTCCCTGAGCTTCAGACCTGTGCCAAATGGCCCTTCTAGTTCCCCCCAAACAAGCCTACCTTCTACATGTAGTAAGACCTTCCCTCCACTATGAAAAAGGGGAAAAAATCCAAATTAAAAAGAAAAAGTTATTAAAACAGGTGCAGGTTCATGTCTGAGTTTTCATAGTGACCCTGACAAGACAGTGCAGGACAATCCCTAATCCAAAGAAGGCAAGCATGGAGGTGCCTGGTTTTTTGAAATGTCAGTGGATAGGACTCCCGGCACCCCTCCCTAAACCCCCTATGGGGTCTGTGGGGGTGAGAGAAACAGGGGTGAGTGTCTGAATTAATCACGAGTCTACATGAGTGTGAAATACGAGTGTTTCAAATAAAATAAGTTTTATCGATTTCAAAGAGGCGTGGCCATACACACTTAGACCAACAGGTGCTTTGTAAAAGCTGGTGGAACCTCTCAGACCTGCTGTCAGGAGGAGCTAAGGATAGTGTTCAATTAGCTCATTAAGTGTATAAAAACAGCTGCCACAGCTGCCTTGCAGATAACCAGACAGCTTGACCAGGATGCACCAAGTTGCTCTGCAAACCTTCCTATCAATCATGGGCAACCATTGGGAATTACCCCCCAGAAGTACCAAACTCTAAATTCTGGGAGTGTGTTGGTGAGGGTAGGTTATCACTACCAACTCACTGCAGTGGACGAATCAGAAGCCATTTGTGGTGGGGCATGAATGTGTGTAGGTCCACCTCCGACTCCTCGATCAGGCGGGGTGTGACCTCCACTCCATATCCCCAGCCAGCCCTCAGCAGAGTTTGTTTCTGCTTTTTCAGATCATCGCTATGAAGGATGGCACCATCCAGAGGGAGGGCACGCTCAAGGACTTCCAGAGGTCTGAGTGCCAGCTCTTTGAGCATTGGAAGACCCTCATGAACCGACAGGACCAAGAGCTGGAGAAGGTGGGTATATCCTATGGCCAGGCAACCCCCTGAGAGGAAGGTTCTGATAGAACTAACCTCATAAAGGCCTTCCTGCCCTCAATGGCCCCAGGAAACCCCCCCAAAGGACAGATATGAGAGCTGAGTATAAACATGCTCCTATCAGAGGAGAGCCACTACCCAGGGCAGAGTCAGGTGAATGCCTTCCCCTTATCCTGAGATAGTCAGATACCATTTAGTTTACAAAGTTTCAGAAAATCAACTCAAACTGGCTAAACAAATAAAAAAATGGGGAAGTTAAGGATTTATTGTATCATGAAACCAGAAAGTCCAGGGTGTCATAGCTTCAGGTAGAGCTAGATCCCGGCAGTTAAACAATGTCATCATGCATCTGTTTCTCCCCATCCCTTGGCTCTGCTCCCCTCAAATCAGCTTCATTCCCATGGTAGCAGTAAGGGCCATTTGCAGTCTCAGGGCTTACATTCTTCACCGATCAACAACGGTCAGAAAGAGAGTGCCTCTTTCAGAATTGTTTAGCAAAAGTCCCAAGGCTGACTCTTATTGGTCCAATTTAGTCATATGCCCACCTCTGAACTAATCATTGTGGGCAGGGATGTGGAATGTGAGGATTGACCAGTCCTGTGTCATATGCCCACCCCTGGAGCCAGGGAGAATGACCAGCTCATCCAAATCAAGAGACTAAGAATAGGGAAGAGGTGGACTCCCCCAGGGACATTGGGATGCTGTTAACTGATGCAGGGGGAGGCAATACAAACATGTGTCCATGTGGACCTTCCCATAGGCAGGGGCAGCCTGGAAACTGACACTGTTCATTACCAGGGGTGGTTGCCCCCATCTTCTCTTCCCCTCTGCACACCAGAGGACATTAGCCAGACCCCTTTTATCTTCCAGGAGACCATCATGGAGAGAAAACTCCCAGAGCCACCCCAGGGCCTGCCCCGGGCCATGTCCTCGAGAGATGGCCTCCTACAGGATGAGGAAGAGGAGGAAGGTACAGACAGACAGTGAGACTGGGAGTGAGATCATGGCCTGAGGTCTGACCATTCACTGGGAGACTAAGGTTTGAGGTTTTGAGGGTGCTAAGGTAGTATGCCTTTGATTTTACCCTTTCCCCTCTGTGTGCCTCAGTCTTCCCATCTGTAAGTGGGGATAACATACCCCCTGGTGCACCCTCAGAGGGATATGTGAAGCCACAGGGTGGGTTCTTGTGGCCTGCAGAGGAGGCAGCCGAGAGTGACGAAGAGGACAACCTGTCGTCAGTGCTGCACCAGCGTGCCAAGATCCCCTGGCGAGCCTGCGCCAAGTATCTGTCATCTGCTGGCATCCTGCTCTTGTCGCTGCTCGTCTTCTCCCAGCTGCTCAAGCACATGGTCTTGGTGGCCATCGACTATTGGCTGGCCAAGTGGACCGACAGCGCCCTGACTCTGAGCCCCACGGCAAGGAACTGCTCCCTCAGCCAGGTGGGGCCAGCAACCCCAGGGCAGGGGCCGGGGGGAGAGGGCTGAGCCATGGACACCCCCAGGACCCTGCCTCATTCTCTGCCTGGCCCAGGAATGCTCCCTCGACCAGACCGTCTACGCCATGGTGTTCACAGTGCTCTGCAGCCTGGGCATTGTGCTCTGCCTGGTCACATCCGTCACAGTAGAGTGGACAGGGCTGAAGGTGGCCAAGAGGTTGCACCGCAGCCTGCTGAACAGGATCATCCTGGCTCCCATGAGGTACCCCACCTCCCCCGCCATGCTGGGGCTGTTGGCAAGTCTGTATTATCTGGGCCTCAGTTGTTCCATCTATAATATGGGGATATACAATCTCTGTCACAAGCGGCTGGGCAAGACTCAAGGAGACTCAGATATGTATATAAGTGCCCCCCTCAGTGCAGAAAGCAGAGGAAAACTGGCATTTACTCAGCCAGACTCAGTGCTAGGCATTTTAGATGGCTAACTCATTTCATTGCCACAGCGGTCTTCCAAACTGAGCGTTCGCAGGCCCTGCGCAAATGTTGGTTTCTCTTCCCCGAGCAGGTACCATCAGCACGCCTCCACCCACGGGTTCAGCTGTCCCCCTCCTCTCTGTCCTCCCTCAGCCAGCCTGCAGGTTCTGCACTAGGGACATGGTGTAGATGCTCTAATCTGTAATGACATGGATAAAACCCCCAGAGACCACTTGGTGTAAAAGAAGTCACTGCCCAACTGGCCGGCCGATTCGGCTTAAAAACACAACAGGCAAACAGGTCATGTGGGCCCACGCTTGTCAATGCCAGACCTCACCATCTGACTACATTATTTATTTGTCAGCCTCTTCAGCTCTCTGTGGCCCAGAGACATGGCCTCAACGTTTACTTACCTTCTGTTTGTCCCAGATCTGTGGTTCTGAAATACTCTGGTTGGGGTTGGGCTGGTTCTGTGTCACAGCTAGAGTGATGACAGCCAGAGTGGCCTTGCAGGGTCAGCCAGCTGACAGTCTGTCCCCAGGGCCCTGTTCCCCTGACTGATTGTCCCTCTGGAGAGGACTCTATGTCCCTGGGAGGACAACTGCTGAGTGAGTCAGGCCTAGAGAGCAGCTGAGGAAGGTGGCAGTGGTCACACATGGACTTGATAGTAAGAGAGGCCAGCAAGGGGCCAGCACCCATTTGGGCTGCTGTGGGAATTCTCAGACACTCAGGCCAGATGTCTACAGACCTGCAAAGGCCACCACACCTGGAAAGTTAGACCCAGGGATGACTCCAGAGACACCAAAATGAAAGAAATAACTATCTTCATTCAATAAACAGAAAAGAAATCAGTAAACAAATGAGTAACTTCTCGTTGTCTCTTAGGTTTTTTGAGACTACACCCCTTGGAAGCATCCTGAACAGATTTTCATCTGATTGTAATACCATCGACCAGGTACAGGACTGGGACCCATTTCTCTAGTTCAGAGAGAGGCCAGGCCCCTGTCTGTTGCTGGATTCCCCAGATCAGGTGACCCCTGGGGGAGGAACTCAGTGGGCCCCAATCTGATTATAGTGCTGCCTCAGTGCCCCCCTGCCCCCCGTGAGGCTCTCAAAATAAGGCTGAGGGAAACCACATCCCTTTGGCTTCCATCCAGGAGCCCCCTGGCTCACTCCAGTAAGGGTCCAGCATATTCTGAACCAAGGTGACTGGTTTCGTGGGGAATATTTATTTTGATTCAGCCTGTGGTTTTTACCATCACACTAGATAGTGAGAAAGCAAAGCCCTGCCTCCTGCCTCAGGGAGCCCACAGTGTGGCTGCAGAGATAAAGCATGTGCCTGTAATAACGTGAGGAGCAAAACCAGGCAGCAGGTGACACACTGAACATCATCAATACCGAAGTTCACCTCCCTCTCTCCCTCTCCCCCCCCCAGCACATCCCATCGACCCTGGAGTGCCTGAGCCGCTCCACCCTGCTCTGTGTCTCAGCCCTGGCCGTCATCTCCTATGTCACACCTGTGTTCCTGGTGGCCCTCTTGCCCCTGGCCATCGTGTGCTACTTCATCCAGAAGTACTTCCGGGTGGCATCCAGGTGCTGTCATCATTTGCCAGCCTCCGAGGTTGGGGGTGGGGTGGGGGTAGGAGGCGCTTGCAATGGACTGTTTGCTAATCTCCTTAGGGTCCTTATCATGAAAGAAGTAGAGTCCTGTTCCCCACGAAAGGAAGATAGACGTGAAGGAAATGAAATATTCGTATCCCACTATCCTAATGTAGCCAAGTGTCAGCACGCACACTGCAGCTAATATCTGGACTGTTTCCTTGGGAGCCACGGTCAGAAATGGAGCTGCTGGGTCAGGGTGTGTGCGTGCTTATGCCCTTCATTCATTTTGCCAAAACGCTTCCCAGGAGGGTTGTATGAGTCCAGTGACCAGGCAGATTGCTGATGGGTGAAGTCAGAGGGCACCTGATGTGAGGGGTGTTATGGCAGCCACACCTCGCAGCCACGTGGGTCCGGAGCAGGGCTGTAAGCCTCAGCACCAGAGGGGAGTCTATCACTGCCGTTCTCATGATCACATTCGCCCTTGGGGGCCTTGGAGCCACTCATGCCTCTTTTCTCCTCACAATTTTCTAAGAACATTCTCTAGGAATTTTTTTCCAGGAGTGGTTCTATTTAACTCCTAGATTCAAAGAATTATAGGGACAGTTTTAAAGAAACTCTAGGCCAGCATTTCTCAAGCTGCCAATTACTACCTAGCCATTGGTCATGAAATCAGTATGATAGATCACAATCAGCATTTAAAAATAAAAGAAATAGAATGGAAGATATCAGACTGCATTCACATAGTACCAGTGAGCTTTGCTTCATGAAAGCTTTGTTTGGGTGGTATAGGGGTGTGTTGGGATATAAAATGTATTTCTTATTACAGGTTGTGGTCAGAAAGGTTAAGCACCTTTCCCAAGTCAAAATGCTAATTAGCAATAATAATTAAATTTAGGTACATCTTGGCTTCAATTGCCTTGACCACAAGGATCAAGATTTGTATAAATGGTACCCACAATGTACCCATAATACATTAATAGTCACAAAAATCACAGTGGCTTTTTCTTTTTATAATCCTCACCTGAGATATTTTTTCCATTGGTTTTCAGAGAGAGTGGAAGGGGGAGAGAGAGAGAGAGAGAGAGAGAGGAACATGGTTGTGAGAGAGACACATCGATTGTTTGCCTCCTGCACACGCCTTGGCCAGAGCCAGAGATTGAGCCTGCAACCGAGGTACGTGTCCTTGGCCAGAATCAAACATCGACCCTTCAGTCCCAGGGCCAATGTGCTAAACATTGAGCCGAATGACCTAGGGCAATCATGGTGGCTTTTTAAACACTGCACAAGCTGTTCCACAAAGTCCATTTCTTCTGCCAGAGAAACTGCCCTGTTCCCCTGGCACCCGCTGTGGCCCTGGAGATGGTTAGTCTAGGAAAGCTGCTTCCTGCATCCCAGCCTGGCCTCCCCAGCACTAATGCACTTGTCAAGGTGCAGCTGTAGAGAACAGGAGCAATTCTATTTCCATGGAAACTGCTGGCCTTGCCCCCTCAAGGAGCTCTTTAGATTCTGTGATGTGCTGAAAGTTATTGTGGTTCTTGGGGAGGGGCCTGGAAGCTTTAGTCGCCTTCCTATTCTTTTGACAGCTGTCTCAAGGTTCAGGTTGTTCACCTGTGAAAGGAACTAACACTGCCTGTCCAGCCTCACTGCAGAGAGGGGCTGCGCAGCAGAAGTGCAGGGACAGAGATGTGGATGAGAGGCAGGTGATGCCCAGGATAGCGGTAACTGTGCCAGCAGGCTAGTCAAGCACTTTACAGAAACAATCTGTCCAGTCCTCACAACTGCTTGATGGGGTGGTACCATTGACTTCCCTCTTCACAGGTGAGAGACTGAGATCTGGAGGGGTGAAGCCATTTGCCCACATGGTCGAAGGGGTGAGCTAGGATTCAGACCCAGGCTGAGCCCTGGCCTGCCCTCCTAACCATTCCCCTCTTCTCCCCTGGCACAGGGACCTGCAGCAACTGGACGACACCACCCAGCTCCCACTGCTCTCGCACTTTGCTGAAACTGTGGAAGGCCTCATCACCATTCGGGCCTTCAGGTACCAAATTCACCCTGGGGAGGGGGGTGGGCAGGGTCACAGGTTATGAGATTCAATTCTCAGGGCTCCACTTAGGAAGGCTCAGGACATACATCTCCCAGCCCCTTCTCAAACCTCAAGGCCCAGATGATGTCCACCAGCAGGGTCAGGCCAGGTGGGCTCCACTGTGTGATCCAGAGAGGAAAATCTCAGCCCCACAGCCAGCCCTCTGTGAACTATGGTGGAATTTCAAAAAAAACAAGGCTGGGGCAAGTACTTACATATCAATGCTAGAAAGGCCCTTACATCATATAGTCAAGCATGAAGCCATCTTTGATTGAGAATCTCCTATAAGCCAAATACTATGCTGAGTTCTTTCCATGCTAATCTCGTTCATTCTGCCCTGCAATCAGAGGTGATGACAATGACTATTCCCATTTCTCAGATAAGGAAACTGAGACTCAGAGAGGTTATATAACTGCTTTGTGTAAGGCCATACAGAGCCCAGAATTGAACATGCTCATTCATCCAACAAACTTTACTGAGCAATCACCATGTGCTAAGCCCCATGCCAGGCACTAAAAGAGATGAGTCAGATGAGCCCTTTCCCTAGAGGCATTTAAGTACAGGCTTTGAGCAAGTCAGGACAAACCCATGTGACAGGTACTCTGAAAGAAAGGGGGACACAAACTGTGGGAGTACACAAGGGGAGAGCAGTCATGGAAGGCTTCATAGGGGAGGTAGCAATGGAGCTAGGACTCAAAGGGTAGATAGAGTTCATGAGGCTGAAGGAATGCCCTGAAAACTTTAGTGCCCCTGCCATCCTCTTGCCACACTGAGCTGTGATATTAGGCTGGACGGGAGCATCCGAGGCTGCCTGGGGAGTGGAGGGGACTGTTGCTCCCCTCCCTAGTCTCCATCAGATGTATTAAGGCATCTCTCCTCCAGACAGACAGGTCAGAAACCCCTGACCCAGATAGTTGGGCTCTGGTATCTAAGCCTCAACCAGAGAGTGATTCCAGGTTATTTTTAGGATGGCACAACTGTGCAGGGTGTGACAGGAGCCATGTAACACCAAGCCCTGTGTCCAAGAGTAACCCTAGAGCCCAAGGACCAGCAGAGAGGGTCCAGGGAAGTTTCCATCTTCTCCCCACCAAAGTCCAGCTGCAGCCCTGGGAGAGGTGCCAGGTCCAAGGTGTCCAGCCCTGGGACATCTGGGACCAGTGGGAGATCCATTTAGGGGACTTGCCTGAGTAAAGAAAAGGAAAGCAGAGCTCCACAGTGGCCTTGGCTCTGCTCCCTCCCCCTTGCAAGCCTGTGCTGTCTTCTATCCAGAAACTCCTTGGAGCCTGGTAAGTGATTCTAGGGTCTCCTCTCCTTCTCAAACCTGAACTTCCCCAGCTCCTTCAAGGTCCAGACCCCTCGACACCCATGGGCCTAGCCTCTACTCTAACTTTTGGTGATGTCTGTCTTATAACTGGTGTCCTGGAGGCCTTCAGGCTGGGCCTAGGGCAGCCAGACCCTCTCGGTAGGATCCAAGTGAATCCCAGAATCCCGTAACTAGCCCCAGACTTAGCCTGTGGTTGGCCAGTGGAACTGTTGTCCAGCAAGGCTTCCCACACACTGCACTAACACAGTGGGTGGTTTTTAAATGAATGAACTACTTCATAAGAATCCCTTGGATGTGTTTAATTCACTGGCTTTTGCCCAGCAGCCCACCCTGTTGAAAGCTAAGTAGCATTTATTGATTGCGCACTTGCCAAGTGCCAGGCCCTGTGCTAAGTGTTGTATGTATGCTATTGCATCAATCCTCACAAGAGCCCCACAGCAGAGTTACTACAGCCCCATACTAAAATGAAGAGCAGAGATCCAGAGAGGCTGAGTAACCAATTCAAGGCTACACCGTCATGAGAGCTGGTGCTGGGCTGGAACCCAAGCCTGACCTCTTGGTTTTTCTAGGAGGCCCTGCCTCTCCCCCCAAAACTTTCAAGAGTACCCAGCACTGGGCTCAATGTTGGGCTCAGAGGTTGTGGCAGTCCATGTAGGAACTATTACCATCTGATGAGGAAACCGCGTCTCAGTCTTGACACACAGCCAGTAAGTAATGGACTAGACTCCAACCTGGGCCCACATGGCCCCAAATACCCACCCACCACAGAAGCTCACACACACCCTCACATACTCACACCTCAGACCACTCACATACCCTGCGGACTCTCCCGTCAAGCACATGGGCACTCTCACACACATCTTCAACACGCACTTAATCAAGGCCTTCAGACATGTGGTTTCACACTCGCCTCAGACACACATCCACCAAGTGGCTGTGCAAATGCACGCCCCTCACACCTCAGAGACTCCCTCTCTCCTTACACACGGTTCAGTCTCAGGCCCTCCACCCAGAAATAACCAACCAAAGCAGAGTAAACACCTTCTAGGAGTGAAAAGCAAATGCCACTCACCAAGGCTTGTCTCTAGTCCCTCTGAGTCCCCTCAGCTGCGTCCCTGAGACCAGTGCTGAGACGGCTGCCATTCATTCCGTCATCCATCATCAAACAAGTGCTTCTGCCCCTCCTCTGGGCCTGGCCCATGCCAGCCAGGTCTAGTTGGGGGCCAAGAGAGTGATGCAAGGAGCCCAGGCTGGTCAGAGAGAGGAGACAGGTCCGTATGCAGTAGCCGCAGGAGAGCGTGAGGGCGCAAGGTTGGGAAAGGAGCCTCCAGAGTTCCTTGAACAGAGAGATCTCATTCACCTCAGAGGGTCGGGGAGGTTCCCAGAGGCTACATGGGCCAAGATTATTCCCTCAGACCATCCTCATCCTCCCTCCAGGTACGAGGCCCGGTTCCAGCAGAAGCTCCTCGAATACACAGACTCCAACAACATTGCCTCCCTCTTCCTCACGGCTGCCAACAGATGGCTAGAAGTCCGCATGGCAAGTGCCTAGGCCAGGGCCTTCTGAAAGGGTGTGGAGCCTGCAGAGCAAGGGCCAGACATGGACCAGAGGGTGGGAAGCGGTATGGAACACCACCAGCTCGGGTGTGCACACAGGGTGGGCACCGAGGCCTCCTGCCTCTCCCAGCCCCGGTGGTCCTCCCAGGGTCTGATCAGAGCCCCCTCTTCTCCCTATTATTGCCTGGGGACTGGGTATCTGAGGTGTATTCGGACAGTCAGAATAGGTATGTGTTTAACTGATACCCAGTATGTGTCTGAAGTGAGTCATTTGACACGTTGTGTACATGTGGGCCAGCTGGCGAGGCATGTGTACAGCTGACTAAGGAGCACAGGGAGCACATGCTATGTGCACTCATTGTCTCCCGGGGCTCTGGCCTTCACAGGCTTCTTGTGTGTGCTGACGTTTACGTGAGTTTGGGGGCTGGGGGTGAGTCTCAGCTGAGCTACTCTCTGGCCTGAAGGAGAAGTGGGGAGGACACTGTGGCTTCAACCCCCGAGGGCCCAGGCCAGCTCCCATCCCTCCACAGGAGTACATTGGTGCATGTGTGGTCCTCATCGCGGCTGTGACCTCCATCTCCAACTCCCTGCACAGGGAGCTCTCTGCTGGCCTGGTGGGCCTGGGCCTCACCTACGCCCTAATGGTGAGTGGCAGTGGGCTATGTCAGAGGAGGGACAGAAACCGCATTCAGGGAATTCCAGGGCACCTTTTCCAAATGAGATACCCCCCAGGCCTTACCCCAAGCTGCTTTGAACTGATGCCAGAGGGACCATGCGGGCAGGACAGCTGATGGCAGGGTCCTGCCTCTTCTCCCAGGGCCCAGGCCCCAGACGGATGGTGGTTAAGGAACGTGTTCATTGTAACCCTCCCCATGTCTCTAGGAGGGGCCACCCTGAACAGCCAGCCAGTGGGCAGCAGAAGATTTTGGGGGCCCTGACCCCTCCTCAGCCATAAGAAGAGCATCCTGGTGGCCAAGGATAGGACACCAAATGGTCACTGACTGTGACCGCCTCATTCCCCACAGGTGTCCAACTACCTCAACTGGATGGTGAGGAACCTGGCAGACATGGAGATCCAGCTGGGGGCCGTGAAGCGCATCCATGGGCTCCTGAAAACTGAGGCAGAGAGCTACGAGGGACTGCTGGGTGAGGGGTGCAGGAAGGCTTCTGGGGAGAAGGCCAGGAGGAGGGGTGTGTTTGGGTTGAGGGGACCAGGAGGGAACCTGGGGGTAGGGTGCACTCCTGGACACCAGTTGTGGCCCTTGCCTGGTGGCTGACCCCCAGCCCGGCCCCCAGCACCCTCGCTGATCCCGAAGAACTGGCCGGACCAAGGGAAAATCCAGATCCAGAACCTGAGTGTGCGCTACGACAGCTCCCTGAAGCCTGTGCTGAAGCATGTCAATGCCCTCATCTCCCCAGGACAAAAGGTCAGGACAGGAGGGCACAGGGCTGGCAGCCCCCAAAATCACCTCATGGCCCTCTAGGGCCCTTCAGGTCTCACACCCATTCAGAGCCCCCAGGTCCCTCACCTGACACAGCTCAGCCCACCTCTCCCCTCCCTCTTCCCTTTTCCTCCTGCCGACCAAGGAGGATATCCCTGCTTAAAGGGGCTTCGTCAGCACCCCTAGCCCAGTGCAAATGGTCAAGCCTCTCCCAGGGCACTGCCCCCTGAGCTTCAGAGCAGGGGCCTAGGGGCAGAGTGTGAGGTCACCCTTGTCCTGGGGAGGGAGCCTGTCTGGCCCTCTGACCCGCCTCTCTGACTGATTCCCTCTTCCTCACCCCCACTCTGCTCTCTCTGCCACTACCCCTCTCCTTCCATCTCTTTGTTACTATCTCTGTCTCTGTATTCGTTCTTTATTGTCATTTCTGTTGGTACCCAAGGGCCAGGAAGCGATGCGGACAGAGATGGCTCCAGTTTAAGGTGGGACACATAGACACATCCCTGCACACCACACTCAGCCACCCCAGGCCCTCCTGCCACACCCAAGCACATAGACACACACTAGTGCCCCCAACGACCCTGCAGCCAAGTACTAGGCACAGCCAGGCCCACACCCAGGCCCAGGCAAATGGACATCTACACCCTTCACTTGCTTGCGGGTCCCCATGGAAGCCCCCTCTGGACCCACTCACTGCAGGAAATAAGCCCAAACCCAGGGCCCAGACCTGGCCAAACAGAAGCTGGTGAGAAAGCCAGGACAAGAAGCTACACTGTGACCCCCAGCCCTGCACACTCCCATAGCTCACACCAGAGGCTCCCAATGCCCCCATAGCATACCTGCCGCTCTCTTTCCAGATTGGGATCTGTGGTCGCACAGGCAGTGGGAAGTCCTCCTTCTCTCTCGCCTTCTTCCGCATGGTGGACATGTTCGAAGGTGAGTGGGATGGCCGGCGCCCCACGGGTACCCACAGCCCAGGCAAAACCTCAGTCCCGGTGTATGGCCAGATGTCACAGGAGGCCTAGCAGTCACTGTCTTCCCCTGCATCCTCAGCGAGACCCACGTCACAGGCTGAACTGGTCCCCAGCACCACCATTCCCTCCCATGGTGCCCCGCCTTAACGTGGTCTCCGTGCAGGGCGCATCGTCATCGACGGCATCGACATCGCCAAGCTGCCGCTGCACACCCTGCGCTCGCGCCTCTCCATCATCCTGCAGGACCCTGTCCTCTTCAGTGGCACCATCCGGTGAGCCCCATCGCCCCGCGCAGGCCTCACAGCTCCATCCATCCAATCCGGAGCACAAAGAGGACGGGTGGACAAGGCCAGGAGCCCTTAGCTGGGTACCCACCTGCCTGCTCAGGCTCTAGGCACAAGGGGTTCTTCAGAGGAGTTTTACACTCGTGCTCTTCTCTTTCCCATTAGGCCTGGGCACTGGTCCCTAGGGGTACCCCAACCCTTAGGTCTGGGATGTCACCGCCTTAGTGCCCACCTCCCAGCAAGACCCACAAGTCAATCAGTTCTCAATCACTGCTCCCTTCACCAGCCTCACCCTCTGCAAGTCCCCTGGGGATGGAACCAGAACCTCCTCCCCTCCCTAAGGGGGCTTTCTGTGTCACCCTCCAGATTTAACCTGGACCCAGAGAAGAAGTGCTCTGACAGCACCCTGTGGGAGGCCCTGGAGATAGCCCAGTTGAAGCTGGTGGTGAAGGCGCTGCCTGGGGGCCTTGGTAACTGCTGCTGGCTGAGCAGCTGGTCGGGCACTAAAGAACGTCTGTAAGGGCTAGGGAGGGAAAACTCATGTCTTAGGTTTGTTCAGAGTTTGGAATCTGAGGTCTAGCAGGACCCCAGAGAACATTTAGTCCTACCTCTCACCATACAGGAGCTCAGAGAGGTCAAGTGACTTGCCCCAGGTCACACAACTGGTCAGTTCAGGGTCTGGCACAGAGCAGTCAGTAGGGGTCCTCTGTCTGTGAGACAGAGCTTGAAAGTCCCTGATACCATGGCGGTAGATTCAGCCCTGCCCTTCCCTGTCCAACTGCGTGCCCAGTTCTGCCAGAAAGACAAAGGAGAGACCAGACTGGAAATCACAAGTACAGGGCACTCATCAAGGCTCCTGGGAAGACTCTGCCCCACCCCAGTGGTCGGCGGAGCCTTGCTGTATTTGCTGCGGCCCCTTTGACAGCAGAGGCTGACCAAGCCTTGGCTTCAGAGAATCAGGCCACCAAGGCCCCCACACGTGGAGCACATACACACTCAGTGCACACACCCCTCCCAGAACTGTCCAGGGCCCCGGCAGCACTCAACTCCAGAGGGTGCCCTTCTCGTTGTAATGCACGCAAGTGGCACCCCTGTTGTGTAAGACATGGCAACCCTACATACCTGTACTCACCACACACAACCACATACTTGCTCCTGTACAGACATCTCCCAACACCCCCCAGCCACACTATCTACTCTACTCACAACACAGGACTGACTCAGCCCTGCTCCTCCACTTGGGGCTAATTTCAGATGCCATCATCACAGAAGGCGGGGAGAATTTCAGCCAGGGCCAGAGGCAGCTGTTCTGCCTGGCACGGGCCTTTGTGAGGAAGACCAGCATCTTCATCATGGATGAGGCCACCGCTTCCATCGACATGGCCACGGTTGGTCCTGGGCACATCCACGGGATGGGGGTCTTGGAGAGGGTGGAGGTGTTAGGGGGAAATTTGCACAAAGTAGCCCTGAAGTTCAAGTTGCCCCTTGAACATTAAGGCCATTTGTGGCAGAAGAGGCAAAAGACTGGGGACTCTAGCTAATCCTAGGTCATATTCACAACCCATATACACACAAGTTGCACACAGATCCACAGAAACTTCACACCTGTCCCCCACTACACAGCACACCCCACATATGCTCATAGCACATGTACAGGCACAGAGCTGAGCACCTTGAATGCTAAGAACCTGGTCAGTCCTGTGTGGACTAGGGCCAGATGGGGGGGGGCTAGGATTGGGTCAGATAGGAGCTGGGCCACAACCCTGGGCCCCACATCCCCAAAGCTAGGCCAGACCACATCCACTGGGCAGGTGAGCCAACAGCTGCTGCTCCAACCTGGCAGGAAAACATCCTCCAGAAGGTGGTGATGACAGCCTTCGCAGACCGTACCGTGGTCACCATTGCGGTAAGGGGCCAACTGATGGGGTACAGGGGGAACACCCAAAGAAAGAGCAGCCCTTGGGCTCACTGGGGCCTGGTAATTAAGAGGGGACCCTGGAGCAGGGCAGGGCAAGGAGTCTGGAGGGCTTGCAGGGACTCTGTATTGCAGGATTTGGTTTGGGGAGGATTTGTACCCACCTGTCCCTCAGACCTCCCCTCTTATTCTTCAAGTTCCAAGGCTCCTCCACCCACCCCACCCCATGGGCCCCATCCCAAGGCCCTGTGAGCTAGGCTAGGGATACATCTCCATAGGAAATGGGGGATAGTTAGGCAGAGCTGAGACTGGGTGAGGGGAGAGGATGTCATTAGTGGATGGAAGGCTTGGAATCGCAGCCCCCTCAGAAAAGGGCAGTTGCCACAGAAATAGGACATTCTGGCCACATGCCTCCTCCAAGCTGCAGGAAGGACCCAGCCTTCAGTTGCCCCGCCCTTCCCCCACCACCCTGACCAGCCCCCTTCTGCTCCGTTCAGCACCGTGTGCACACCATCCTGAGTGCAGACCTGGTAATTGTCCTGAAGCGTGGTGCCATCCTTGAGTTCGACACACCAGAGAAACTGCTCAGCCGGAAGGACAGTGTCTTTGCTTCCTTTGTGCGAGCAGACAAGTGACCTGCTGGAGCCCAAGTGCCACCCATGCCCTATCCTGGCCCACCTCCTGGGTTTTCTAACTGTAAATCACTTGCAAATAAAGAGACTGGTTATTTCCTACCAGAGGCCTTGTTCTTGTGGGCAGGGGCAGGTGTGGACTGTAGGTCCAGTGGAGCCAGCATGACTGTGGCATCAGGCAGGCCTGAAGAAGCTGTGTGAGCTGGGCAGAACGGGTTTCCATGTCTGTGAAATGGGGTTTGTATTCGTGTCCTCCAGCTGCCATCACAAAATAGCAAGGACTGCATGACTTAAAGACAGAAATTTATTTCTGATGGTTCGGGAGGCTGGAAGTCCAAGATCAAGATGTCACAGATTTGGTTTCTTCTGAGACCTCTCCCCTTGGTTGCAGACAGCTACATCTAGCTATACCCTCACACAGACTTTCCTCTGTATGCTCATCTGTGGTGTTCCTCTCCTTTCTTGTTAGGATACCAGTCATCTTGGATTAGGGCCCCATTCCTATGACTTCATTTAACCTAATTACCTCTTCACAGACCCTATTTCCAAATACAGCCACATTGGGGGGCTTCAACATATGATTTTTGAGGCAACACATAACAAGAATTATAGCATTTTGTGATTATCTCATCAGGTAAGGTAGCAGATCTCCTTATAGCTTGGTCCCCTTCCTTCTCACTTTAATTTCTGGGAAAGTTGTGGGACCCCAAATATCTTGGATTAGCACTATTTCCCTTGCAAATAACAGGAACCCTATTCCATGTGGTTTAAACAAAAACTGGAGTTTATTGTCATATGTGACTGAGAAGGTCAGGAGGTGTACTCCTTCAAGCACTTTGGATCCAGGTGTTTGATATCAGAGGTATGTCTCCATTTCTGGGTTCCATCTTCCTCTCCCTCCCCAATGAGAGATGGCCACTAGCAGCTCCAGCTTATATCCCATCCCTCTAAAAAAAGAGATGCTCTTTCCTAATAGTTCCAGCAAAAACCTAGGGAGCAAATCTCAATCGACCACTTTGGGTCACAATCCCTACTCCCCCATCACTGTGGTCAGAGGGTTGGAACAAACTGACTGGCTAGGTCTGGATCACATGTCCCCATCTCCATCCCCCATGTAGGGGCATTCAGAAGTAGGAGCTGGTGGCCCTTCAGAGGGAAAGCACAGTGCATACCACAAGTCAGCCAGGTGGTGGCTGGGAGATGCTGGGGCCCATACAGGGGAGACCAAAACAACAGCTGTCCTCCATCTGCATCATGAAACAGGAGAGCACACCTGCACTCAGCCAAGAAATGGCAGGTGCTCATTTACATATCATTTTATTATCATTTACATGTTGCCTTCTGTACTGGCTGTACCATGCCCTAGGGTGCAGACCCAGGAGTCTTGGGCCTGTGTTCCTCTTGTTTGCAAGGGGGTCAGAGCCATACAATCTAAGTAAAACCCACCAGTGATTGGAAAGGGGCCCAGCACAAACCCTTCTGGATGTTCTGGGAGCCACAAGAGCTGAGAAAGTGAGAGTCCTGTAAGGCTGCCTGGAAGAAGTAATATTTGAGTTGGGCAGAGATGGGTGGAAATTAGATAGGAAGAGTTAGAGAAAAGGGCCCATGGACTGGAATAAGATAGAGGGCCTTGAATGCCAGGACAAGAAGTCTGAGATAAGCCTAATGAACAAAAGGGAAGTGGAGAAGTTTTTTCAATGAGAAAAGGACTTGACAAGTGCAGTGTTTAGGGGAGATGAATATGAGGAGGTGCGGGACAGAGCAGGGCAGAAGGCTGAGTCCTTTGGGTAGTGGGCTTGCCCACCTGGAAAGGGTAGAGCAGGGAATAGCTAAGGCCTCAGGGCCATGCTGCGAGGCAGGGCCTGGACTTTTTAACTCTGAGACGCCTCTGGGGTCCAGCAGTTCCTTCCACTGTGGGGTCTGCCAGGAGCAGAGCTTAGGAATGGGAAAAGGATTCTCATTCTCCTATGCCCACCATCCCCCAAGGAACTGAAGGGAAGTAGCAGGGGCAGGGCCCACACAGAAGCCTCGCAGGGATGCCCAAGGCAATTGCAGCCCAAAGCCTTCTATAGCATCCCTGATGGTCTGCCAACCTTGACTTGGATACCTTTCAGATATGGGTCACCTCTAACTATTAGAGCTGACTCTTCCATATGTGAAATCAAAGCCTGCCTCTGTTCTACTCAGTGTCTATACTGGACTACACTTGCAGCCATACATACTACTAGTCTATCCTCCTTGGACCCCAGGGTTTCTGCAACAGTGCTCCTTTTCTGATGGCTACGCAGTTACAGTTGCCCCAGAGGTTTCCTGTCTCCTTGAGCTCCCCACTCTGTTTATCCTGTGTTCCCCTCCCCACCCTAGGCACAACACCTCTGGTAATATAGCCCAAGATCATGCCTACTCTGAGTAGTAGTGTTCTACCTGCAGGTGGGTATGGGAGAAAAGTGGGAAACTCAGTATGAAAGTCACACCCAGCCCCACAAAGGCCTACAAACCCACTGTCCTTAACTTTCAAGCCGTCACTCCAACAAATGGACACACATGGGTCAGGGGTCCCTCCATAAGGACCTGAGCCCCAGAGAGGGAAACGGGCCATTACTGCCACAACAGAGAGGAGCAGGCTTTCCCTTTCAGCTAAGAACTAGGGACCTCCCATCTGGGGCAGAAGCCACAGGGCAACCCTAGGCTAATGCCTGCAGTAGAAACACCACACATGTCCAGGCCAAGAGCTTGGGTCCCCCAGTGCCCAAGTCTGCCCTAATATAGCCCCACAGGCCCAAATGCCTCCCATTACCTGAGGTAGAAGAAATCAGGCTGCGAGTGTAAGGAGGCGTAAAGCAAGTGCCAGTAACTCAAACCCTCTTTAAAATGCAGGGCTGGGCCTGGCTCAGTGTGGCTCAGCCGCTGAACATGGACCTAGGATCCAGGAGATAGGGGTGGGATTCCCGGGGTCAGGGCAGGTGCCAGGGTTGTGGGCTTGATCTCCAGTTGGGAGTGTGTGGGAGGCAGCTGCTCCATGAGGACTCTCTCATCATTGATGTTTCTCTCTCTTTCCCTCTCCCCTCCTCTCTCTGAAATCAATAAAGATATATTAAAAAATTCAGGGCTGGGGTGGGGTGCATGACTGAGGAGATGCAACCACCCAGGTTTCTGGGCTGCTGTATCCAGCATCCCTGTAGTGGCTGTTAAATTGTGTTCCTACATCTTCTAAGGTCCAGTCCATGCCCCCCCCACACACACACACACACACCCAGGGAGGGAGACCGTGGATTTCATCAGATTTTCAGAAAAGATTAAGAGCATCCCCAAAGACAGCTGAGAAGTCATCGGGCCACCTAATCCCGCCCCCCCCCCCCCCCCGCCTCGCGTCACTGGGTTGGTTATGCAGCCCCGCGGTGCCTCCTTTCTCTGGGAACCTGCAAAGCCCAGTGCTGCACTCAGAGGCGGATGTTGACCCAACAGAGGATGGGAAAATTGGGGACCGGAGCCAGGGCGACAGGGGCTGTCATCCCGAGCGGGAGGGAAGTCACGGCTTCCTTCACCCCCATCCCGCCCTAATGTCATAGACCTCGGGCGGAAGGGTCCTCTTTTGGTCCATCCTATGGGGCAAATCGCGAAGGCCAGACGGCTAGTCTGGAGAAAGCAGGCAGGGGCGGTGAGCAGCGAGAGGCGGGGCTTGAGCCTGTGCCCGCCCCGCTCCAGTCGGGGAATCGGTCCGGCTGCCCCTGGCGGCCCCCGGCCCCTCTCCGCTCCTCCGGCGCCCCTCGCCCTCAGTCTTCCACCCCCTACCTAGCGCAGGTCGGTCTCCGCGGACTGCTAGACCCGAGGACAGCCGGCTGCAAGCCGAGCGGCAGGAGGGGGGGAGGCGAGGCTCCGGTTTGAGCAGCCCGAGCAGGTGCCGCCGCTGCCAGCGGGCGGGGCAGGGACGGAGCGCGGAGCGCGGGGCTGGGGCGCGGCGCCGGCGCGCGTGCGCCCGAGGGGGGCCGAGAGGCCCCGACTCCCGGCTGAGCGGGTCGGGGCGCGCGAAGGGTGAGGGGATCTGGAGTTGAGCTGGGTGGGGTGGTGACTCTGGAGGGAGCAGGATATCAAGGAGACAGAGAGGACGGTAGCTGGAGGGAGGATCCGGAGAGCGGCGAAAGCGCTGCGGGGGGTGGGGTAGGAAGGAGGGGACATACCTGGAGGTGAGACTGGGTGGTGGTCAGGATATGAAACTAGCTTGGAGGGGACACGGGGACAGAAATGGGTGAGGCAGAAGACACGGTGGGGGTTGTGTGAGGTCTGGTCAGTTGATAATCACCAGAGGTGTTAAGTTCCAAGTGGAAGAGGTGGGTCGAGAAGGAACGCCGGGTGGGGAGAAGGGGTCTTAGACAGGGAGACGCCCAGGGGTGGTCAGCGGGTGGAGGAGCGTTGAGCTGAAATCTAGGGCCTAGTGGGGAACTGGTAAGGTGGGGGCGCCCTAGGCAATGGGCAGGCGGGCTGAGGCGTGTAAGCCTGGTATATAAAGTAAAGCAGGGGCCAGATGGAGGTGAGGATGACTCCAGTTGCGCAGGCATCTCAGAAGTGAGGCCAGCAGCACAGATTGAGGGTGGTCCCAGAGTGGAAGGGTACCCAGAGAGGGAACCCCACAGGGAGGCCTGAGGCTGGTGAGGGGACACCCCCCATGAAGGACGCCTCTCCCTGGTGGTCGCCAGAGCCATGCTGTCCCGCAAGGGCATCATCCCTGAGGAGTATGTGCTGACCCGGCTGGCAGAGGACCCTGCGGAGCCCCGGTACCGTGCCCGTGAGAGAAGGGCCCGCTTCGTGTCCAAGAAAGGCAACTGCAACGTAGCCCACAAAAACATCCGGGAGCAGGGCCGCTTCCTGCAGGATGTGTTCACCACGCTAGTGGACCTCAAGTGGCCGCACACGCTGCTCATCTTCACTATGTCCTTCCTGTGCAGCTGGCTGCTCTTTGCCATGGTCTGGTGGCTCATCGCCTTCGCCCACGGCGACCTGGCTCCTGGTGACCTGACCCCTGGAGAGGGTGCCATTGTGCCCTGCGTCACCAGCATCCACTCTTTTTCATCTGCCTTTCTTTTCTCCATTGAGGTCCAAGTGACCATTGGCTTTGGCGGGCGCATGGTGACGGAGGAGTGCCCGCTGGCCATCCTGATCCTCATCGTGCAGAACATCGTGGGGCTCATGATCAACGCCATCATGCTGGGCTGCATCTTCATGAAGACCGCCCAGGCCCACCGGCGGGCCGAGACCCTCATCTTCAGCAAGCACGCGGTCATCGCCTTGCGCCAAGGCCGCCTCTGCTTCATGCTGCGCGTCGGTGACCTCCGCAAGAGCATGATCATCAGTGCCACCATCCACATGCAGGTGGTGCGCAAGACCACCAGCCCTGAGGGCGAGGTGGTGCCCCTGCACCAGGTGGACATCCCTATGGAGAACGGCGTGGGTGGGAACAGCATCTTCCTGGTGGCTCCCCTCATCATCTACCACATCATTGATGCCAACAGCCCACTCTACGACCTGGGGCCCAGTGACCTGCACCACCATCAGGACCTGGAGATCATTGTCATCCTGGAAGGTGTGGTGGAAACCACGGGCATCACCACCCAAGCCCGCACCTCCTACCTGGCCGATGAGATCCTGTGGGGTCAGCGCTTTGTACCCATTGTGTCCGAGGAGGATGGCCGCTACGCTGTGGACTACTCCAAGTTTGGCAACACCATCAAAGTTCCTACACCACTCTGCACGGCCCGCCAGCTTGATGAGGACCGCAGCCTACTGGATGCCCTAACCCTCGCCTCAGCCCGTGGTCCACTGCGTAAGCGCAGCGTGGCCATGGCCAAGGCCAAGCCCAGGTTTAGCATCTCTCCGGATTCCCTGTCCTGAGCCATGGTCCCTTGGGCTCCCACCCCACATGTGTGCACGTGGGCAGTGTGGTATGGTACGTAGAGTGGACATGGTGTGGGCCTCTTGGCCAGGCCAGGACCTGGTCTGAGGTTGGGCCCTCCCCAGCTCAGCGTCGCCGCTGCTACTTGCCCAGGGTGTGTCACTACCTATTTCTGGGGAGCCTGTACTGAGTTATTTTTGTCCCTGCTCTTCCCGGCACCAACTCAGAACTGGTTGGCTCCCCCTCCCTGGACTCAACGCTGGGGAAACTGTGGGAAGTGTCGGTCCCTAAAGCTGTGTCTCCAGTTACTCCTGGAGCCCCAGGATCAGTCAGCCACAGCTGAGCAGATGGCTGGGGAAGAACAGCCCTCAGGTTGAGGGACTGCTGCTGTGTTTCTATGGCCCCAAGAGATGTCCTTGGGCCCTGAAAACATGATGAGCTAAAGAGCGGGCAGGGCCAGCTGGGGAGGGCAGTTGATGAGGGAGGGAGCACATTCCAGCTGGAAGATTGGAGGTGTGGAGCCTACACAGGCAGGGACAGGCTGAGCTGACCGGACTCCCCTCCACGGGGCAGGCTCTGGCAGGGAGGAAATGGCATGAGGATGCTCAGCTTTGCTGAGTCCTTTCAGGCACAGGGAAGGGGAGATGGGTCCTGTGCCCCTACCCTTTGCCTCAACACCAAGCCTTCTATGGTGAGGGCTCCTTGGGCTGGGGCTGCTGAGGCCGCCTGTTCCCATTCTGTCCCCCACCCTAAGAGGCTGGGGTGGGCTGGGACAGACATTGGCATGCCGAGCAGAAGGACGTTTAGGAGAGGGGGTTCCTGGGCCCACTACACTTAGTGGGCCTCACACCAAACTCTGGTCCTGGCTCCCCACCAGTGGCTACCGCTGACTTTGTCCAGAGGGTGACTATGGAGGGTCTATGGGTTGTTATAAAAGGAGATGTTGGAAAGCTCAGGATGGTGGGGGTAAGCAAGGTCCCTAGGGTAAACGGGTCCTTGGCCCTGATGGGCTTATCCCCAGTCCTGGACTCTCTGAGCAGTACTGTGTGTACTTACCCAAAATTCCGCCTTTTCCCTGTCAATAAAGTCTCCCTCCTTAATGACTTAAACTCTGGCTCTTCTTGCTGGGGAGGTAGCAGTCATGCTGGTGGACAGAGAGAGTAGGGCCTGGAGGTGCCAGCCCACATTTCAGAGGTGCCATGGAGGCGTGGAAGGAAACCTGAGGCTGGCCTTCTTCCCCAGTTCAGGGAGACATTTCCCCTTTTGCCCTGCCAGCCTGTCTGGCCATTTCAACCTTTGGACACCCACCAGGCTTATAGCCCCGCCTCTGTTCTCAGGAATCTGCTGCAAGGCTTGGGTGCTCAGGGAGAGAGGCAAGGACATCATATGCATTAGTGTAGTGATAGGAGCATAAGCTCACAAGCCAGCTGCCTGGGTTCAAATTCTGGCTCTAGCTTTAAGACCTTGATCAACCAACTTAACCTCTCTGTGCCTCAGTTGCCTCATCTATAAAGTAGGCATACTAATAGTACCTACCTCATAGAATTGTTGTGGGAGGAAGTGAAAAATATATATAAAATGCTTGCATGTCTGGTCCATAATAAGTGCTCAATAAATGTCAACTATTGTGATTGTTATTGAATCAGCCACATGATGAGACAACTGACGAAGCAGATGTTAAGAGAGAGGGTGCTATTATATTTCCCCTCAGTAATGAGATTCTCTACCTGGTCTTATTTTCTTCACAATGCCCCCTCTGAGCTAATCACAGTGGCTGTGGTAATGCCTATTACCTGATCTTCTTGTCTCCATCTCACCCCTTCAGTCCATCTGCCATGCAGCCACCAGTGGTCTTATTAAAATGCTTGTGATCATCCCCTCCCATGTCAACTACCTGCAGTAGTTCCCCATCACCTTCTGGGTTAAGGCTAGACTGATATCCAGCATGTCAGGCTTTGCCTGCTTTCTAGCCTTACAGGTCACAGTTGCTAGGACCTTGTGCACCCTCCCACTTCCATTACTGCCTTACTATCCCCTCTTTGCATATAACATTGACCTTACCTCCGAGCCTTTGCCTATGTTACTCCCTTTGCCTAGACTGCCCAGGCCTCATCTCTGCCTGTTGAATCCATAAAAGTCTAGGTCAAAGGATGCCTCCTTGAAACCTTCCTTGATTCCTCTGGAAAGACATGGCCCTTTGTCTGTGTTTGTGGGCGTTCTACTTTTGCCTGTGTTTATAGGTTTGTCTCCCCATCCCCAAGTCCATGGCTCCTTGAGGTCAGGGACTGTGTCTGACCTAGCACTATGCCTGGCACTGAGTAAGTGCTGAATGAATGAATGAATGAATGAATGAATGAATGAATGAATGAATGAATGAATGAATGAGTGATGGATGGTGTAGAGGACAAGAAGCCAGGGTTATTGCTACAGTTTGAGGCCTGCAGAGGGCTTTTGTTGGATCAGTGAGAATTTGTCCCAGGCTACTCAAGAGGCAGGGCTGAGAGCCAGAAAGCTGCTGCTGCTGCAGCTCCAAGCTCTAAGCTGTCCCCTCCCTGCATCACACAGCCTCTGTCTTTGCTGAGCTGACCCATTTCTGGTTTAGAGGAAAAAGAAATGAGAAGCTACTCAGAGTCAGCCCAGAATTTGGAGGCAGTGCCTGGCTCTTGGGACTTAGATTGGCTGTTCTTAAGGCCAGAAGAGGGGCCAGACCCACTGCAAAACCCCTTGGCAGCACCATCCTTGGAACCCCATCCATAGTAACTTTCGTCTAGCCTGACCTTAAGCCACTGGTGGCAGTGAACTGGTGGCAGTGAACTGGCAGAACTGAGAGGTGCCAGTGCCACCTGCTGGCCACAAAGAAGACCTACTTTATCCCAGAAAATCAGGGCCACTGGTCCTAGGCTCTCCACTCTTAAGAGAGTGGCTTAGCTCAGGGAGAAGCTGGAAAGTTCCAGGCTTGGAGGAGAAGCTGGACCAAGTCTTTCTTGACCCTTGTAAATGTTCTTGCCCACTGATAATGTTCCTTCTATCTGGGGGCACCCCTGCTTTAAAGCACTGGACTAACCTGGCCAAGGAAGGTCCCCTGAGCTCTACTCAGCCCAGCAAGAACTTCTGTGAGAATTTAGATTCTGACATGCTGCCTCCAGGACAGCATTGGACATCATATAAGAACAGACAGCAGGCCATGCAAGTCCACACCCTGTCTGTAGAACTGACTCTCTGCCAGGCCTCCTGGAGACGGGAGGGAAGTACGTCGTTTCACTATGGTCCAGTGCTGATGGAGGTGCTGTTCTCCAAGTTTGCAGATGAAACAGGATCAGAAGTGACATTAACTCGCTAAAATCTCACAGCTA
Organism: Miniopterus natalensis; assembly: GCF_054644295.1. Lineage (NCBI taxonomy): Eukaryota > Metazoa > Chordata > Mammalia > Chiroptera > Miniopteridae > Miniopterus > Miniopterus natalensis. Next base: position 50,959,778 of record NC_142091.1, on the reverse strand, counting down.
GTAAATGGCAGACCCAAGACTTGGTTCTGAGTCTGTCTCAGACTGCTGCACAATCCCAGTGACCTGAGCTCCAGCTTTTACTAGGGGTGCCACCTTTTCTAAGTGTCAAATCCACCACAGACAGTTATCTCTAGACCAAGAACAAGAGGGAAAGTATAGCTTGGGAAGCCCTTGGGCCTCCCTGAGTCCCAGATTTGAGACTAATGACAGGCTCAGCTATAGTAACACCTATGGATTTGGCATCTCCAGCCAGTCACCTCGATGTCCCCACATGGCCCTTCTGCTGGAAAGGACTCACCCACCTTCTACAGGACCTACTTTCCACAGGTGGCATCCTCCCAGTTCCACCCTGCATGTGAGTTCCTACCCAACAGCTTTTCTTAGGGAGAACCTTCCCAAGGAGCTTTCTGCTAGGAGTAGAGAAGCCTTGGCTCCCTACGTGTCTCTAGACTCACCTCTGAAATCAACCCCGGTTCCGATATCAGACACCTTATCTAGTACCAAGGCATGCAGAAGACTTTGGGGAAGAAGATATGAATTTTGTATGCCAAAGTCATGTTGACCCCAGACTAGGGCAGGTGTGGAGAACAGATCTGTTCCAGCTTGAAAGAAGCTGGGGAAAGAGAACAGTGGGATTCAAATCAGAGTGGGTTCCAGAGAGCGTCTTTATTGCACTAAATTCTAAATTAATTGGCAACTTCTCTGCCAGGCCCACCTACCTGGGGCATTGTATTTCTTCATGGAAAGGGAAGCAGGTGCTACCTACATCCTACTCTATTTCCACTCTGGGCAGACCCAACTCTGAAGTGACACAAAAGGCTGGTCACCCAGGCTGGCCAACTTGTGTACAGGAGTGCGAACTTCTGCCTTTCCCCTGACCTCAGACACTGAAGTCAATGAATGAAAAAGTAATGCAACGTGCGTGTGCAACTACACAAATTTATTTCCTTCACTGGGAGGAGCAAGGGTGTACAGGAGTACAGGTGAGGTCAGCGGTGCCCCGAAGCTTTCTTCAGCCACACACCTCCCCTTCGTGAAGGGGCATCATCCCTTGCAACACAAATGCATCTCAAACTCCTCCTCTACAGACTATCAGCACCCAAAGTGAAGCAAACCAGACTTTGGGGAGCCCTACCTCTGTGTTCTCTTTATATGATCCATTCCAGTTTTTCTCATAAGGTCATTATTCTTGGGGAAGGGAAGTCACTCCAGGGTAACCCAGAGAGAAGAAAATGCAGTAGAGTCTGACTGAGACTCCTGTAAAAGTCCTACTGCGTCCTTGGTTTCCCATCCATCTTGGAAGTGGAAAAATGAAAATCATCCCATAATTCTGCCTCTTTCATGCCTCTCTTCAGGTCTCCCAAGGTCTGACCAGCATCCTTATTTCTGAGTTTAGTAACTCCTTGATGCCTTTTTTTTTTCTACATCATAGACTCTCTTCCAATCAATAATGTCCATTTACCATTCCCCATGTTTTACATCTATTATTTTCACCTTCCTATAAAAAGATCTATTTGTGTCCAGCCGGGCGTGGCTCAGCGGTTGAGCATCGACCCCGGATACAGGCGATCAGGGTTCGATTCCCGGTCAGGGCACATGCGCAGGTTGCAGGCTCGATGCCCAGTCGGGGGTGTGCAGGAGGCGGCCGATCAATGACTCTCTCATCATTGATGTTTCTGTCTCTCTCTCCCTCTCCTTTCCTCTCTATGAAATCAATAAAGATATATTTTTTTAAAATCCATTTATGATTTTCCCATCTAATTATATTTTCCTTTTTCTCTTGTATTATTTTACTGTTCTATTGCAATCTCTACAAAATTATAATTTCTTTTGCTAAATTTATAAAATCTCGTCTCCTTTACTAGTTTTTCCCAAAGGGTGTCATTCTCTTTCAACCACTGTAAACAACTTTGGACTACTTCATTTGTTCCACAGTGCCACTGTTGTCATGTGCCTCCTTTCACTTTGAGATTTATTGGTTCCTCTAATTATATTCTCGTAATAGGCACCAACCACACTGATGTTGCAATCCCCACGTGCCACCACTAAAAGCCACTCTAACCCTCAGGTGGGAGCTCAGCTATGAGGAGCATGTTCTACTCATCCCTCTAGGCCAGCGATTTTCAACCTTTTTCATCTCATGGCACATAAACTAATTACTAAAATTCCAAAACTCAGCAAAAAATATATTTTTGTCAATCTCACAAAAAAATAGGTATAATTTTGATTCACACTGGACAACTATTGTTATGTTAGCTGTTGTCATTTTTTTATTTGACAATCTAAGGGAAAAGAGGTCAGTGCCCTTGACTAAATAGTCAGGTATTGCATGTTTTAAAAATTCTTGCATATATGCATAATCTATGGACACAAACAATAGTGTGGTGAAGGCCTGGGCCGGGGAGTGGGTGCAGGGTGGAAAGAGCCAATGGAGAAAAAAGGGGACATTGGTAATATTTTCAACAATAAAGATGAATTTTAAAAAAGAAAGCAGAAAGCTAAAGGACAAAGATAATTCAGATACTTTTATTCATATACTGGTGTGTACAGATTGATCTCACTGAACAAAGAAATAGAATTTGAAATGGATGTGACATTTGAGTTTAACTTTAAAAGAGGAACAGATTTGGATTTGTAGGGATTTGGGGTAAAGGGCATTGGGTAATATCATGCAAATGTATTACAGATCTATCATCAATGAATAAGCTGGAAATTTACACACACACAAGAAATTCTTGCCGTGGCACATCAGTTGAAAATTGTCAAAGTCAAGAGACTTCCAAGTTCTGCTCATTGTACCCCTCCTGAGTGACCTAAGAACTATGCCCGAGTCATTACTCCATCCAGTAGAAATGGGAACAGGGCTTCTCTGTCCTACAGAGCTCCTGAAATACAGCTGCACGTCCCTGGTAACTGTATTCAGAACCACACTGTATGTTACCCATGACCAATATCTGGCATGAGACCCTATCAACCTGTCCTGGCTGAGGAGCCCATACTTTCATCCAATTAGGAATAGCATCAGCCACCTTGGTTTAGGTACGGAAAATAAGGCAAGGGCCAAACACACCAACCACAGGTCTCCCCCTAAGAACAAACTAGAACTATACAGAGGAAGCCTCTCCTCTAGACCTAATTAATAATCAAGTTCATGATTCACAGCCCAACCACACCCTGGATCTTCCTTGGTGATTTGGTATATTGATTAAAAATCCAAGCTCTACTAGCCATGAGATGGGGAGCAAGTCATTTATCTTCTATCAAATAACAACTCTGCTATAAATTAAAAGTGGATACTTTTATTCATATACTGGTGTGTACAGATTGATCTCACTGAACAAATAAATAGAATTTGAAATGGAAACGGGCCACAGTCTGGAAACAGGAAGTGTTGCTTTCTCTCCCCCATCCCACCTCTTTTTTTAATTGAGGTATAACTGACATATAACATTACATGAGTTTCAGGTATACAGCATAAAATTTGATATTTGTATATATTGTGAAATAATCACCTCATTAAATCTAATTAAAATCCATCACCATACAGTTACAAATTTTTTCTTGTGATGATCTTTAAGATTTACTTTTAGCAACTTTCAAATATGCTATACAGTATTACTAACTCAAGTCACCACGCTGTATATTACATCCCCATGACTTATTTTAAAACTCAAAGTCTGTGCCTTTTGACCTCCTTCACCCATTTTGCCCATTTCCTATCCCCTACCTTAAACAACCACCAATCTGTTCTTGGTATCTATGAGCTCATTTTTTGTGTTTGTATTTTTTTAGATTCACATATAAGGGAGATCATACATAACTTTCTCTGATTTATTTCACTTAAAATACTGCCCTCAAGGTCCATTGCATTGTCATGAATGGCAAGATTTCCTTTTTTTTATGGCTGAATAGTATTTCATTGTGTACACAGCCATGTGTCTCATAACGTTTTGAGGAACAATGGACTGACTGCATATACAACTATGGTCCCATGAGCTTAGAGTGGAGCTTAAAAACTCCTAGCACCTAGTGAGCCCTAACATTGTAGCACAACACATTATTCACATGTTTGTGGTGATGTTGGTGTAAACTACTGTACTCCCAGTCATATAAAAGTATATATAATTATGCACAGTGTGTAATACTGGATAATGATAATAAATGATTGTTACTGGCTCGTGTTATTACTGTGCTATACTTTGTTGTTGTTTTTAAATCCTCACCCGAGGATATGTTTTAATTGATTTTAGAGAGAGAGAGAGAAACATCAATGTTGGAGGCAAACACTGATCTGTTGCCTCTGGTACCTGCTCCAACTGGGGATTGAACCCGCAACCTAGGTATGTGGCCTGACCAGGAACTGAACCCGCAACCTTTTTGGGTACTGAATGACACTCCAGCCAACTGAGCCACCTGGCCAGGGCCATTTATTGCTATTTTAGAGTGTACTCTTTGTACATATAAAAATAAGTTTGCTGTAAAACAGTATGTGGTGTTACACTAATAGCAGCCTAGTGTGTGTGTTAACTGCATCTCTTGATGGCATCATTTTCTCTTGTGCTTGATTTAGTTTCATATTGTTTTATAAATTATTGTTCCTGTATAGCCTGAATGTACAGGAGCAAGAGGCTATATGATCTAGGTTTGTGTAAGTACCATCAATGATGTTAACACAATGGTGAAATTGCCTAACAACGCATTTCTCAGAATGCATCCCCTTTGTTAAGTGGCACATGATTATGTGTGTGTGAGTGTATCACATCTTCTTTTATCCATTCATCCATCGACGATACTGAATTTATTTCCATGTCTTGGCTATTGTAAATAATGCTGCAGTGAACATGGGGGTACAGATACCTTTTCAAGTTAGAGTTTTCCTTTCCTTTGGATAAATATCCAGAAGTGGAATTGCTGGATCATATGGTAGTTCTATTTTTAACTTTTTTGAGGAACTTCCATACCGTTTTCTATAATGGCAACACCAATTTACATTCCCACCAATATTACACAAGTCTTCCTTTTTCTCCACATCCTTGCCAATACTTTTTATTTCTTGTCTTTTTTATAGTAGTCACTCCAACAGGGATGAAGTGATAACTCATTGTTTTAATTTGCATTTCCCTGATGATTAATGATGTTGAGCACCTTTTTATGTACTTGCTGGTCATTTGTTTATCTTCTTTGGAAAGTGTAAAATGGTTGAAACCCATTCAGTTAAAAAGATTGCTCCAATACAGAAAACGACAATCAAAATACCAATCATCCGCTGGCGAAGCATGGCTCAGTGTTTGAGCATTGACCTAGGATCCAGGAGACTGCAGTTCAATTCTGGGTCAGGGCACATGCATGAGTTACAGACTTGATCCCCAGCAAGGGGCATGCAGGAGGTAGCAATCATTAATGTTTCTATTTCTCTCTCCCTCTCCCTTCCTCTCTCTGAAATCAATAAAAATATATTTTAAAACAACAACAACAACAAAAACCACCAAAAAAACACAACCAATGATGCTTGAGTCATTTCCAGTCTTAGATCCTGCACAGAGAAAGAGGGGGCCAACGTTAAGAGGAAACCTATGGGCAGGGGCCAAAGTGACCAAACAATCACTGCTAAGATATGTGGTTGTGTGTCATTTCTCTGTCATAGATATAACCACCAATCTTCTGCCACATGTCTTGTCATTCCTATCACATCCACATCCACACATCAAACAGTGGGGTTAGCATTTGCCAGAAATACACAGCAATATCGAACACCACATACCACATAGATATGCCATGCACACGTTCAAAGCTTCCACACTACTACACCATCTTACATCACTATACACTGCTATATATTGCATATCTGTGTTCCCTTAAAATTCATATGTTGAAATCCTAATACCCAATGTGATGGTATTAGGAAGTGAGGCTTCTGGGACATCATTAGGTCATGAGGGTGGAGCCCTCATGAATGAGATTAGTGCCCTTATATAAGAGGCCCTAGAGAGATCCCTCATCCTTGCCACCATGTAGGATACAACAAGAAATCTGTGACCCAGAAGAAAGCCCTCACCCAACCATGCTGGCACACTGAACTCAGACTTCCAGCCTCCAGAACTGTGAGAAATAAAGCTGTTGATTATAAGCCACTCAGCCTGTGGCGATTTGTTACAGCAGCTGGCAAGCTACCCACTTCAGGTCATATAGCCCACTCAGATCACTTAAGCTGCCATAAGCTAACAGAAGTCCTGAGGACTATTATCACAACTCTCCACCTATTAGACCTTTCTGCCCTGGCTGAGGGACCTAGTTTGGACTGCTGACTCTGGGGCTGAGCTAGCCAAATCAAGCTTTCTCTCCTTCCCTATTGACCCCCATTTTGGCCTAGATTAACTGGGAACCTGAGTGTTATGTTATACCCCCTCAAGGTGAAGAGCAGGGGAAATGTCTAGGAGGATGCTTACCTCTCCCAGCCAGGGTGGAGTTCCACCTCCAGGAAGTGGGCAAGGATATATGCCTTATCACACATAGGTAGGTGATCACATTGTGTTCCAGAGAGTGCTTCGGTCTCCTACAGTTAGTGATGTTAAATGTGCCAACTTCATTTTTGATGGCTGAACCAATGGTGATGTCCTCAGAAATCTCCAGGTCCTGGCAATTCTTCAGGGTCCATATACACGACATTATGTCAATGTCCTCTGGGTAGAACCCACTTGCTTTGCACGAAGTATGTTTGTCATCACTATCTTTCACCACTGCTTGCTCTGGAAACACACTGGTGACTGGGGAACCTGCCAAGGGAAAGAAGTCACACTTTTTTTTTTTTTTTAAATATATCTTTATTGATTTCATAGAGAAGAAAGGAGAGGGAGAGAGAGAGATAGAAACATCAATGATGAGAGAGTCATTGATCGGCTGCAACCCGGGCATGTGCCCTGACCAGGAATCAAACCCCGATCACCTGAATCCTAGGTCGACACTCAACCGCTGAGCCACGCCCGGCCCGGCAGAGGTCACACTTTGAGGGTAGGTTGGGACTAGCTTTTTATGAATTCAATGTCTAACCCATAGCAAGCCTTCAGAAAGGGTGAGTCAAGCAAATGGGATTCTGCTTAGCCTAAGTATTCTGGGTATGTTGATCTCAGTGCCAGCAAGGTGCTGATAAGCCATGACTTTGACTCTCACAGCCATTTTCTAAAGCAGAGTTTCTCATTTTTCTTTTTTTTTTTTTTTTTTAATCCTCACCTGAGGATATTTTTTCCATTGTTTTTCAGAGAGAGTGGAAGAGGGAGAGAGAGAGATGGAATCGATGTGAGAGAGACACATCAACTAGTTGCCTCCAGCACTCGCCCAACCGGAGCCAGGGATCTAGCCTGCAACCAAGGTATGTGCCCTTGGTTGGAATCAAACCTGGGACCTTCAGTCCACAGGCTGATGCTCTAACCACTGAGCAAAACCCATCAGGGCTAAAGTAGTTTCTTAAGCCACCTCGTGTCATAGACACCTTTGAGAATCTGAGGAAAGCTTTGGAACACTGTTGTGTAGAGACTGCTAATTGCTGCCCATTTCATTCTTCAACAACACATCTAAGTTAAAGCTACATCTCACTTCAGCTGGTGTAACCACACATCTTGTCATTCCTATGACATCCACATCCACACATCAAACAGTGGGGTTAGCATTTGCCAGAAATACACAGCAATATCGAACACCACATACCACATAGATATGCCATGCACACGTTCAAAGCTTCCACACTACTACACCATCTTACAACACTACACACTGCTATATATTGCATATCTGTGTTCCCTTAAAATTCATATGTTGAAGTCCTAATACCCAATGTAATGGTATTAGGAAGTGAGTTTTCTGGGACGTCATTAGGTCATGAGGGTGGAGCCCTCATGAATGAGATTAGTGCCCTTATATGAGTCCCTAGAGAGATCCCTCATCCTTGCCACTATGTAGGATATAACAAGAAACCTGTGACCCAGAAGAAAGCCCTCACCCAACCATGCTGGCACACTGAACTCAGACTTCCAGCCTCCAGAACTGTGAGAAATAAAGCTGTTGAGTATAAGCCACTCAGCCTGTGGCAATTTGTTATAGCAGCCCAAATACACTAAGGCATACACAAATCACCAAGACAAATCTCTTATTTCATACACACAAAGCATATTTCAATTCCATACTCTCCATGCCCCACACATACCCTATACACATCCCTGGCCCTTGCTTCCAAAAGCAATCCTCTCTCCCTCCAGCACCATCCCAGGCCCCATCTGGCACACCCAGTCAGCTCTTGCTTATCCTCAGGGGACATGGACAGGATCCTATCCCCTTTCTCCTAGCAACTGGCAAGCTACCCACTTCAGGTCACATAGCCCACTCAGATCACTTAAGCTGCCATAAGCTAACAGAAGTCCTGAGGACTATTATCACAACTCTCCACCTATTAGACTTTTCTGCCCTGGCTGGAGGACCTAGTTTGGACTGCTGACTCTGGGGCTGAGCTAGGCCAAATCAAGCTTTCTCTCCTTCCCCATTGGCCCCTATTTTGGCCTAGACTAACTGGGAACCTGAGTGTTATGTTATACCCCCTCAAGGTGAAGAGCAGGGGAAATGTCTAGGAGGATGCTTACCTCTCCCAGCCAGGGTGGAGTTCCACCTCCAGGAAGTGGGCAAGGATATGTGCCTTATCACACATAGGTAGGCGATCACATTGTGTTCCAGAGAGTGCTTCAGCTTTGAACGGCTAGTGATGCTAAATGTGCCATCTTCATTTTTGATGGCTGGACAAGTGGTGATGTCCTCAGAAACCTCCAGGCACTGGCGATTCTTCAGGGTCCATATATGCCACGTTATGTTAATGTCCTCTGGGTAGAACCCACTTGCTTTGCACAAAATATGTTTGTCATCATTATCTTTCACCACTGCTTGCTCTAGAAACAAGCTGATAACTGGGGAAGCTGCCAAGGGAAAGAAGTCATGCTTTGAGGGTAGGTTGGGACTAGCTTATTTTCAGTTCAATGTCTAACCCATAGCAAGCCTTCAGAAAGGGTGAGTCAAGCAAATGGGATTCTGCATAGCCTAAGTATTCTGGGTATGTTGATCTCAGTGGCAGCAAGGTGCTGATAGGCCATAACCCTGACTCTCAAAGCCATTTTCTAAAGCAGTTTCTTAAGCCACTTTATGTCAGAGACACAGCATCAATGGGCTGCCTCCTGCATGGAACCCCTTGGTGCATGGGACCACACCCAACCGACTCACACCAGCCAGGGCTATATGCAATCACTTTAAATGAATGGTCTAAGCACATAAACTAAGAGACTGAGATTATCAGAGTGGATTTTTAAAAAGGCTCAAATATGTGTTTCGACAAGAAATCCACTTTATATAGAGGACATAAATGATAATGGAAAGAGACTTGACTTGGGGTGGTGAACACACAATATAATATACAGATGATGTATTACAGAACTGTATACCTGAAACCTATATAATTTTATTAACCAATATTACCCCAATAAATTCAATTAAAAAAAAGAAAACCATTTTAAATATGAAGATCCACATAGATTAAAAGTAAAGGGATTTTCCCTGGCCAGTGCTGCTCAGTGGTTAGAGCATCGGCCTGCCGCAGCAAAAGGTTGTGGGTACAATTCCCAGTCAATGGCAAGTACCTGGGTTGCAAGTTCGGTCCCTGGCCCTGGTCAGGGTGCATGCAGGAGACAACCAATGGATGTCTTTCTCACATCAATATTTCTCTCTCTCTCTCTCTCCCCCTCATTCCCTCCCTTCCACTTTCTCTTAAAAAAAAAAAAATCAATGGAAAAAATATACTCAGGTGAGAATTAACAACAACAAAAGTAAAGGGATTTAAAAAGATACACAATACTAGCACTAATGCAAAGAAAACTAGAGCAGCTTTATGAATTTCAAACTAGCCTTCAGAACAAGAAAAATTATCAAGGATATTAGGTAAAAGCTAAGGATATCTGAATAAAGTATGGACTTCAATTAATAAAAATGTATCAGTATTGGTTCATTAATTGTAATAAATGTACCATACTAATACAAAATGTTAATAATAGAGAAAGCGGTGTGTAGAGCCAGGAGTCATATGTAAACTGTACTATCTTTGCAATTTTTCTATAAATCTAAAACTGTTCTAAAAAATAAAGTTTATTAATTTTTTTAAAATCTTTCTAGGCTTTCTGTCAGTTGTAGAGGAAATGAATCTTAATATGCATCCCCACCCCCCAAATTAAGATGTGTAAAACATTCAAAGTCTTAAGTACAATTTTGGAGGGCTCATAAACATTGCCCCCATTATAGGCTGAATTGTGGCCCCCATCCCCAAATTCCTATGTTGAAGTCCTAACCCCAGTCACTCAGACTGTGACTGTACTTGGAGATAGGATCTCTATTGAGGTACTATTACATTTGTTTAGAGCAAAGGACACTGAGGTTCAGCATGATTAATAACTTAGCCCTAAGTTGTCCAGAAGTCCATGGAAGCCCAGGACTCAAACCCACATCTATCTGATTCCAAGGCCCTTGACCTAAACCTCTGCTCCACTCAGCCCATCCACATCTCTACCCCAAACTCCATCGCATGGGAACCATAGGACACTGCATCAGGTACTCACCCACAACCTCCAGAGAGACTGTTCCCTGGGCCTTCTCAGGAGTGATCACCACCTCACATCGGTACTCTCCTGCTTCCCACACCTGGACTCCAGGCAGCTGCAGTGAGGCGTCCCCGCTCTCCAGCCAACTTGGAGACACGTAAGCTCCAGATCGGAAAGACTCTCGATGGTTTCCGTACAAGCAAAACACCATCTCCTCTGTTTTATTCATCTGATTCTTCCAAAACCAGACAACACCCACACTTTCGGGGTCCAGGTGTGACAAACCAGGGACCTTGCAGGAGATGGTGACATTGTCATTCAGCAACGCAGTCTGAACCTTCCCTGCCATCTCCACGCTCCAGGAACCTTTGGGAGGAGAAACAAGATGGCGGCGTAGGTAACAGCTGCACCCGCCGCCTCCCGCAACCACATCAAAATTACAACTAAAATACAGAACAACCGTCACTCAGAACCTCCTGAAATCCGGCTGAACAGAAGCCCCACAACCAGGGAACTGAAGGAACACCAAGACCAGTAGGAGGGGCGGAGACGAGGCGGATCGGGGCTGAATCGGGGCCTCAGGCCCACACCCAGTGCCGTGGGTTAAACTGGGGAGGGAATCTCGGCAGCAGAGGTTTCCCGGAGAAGGGAGGATTCCCAGCCCCACAGCAGGCCCCCAGCCCAGGGTCCCAGGGCTTGGAAAAGAAGTCCCCACAGCTTTGGGCTGTGAAACCAGCGGGGACTGTCCCTGAGGGACGCAGAGGCTATGGGAGCCCCAGCAACTCCTCTCAAAGGGCCCGCGCACAGACTCACTCGGACGCTCCCTCTGAGCCCAGTGCCGGGCAGCAGCTTGAAAGGAACCTGGGACACTCGGGGAGGAACTAACCTGCCAGAAGTCAGGATGAGAGCTGGGGGGAGCAGCTTCCTCCCAGGCAGAAGGGCTAGCAGAGGCCATTGCTCCTTTGGCAAGTCCTCCCCACAGCCGGCAGGCAGGCGCCATGTTTGAATCACCAGCACCTGACTCACACCTTTGGCCCCACCCCCGTGATTCCAGGAGGCCCCGGCCCTCCCCACCTTCAGGCTCATCCAGGCCATTTCCAGGGGCTTTTCTATGCAAGTGGCCTCTTGAGCCTCACGATTAGGACTTTCCTAAAATCTCTCAAACAAGCAGCAGCGTGCCCCATAGGGCTTGATAAGTGGCCAGGCCTGGCACTAGCGGCAGCCCGCATTGGTTCATGGCTTGGCCTCTCCTGGACAACACCAAGCCCAGCACAAACAGCAGCCAACTACGGTCTGCTGTGTAGCTCATGCTGGGTGGCCCTGGGCAAGGCACTGGCACAGGCTGACTTTGCACCTCCCAAAAGGCCCCAGAGACAGTGCACCTGGTGACCAGACTCCACCACACTGGATTACAACCCTACCACACCCACGAGTGACACACTCAAGGGGCACACTTGGTGAACACCAAAGCTCCACTGAAGTAAATCCTGCCCCATAAGGGTGTTTCCAGCACAGCAGCTCTCTGGCTGTAGTTGCAGCTGATCCTCACAGCTGATTGGCCTGGGAGGGGGTCAGTTCCTCCCAGTGACACCAACAGCAACCAAGGCTCAACTACAACAGGACAGTGCACATAGCCCACACAGGGGAGCACCTAGAAGGCCCAGCTCAGGTGACGGGACACCTACTACACAAAGCCACTCTACAAATTCCAAGAGACATAGCAGCTCTACCTAATACATAGAAACAAACACCTGGGAGAAGCTAAAATGTGGAGGCAAAGAAACATGTCACAAAGGAAAGAACAGAAGAAATCTCCAGAAAAGGAACTAAAAGAAATAGAACCAAGCATGCTACTAGATACCGAGTTCAGAATTACAGTTATAAGGATGCTCAAGGATATTAGTAAGACTATTACGAAAATAAGTGAAACCATCAATGACTTGATAAAGTACCAATCAGAAATGAAGGCTACATGAACTGAAATGAAGAATGATTTACAGGGAATCAACAGTAGAGTAGAAGACGCTGAGAATCAAATCAGCAATTTAGAACATGAGGAAACAAAAAACACCCAACCAGAAGATCAAAAAGAAAAAAGAATCCAGAAATATGAAGATAGTGTAAGGAGTCTTTGGGACAACTTCAAGCAACCCAACATTTGTATTATTGGGGTGCCAAAAGGGGAAGAAAGAGAGCAAGAAATTGAAAACCTATTTGAAAAAATAATTATAGAAAACTTCCCCTACCTGGGGAAAGAAATAGACTTACAAGTCCAGGGAGCACAGAGGGTCCCAAACAAGAGGAATCCAAAGAGGCCCACAGTAAGACACATCATCATTAAAATGCCAAAGGTTAAAGACAAAGAGAGAATCTTAAAAGCAGCAAGAGAAAAGCAGTTAGTTACCTACAAGGGAGCACCCATACGACTGTCAGCTGATTTCTCAACAGAAACCTTGCAGGCCAGGAGGGAGTGGCAAGAAATGTTCAAAGTGATGAAAAACAAGAACCTACAACCAAGATTGCTCTACCCAGCAAAGCTATCATTTAGAATTGAAGGTCAGATAAAGAGCTTCTCAGACAAGGAAAAGCTAAAGGAGTTCATCACCACCAGACTAGTACTACATGAAATGTTGAAGGGTCTTCTCTAAGAAGAAGCTAATGAACAAAAGAATCTGACGAACTAAATAGATCCAGAGACATTGACTCATGTAACAGACGATCATATTTCAGAGGGAAGAGGGAAAGGGGGTGTAGGGTGGGAAGAGATTAACCAAAGAAGTTATATGCATATATGCATAACCCATGGACACAGACAATAATGGAGTAAAGGCCTGGAGAGGGGCTGGGAGTGAGGTGGAGGGGGTCAATTGGGGGGAAAAGATGGGACACCTGTACTGTCAACAATAAAGATAAATTAAAAAGAAAAAGAAACCTGTGGCAATAAGAAAACTCAGTTATGGGAGAACCATGGAAAAAACATAGGCCTTGTACTCTCAGACACTACCATGTAATTAAAAACAAATTCCCCTTTTTTTTTTTTTTTGGCAGTGGGGGTCTCATGTAAAGAGGCCCTTAGTCCATGGCTCCTTGTTAATCCACATAAGATATTCTTTTTCACGATTGCTTTGGCTATTCTGGGATTCTTACAATGTCATAGAAACTTTCAAATCAGTTTATTAATTTTTCCAAAGAAGTCAGCTGAGATTCTAATAGGAATTGCGTCTGATCTGTAGATCAATTTGGGGAGTACCGCCATCTTAGCAATGTTGTCGCCTAATCCATGAATGTGTTTCAGGGATGTGCTATGGACTGAATGCTTGTGTCCAAGCAAAATTCATAGTCCTCAGTGTGATAGCATTTGAAGGTGGGGCCTTTGAGAGGTAATTAGATCCTGAGGGAAGAGCCCTCGAATGGGATTAGTGCTCTTATAAGAGACAGGAGAGGGAAGAAAGAAATGATATCTCTCTCCACACCTGGGGAGATAGTAAGAAGGTGTTCATCTATGAGGAAGAGACCACTCACCAGGAAACAAATCAGTTAGCATCTAGATCTTGGACTTCCCAGCCTCCAGAACTGTGAGAAATAAATTTCTGTTGTTTAAGCCACTCAGTCTAAGGTATTTGCTATGGCAACCTGAGAAGATTAAGACAAGGTGCTTTTCCATATCACCTATTTAGCTCTTCTTAAATTTCTTTCAACAATAGTTTTATAGTTTTCAAAGTATAATTTTTGTGCTTCTCTTGTCAAATTTATTCCTAAGTATTTTATTGTTTGATGGTACTGTAAATACAACTGCTTTCTTAATTTTATTTTCAGATTGCTCATTGCAAGTTTATAGAAATAATATTTGTTCTTTTTTATTTCCATTTCCCTCCCCCATTAGGCAACCAATCTAAGATATTTAATAGCTACAGTTTTGTTCTCTTTAACACTGTCTTGTTTTGTTTCTCAAACTTGTAGAAATGGTATTGAGTTATATGTCATTGTTTCTCCTCTTGGCACAATGCTTTCTAGATTGATCCATGCTGCTATGTGTACAGCTAGTCTTTTGCTTGAACTTGCTGCCCAGTTCTCCATGGTGGGCATCCACACCTGGCTCATCTACAGCCCCCTGATAGACTCCTAGACTCCCGCAGCTCCACCACCACCACTTGGCATCCCCCAGCCTATCTGGGCCAGTCTAATAAATGTCAAGTGATGTCTTATTGTTGTTTTAACTTCTATTCTCTGGTTAGTAATGACTTAAAATACCTCTTCATATGCCTTTCAGGCTGTTGGTTTTCTGTTAAACTGAAACATATCCAGCAGTGTTCCCAGAAAAAGTGAAAAGACTCCTTCACTTGCTGAGCTGTCTGCAAACTCCTAATTGTCGCTCCAAGCTCTTACAGGTCAGTGTGAGGGCCTTCCTTGCTGCCTACAGAACACTGGAATGGGCACGGAAAGGAAAAGGCCTACGTGTCTGTTGTTCTCAGCACTCAGCTAGGCTAGAAACGGTGGCACCTGTCCAGAATTACCACAGGATGGGAAAAAGGAGGGGACATCTCAACATGGACAACTCTACAGTGAAAATGAAGGAATGCCTGAGAATCAAGGAATACAGAGGCCATACACAATATGCAGTTGAGCAATGAGGAGATAAGAAGAGACTCTGACAAGACGGCTAGGGTAGAGGATGAGGTGAAGAAAACCAGCGGGCGCCCAGCGGGTACCCATGCACCAAGAGGTCACCAGTTGCATTCCGGTCAGTGCCCAGGCCCAGGTTGTGAGCTTGACCCCCAGCAGGGGTGTGCAGGAAGCAGCCCATGGATGTTGATCTTTCTCTCTACATGGATGTTTTATCTCTCTCCCTCTCCCTTCCTCTCTCTAAAATCAATAAAAACATATTTAAAAAAAAAAAAAGAAAGAAAGAAAGAAAGAAAACCAGACAGAAATTGAGGGGAGGGGAGGGTATGTGGATGCAAAAGAGTTTACAGGACCCCTTCCACCCCGGGGGCCCAAGGGAACTCAGGGGTGGCTGGAAAAAAAAAAAGATTTCCAAGGAGCACAGCCTGCTTGATGATGTGGCTGGAATATTTAGGCCTATGTCCATTTCACGTAAAAAAATGAGCTGCAGCCCAGAGCAGGACCCAGGGAGCCCTGAGCAGCCTCGTGACCACAGCGCGGGGGGGGGGGGGGGGGGGGGGGGAGCCGCAGCTGCCGCCGCCCACTCCAGTCACCTGTCGCGGTCACCGTCACCGCAAGCGAGAGCAGTGAAGCCCGGACGCGGCGGCCGTCCCCACCCTCCGCGCGGCCGGCACCAAGTCAGCCCCACGGGCAGCCCCGCAGGGAGCCGCGCCTGCCGGCAGACACAAGGTCACGCACCGAAGGGTGGGAACAGAACAGTTCCAGTGTAGGAAACGGGTGCGGCTTCATCAGCGGTTCCCACCTGACTACAGGCGAGAGACCGGGGGGTCGACCACAGAATCATCATCCCCGCCCCCCTTCTCTCCCCCCCCCCCCCCCCGCCCCGGCAGGGAGAAGGGACGGACGGTGCGACCACCTGGGTGCGGGAGAACGAGGCCGAGCAGGGAGGCGGAGTAAGTATCGGGGAACTCAATTCCTCAGGGGCCCTCCTCGCCAAAGACAGCCAGAGGGCGGCCACGAG
Organism: Miniopterus natalensis; assembly: GCF_054644295.1. NCBI lineage: Eukaryota > Metazoa > Chordata > Mammalia > Chiroptera > Miniopteridae > Miniopterus > Miniopterus natalensis. The sequence goes on along the minus strand of NC_142091.1, from coordinate 50,943,515 downwards.
GAAGATGAGGAAAAGCAAGGAGATGAGACCCAAGGTCGCAGCCACCTCAGGGTCGCCCGGACGCGGACTCCGGGAAGAGCCGCGGGGCCACCCACCTGCGGGCGCGGAGACCCGGCGGAGCGGGCGGAGCGAGCGCAGCCTCGGCCTTCCCGCCTCCACCCCGCGGGTTAAGTCGTCCGAGAGGAAGAGAGAGTGAAATCCCTGCGGTAAGAAATGAACGAAAGATTGGAGCTGAAGACCTAAGTGCTTGCTTTTTGCCCGTTGACCAGATAACTATGCAGCATGGGATTTTTATTATTTCTATCTAAAGACGTCTCTTTTTGGAAGCGACAAACGTGTTTTTTGAGAGAGAAAAAAAGCCTTGTCTTTCTCAATACACCTTTAAAGGTCTTTAAATTGTTTCATATCTGGTCAAGTTGAGATTTTTTTAAAAATATATCTTTATTGATTTCAGAGAGCGGAAAGGAGAGGGAGAGAGCGCGACAGAAATATCAGTGATGAGAGGTCCTTGATCCGCTGCCTCGCTCGGCCGGGCGCGGTGGAGCCCGCAACCCCGGATCCGGAATGAGTGAACTGCGACCGCCAGGATGAGCCCGCAACCCCGGATCCGGAATGAGTGAACTGCGACCGCCAGGATGAGTCAGTCACCCGCTGCCGGACATGCTATGATTTTTATGAACCTCATTTTTAATTTGTAATAAAAGTTTACAACTTGATTTTTTTCAAAACAGTCAACAAACTGCAAGCACCTGTTGATAAAGGTCTTAAATAATAAAAAATAATAAAAATAAAAAGTATAAATAAGGAGGTGAAGGCGTGTTCACAGTGGTGTATGGGAAAGTTAAAAAAAAAAAAGTTCCATAACCAAAAAAGGGGCAAAGAAAGAACCTTTCACTGTCACCACTCACCCACTCAGTAAAGCCCCTAGGAAAAGCCTAGACGACTCGATTCACTGATAGCCAGGTGGTGGCGGAGGACCGCGGGCGGCGCCCCGGAAGCAGCTGACCAGCGAGGGGGCCGCGGAGCCGCGACCACCCCCAACCTCCCTCGCGCTTCGGCCCGCACCCGCACCCCTCCCCGCCGCGGTCTTACCCGCTCTGAGCGGCAGGAGCCACAGAAGCAGAAGCAGCGGCACGGAGCAGCGGCACGGAGCACCCGGGGAGCCAGTCATGGTTTGGGGGCCCCACGCTCCGGCCTGCATCCGCCGGGGCCTAGCTTCTGATTCCAAAACGTCGCGGGCGACAGCGTGGTTCTCACCAGAGCGCTCTTTGAGCGCCCTGGAGATCTTCCCGCGCTTCTCCAGCTGTACACCGGTGACCTCCACGCGCCCGGACCCGCTTTACCCACGTCGTAGGTGCCGGAAGTGGTTTTAGGAAGTGCGATACGGCCCGTGGCGGGGCTCAGGGCGACGCGCCGGGTACGGTAACCTAGGATTCCTCTCAGGGCCCGTCCCGGCCCCCGCAGGGCTCGCGAGGCTCCAGCTGCAGGGTGTGGCCCAAGTGATTCTCTAACTTCGTCAGCCGCTGCCCTGTAGTGTGTGGGTCATCGACCTCATGCAGGAAAAACGTCAGGGGTCCAGATGGTTTCAAGAGTAGTTTTATTAAAGCTGGGGACAGTGAAACAAAGGAAGGACTTAGGGTGCAAGAAGCAACAGGAGAGAGCCTAGGCGGGGCTCTGCTTTGGCTCCCTAGAAATGTCACAGAAAGGAAGCGCGCTAAGGAGGGCTGCTTTTAGCTCGCTAAAGTCAGAGAAAAGGGGGGCCTTGGAGACTGGTTCATTTACAGTAGTTATTGAAAAACTTTGCCCGGCCAGGCGTGGCTCAGCGGTTGAGCGTGGACCTAGGATCCAGGCAATCGGGGTTCCGTTCCGGGCCAGGGCACATGCCTGGTTGCGGGCTGCAGCCGATCAATGACTCTCTCATCATTGATGTTTCTATCTCTCTCTCTCCCTCTCCTTTCCTCTCTCTGTAATCAATAAAGATATATTTTTTTAAAAAAAAGCTTTCACGTATAAGTGGACCCGCACAGTTCAAACCCGTTTTGTTCAAGGGCCAAGTCTAGTTAGAAAATGACAGAGCCAGGATCCTAACAACCAGTTCCCCAGTATTTTCCACCATACCATTATCATGGATTCTCTGCCACTGTGATATCTTCCTATGAAATGGTTCTTGAATTTAAGTGGAAATACATGTTTCCTGCATGTTACACAAACTCTGGTGTGTGCATGCGTGTAGCTATAAATCCTCTGAAGTGACATCTAAAGGCTTATAGAAGAACCTTCATAACATTAGTCAGGTTTCCTCTCCAGTGTAGATTCTCTAATGTTGATAAAGGTCAACGTGATTTTCCACATGATTTATTGGCAGTTTCCAAATTTGTTTTCACATTAGGATCACCTGGAGACCTTTTGAAAATTCCAAAGTCCAGACCACACTACCAAAGAATGAAATCACAGTCTCTGGAGATGGGACAGAGACATCAGTATTTTTTGAAGCCCTCAGATGATTCCACTGTGCAGACACCCTGGAAACCACTGTGATTTCCACTTCAATCCTATCGCTGGAAGATGGAAGCAGGTGGAGAACAGAGTCTGGGAAATCCTGGAGAAGGGGTTCATTCATGGGTGAATGATGATCTCTAAGGCCCCCGGACTATGACTCTGTAATGTTAGTGTTTTGCAAACAATCCATTCTTTCAACATTGTCAAATTTGTCTTTCGCCCCCCAAAAAAATTATAATAAGTATTACATATTGTTCTGATTTTACATTTAATATAATTAAAAATGAACCTATACAAATGACTAGACTAATACTTTCCAACAAAAATTGCACTGAAAGAATTTTCACAACAGATAGTCAACAAATTCAAATATAACAAACTTGTATAGTCTCTGTATCTTCCTGATTATCAAGTTAAAATCCAATTATTTCTTTGTAGTTTAAAAAATAGTCCAATTATCTACATAAGCCAAGAAAAATTAAGTACACTTAAGACTAATAAAATTTATTTCCAGAGTTTAAAATTAACAGAACATTTATGGCCACATATTTACAAAAGATTAAATCTTTAATTCAACATTTAAATAGGAAACTTTTCCAAAATTCCCCCCAAATTAGTAACAAAAAAGCAAGTGGTCTTTAAAATCCTAACTTTAAAATAGGACATAGCCTGGCCGGGCGTGGCTCAGCGGTTGAGCATTGACCTGGGATCCAGGTGATCAGGGTTCGATTCCCGGTCAAGGCACATGCCCAGTTGTGGGCTTGATCAATGACTCTCTCACCATTGATGTTTCTGTCTCTCTCTCCCCCTTTCCTTTCCTCTCTCTGAAATCAATAAAGATATATTTAAAATAATAATAATAAATAAATAAAATAGGACGTATACATTATCATTATTAAATGGTTTTTATAACATAATAAATATTTTTTTAATTTTTTAAAAAATACGTCTTTTATTGATTTCAGAGAGAGGAAAGGAGAGGGAGAGAGAGAGATAGAAACATCAAATGATGAGAGTCATTGATCAGCTGCCTCCTGTATATTTCCTACTGGGGATCGAGCCCACAACCTGGGCATGTGCCCTGACCAGGAATTGAACGCAGTCTCCTGGATCATAGGTTGATGCTCAACCACTGAGCTGTGCCAGCCAGGCTAACATAATAAATATTGGTAAAACATGGATTAAGCAGCACTGGTTTTCTTCATGAAAACAAAAAGCAATAATTAAAAAAATTGTTTTTCATGTTTAAATTCCAGAAGACATGTTTTCCCGAAGACACGGAATAACTAATGGTCTTCCCTCCAGACCTATTTTAGGCACAAGCTTACATATAAACACATGTATTCTTTCCAAAAATATGATATTTCAATTAGAGTCTATATTAATTGGTATATACACAGATAGTTTGAAAGACACAAGGGCTTATTATGACTTTCATGTGTGTTGATAGATGCTGGACTGTTCTAGGGTGTCCCACGACAGATGACCACCAGAGTTTGTGTTTGAATTTTGGAGCCTTTATTAGCTGGCCAGCGGCTACAGTTGCAGCGTCTCACCCATGTAAGAGCCGAACTGCAGCCCCGACCCTCAGTTCTTCTCTCACTTTATGCTCAGTAACCACAAAGGCACTGCAGTAAAGGAGTTTCCAGTAATTTGTCAGGCTGCCAGCTTTTGGTACAGGAAACAAGGGCGGACCTTTAGCAACACAAAAGGAACGATTTAAATAATGTCTTACAATGAGTAATGGGGTTATGCTTGGCCGGAGTGTGACTGGTTTCTATGGGAACTTAGGGAGAGCGGTGATTATTGGGCTAGCTTGTCGGGCCTTGTCCTGTACAGTAGGGATCTTGCTCTACCTTTACTGTTAGTTCCTTAGGTATATTCTTCTGGCCATTGTGGCCAGACAGGACTAACAGCTTCAGAGAAAGAAACACCTTCACTGAAAAGGGGCTCTGTCCACCTTGGCTGCAGTATTTCAGCCTCCAGTATTTCAGCTTCCATTCTTAGACCCTGAAACTAGATAGAGAGGTGCAGATAGAACTATCTGGAAGTCACCAGAGTCATCACAAAAGAATGAAACAGTCCCTCTGGGCATTAACTGGCTTCAAAATGTTGTCCTTAAAGTAAAATACTTAGTCTCCATTTTATCTTTTATATAAATCTTTTGGAAATTAATGCTGTTTTATAAAGTCACATCTACATCTTAATTAGTAATACAACAAACTCTCAGAGATAAGATGGCTAGTTCTGGATTTCGAGGGCAGGGGAGAATTCATTTGAAAAGCCTGGTAATAAGCCCTATGAAGCTTGTGGCTATGAAACTTAATGGTGCTACAACATCCTATATCCCTCAGAGCTTTCTCCAGTGATTAGGGAGGCGCATTAGAAATACAATAATGGAAAACTCAGTACAGAAGTAGGAAAATGGGAGAGTACATAGAGAGGAAAGAACTTATTAAAACTCAGATCATCCAAGCAAAAGTGATGAAGAAACAATAAATGATGCTACTTCTCTTCCAATCAGAGATTGCTGAATTCATGTCCTGGTCTAGTCAAACAAATTTTTTTGCTTTATTAACAACTGTGAGATAGAAAATGTCTGCTGGGGTACACAACGTATTTTTTAAACTATTATTATTTAAGGAGGGTATTTAAAAAGCTAAGGAATTGGACAAGGGATATTCATCAGAGTTTCACTCTCTCAAAGGGAAGGAGTCAGGAGTCAGGGATTCCACCCATGAGCTACAAATTTTCTTCAGGGTTAAAAGCCCTTTCCACAGTGCTCAGAAACCACTCTAGGAATGACTGCCTGCTTGTCTAACTAGTTCTAGAAAAGCTAACTTTTCTGCAATGTAGTTTTGTTTAGGGCAAGATCAACCTTGAATCTCAATGAAACAGACTATGAATGTCAGAGTGAAAATACTTACACATCAAAGGAAAAAGAAATGCACAGGATCAGAACTCAGCTAGAAAAAATTTAGATATAAATTCTGAGATACATTACTCAATGCTATAGCAAAAGAAGAAATCGCTACACAAAGATGACAGCTTTCAATTGTGTCTGACAAAGATGCTTCAATACTATCATAAAAATGTTTAAAACATCAAGGGGCATGGCAAATATATTTTTTAAATGAAATTATAAGACCAATACTCTAATAAGGAAATAATTACAAAGAATCAAACCCCAAAACAGAAAGGATAAAATTCAAAAGTAAGACAAATTCAAATCACTTTAACAATCAGAGGGCAATTAACTGACAGCAAAATAAGTAAAGCAACGTGGTACAAAACAAATACAGCCTGGGCTGCATGCATGTTTCATACTCCATCCCTGAGGAATCTAGAATGAGGGCAGGGATTTCATTAAGTGATAGATACTCTCATATCACTAAAAGTGAACATTTAAAATGGACTAAAAGTGAACAAAAATAACATTTTAATACAATGATTCATGAGGGGATGGCAAAGAGAACTTGATGAAGCTTTACTTTTTCTCTCTCAATTTTAAAGCACTCAGACAAGTGATAGCTTTAAAATCATGGGGAAAATAAATCATTACTCATTTAAAAATTCCTTGGAGTACCAAAATTATAAGAATTGTCAAATAAAATGTTTTAACATTTTAATTCATAATCCTAGAAAGTCTCGGAAACCATCTTAAGGATAAAACAAAAGGGAGTAAGAAAATTGGCACAGGAAAAGTCAAATCTATTGCTTGCTATAGATTATATACAATTATAAACAAAAGAAAACTTGTTTACAAGCATGCAGAGCTTTGAAGGCAACCAGAAGGGTGAGAGTGTAAAGAACACTGTCAAGGGCAGCTGACAACCAAGCTGGTACATGACATTGGTCATCGAGAACGTGACTGGCATCAACTAAACTGTATACTAAAAGCTCTACAGTGAAAACTGTAGAAGTCTGTAAATATGACATATAGTTGTTTTTCTACATAATTCTATAGGCCATATTTAGAAAAAAAAATCTAAATTCCTAAATTAAATCAAAGGTTTTGTTGGTTTTATTTTGCTTTGCTTTTGTCTGAATAAACAGGTTGACATGCTGGTAACCATAAATCCTAATTTTTCAATTTGGTGTCTTTATCACTTGCTGTAGCTGTTTGTTCTGGTTCATTTCTTAAATGGTTACTAATTCATAGCTAACTACTCACTTAAAAAATAAGTTATAACATGAGTAGGAGAGATTGGAGTCCTACTAAAAATACTATGTTTAAAAAAAAAAAAGTAAGGAAAAAAACAATTTCTTTCCAATCTCGAACCTTGAAAGCAAGTTGTCATTCCAGTCTTCCATTTTATCACCCACAAGGAACTAAAGCGTAAACTTTGCATTTTACACAATACACCTTAATCTCTCAATTCTAACAAAAATAAATGAATTAAAGTATGAAGTTAGAGGCACCAGCGATGAAGGATGATGGTGGAATTCTCTAGCAGGTTTTCAGGAGATAAAAAATCTTGCATGAAAACAATGAAGCTCACCATCTAGCTCTGGCTCTTTTTCAATTTCTTCTTGATTGTCCTGCAGTTATAAAACAAAGATTAAATTTTAGCCACTAACCAGAACTAGGTTTGTCAGTATTTCAGCGTAAAGAAAATACTTTTCTCACCTCCTCCTTTACAAAGTTGGCTATCTTAAAAATCACATTATCACGAAACACTAATATTTTCTTCAGACTTGCCTCGTGAAAACCAGTTTTGAATTTAGGCTCATAATAATAATACAAATCTGTTCAATTAGCATAAAAATCATGCTGTTGTGAACAAAACTCGGTTAAAATAAATGTATAGCCATGTCTCAAAGGATTTTCACTGCTATTTCTAAATTGCAGCTCTCTTTAATGAGAGTTAAATATTATAGTGGATCATCATCTTTCAAAATAAAATTTTAATTATACAGACCTAAGTATACTATAAAATTTACATGCTTCATGAAAATTCATATTTGAAACAAAACCCCAAATTACTAATACATAACACTAAGTCAGCTAAACCAAAGACTAATATCTAAAGGGGTATGAAGGAGAATGGTATAAACTAAACACAGAACAAATACTTTCTAACAGAGCTGGAAAGAGTACTATTAGCCACTTTCTAAGAAATAATATTCGGTCATGAATGCCTAGTACTCACAGAACTGGAATTCCTTAAGTCCATAAATAATTTTAAGCTAACAATTCTTTTAAAAATAATATAAATTATAATAATTTGCTAGAAACTGTGAGGTATGTCTAGATTAATATCCATCCATTATTTATTCATGCCAAAAAAGCATTTTAAGAAATTCCTGTAAGTTCTCCTCCAACTACTTTCCAATTTAACCATAGTCCACCATCTAAAAGAGTTTACCCTAGGAAAATCTCTGTCTTATCACAGTTTCTGGGCACAGATACAGTAATAAATGAAAAGATATTCCAGACCATTTTTTAAATGTTTCCTACAATTTAAACAATAAAGATAGGAATTCTTCTCCATCCCTCAAAAATGAAGCATCACTCTATTGAGTGATTTTTGTGGAGGTTTTTGAAGCTAAATATAAGCAGAACATTTCTAGATTGCTATATTTAATTTTGGAATCCATGACTTAAAGAAAAAAAATTCAGAAGTATGTTTGGAGGAATATGCAATAATTATTTTAAATTTCATAAAATGAAAAATAAGAATTTAAAAATTATTAATGTTAAGAGAAACAATGTAAAATTATGAGGTGTTACAGTGGATTGGCTCACTTGAAAACCTTAAACACGTATTCCTGTACTACAGAGGTAGGGAAGTTAAACACTATTATTTCCCAGCCTCCCTTGCAGCTAGGGTTCTAGGTCTGATTGGTCCAACAATCATATGCACTCACTTGACACTTTCACTTGGAACCGAGTTACACGGGGAGAGAAGCAGCACATGAGGTATCCATTTTTGCCAACACAGAGCATAGCAGTGGTAGTGTGGTTCTGGAGCTGGCAACTGTTCACATCTTCCCAATCCAGCAGGTAGCTTCCCAATGTGGCAGGCAGATTCTTGATTATTCCAAAAGCAGCAGCTTCTTTGGCAGCACTCTCTTGTGATGTAGTTCCTAGAAGCTCAGCCTAGGTTCTGTTTCTTCAGCCCTCTCAAAGATTCTGTGAGCCATCCATACCCCTTACTCAATCCCATTTGGTTTAATAGCTAAAGAAGATTCCATTACCTACAACCAAGAATCTTGACCTATACAGAATTTGGTAGCTAGAAGTAAGGTACAGCAAGTAAAAGGATCTTCAATGTGAAGTGGGCTGAGTTGAGGAGGTAGGGCTTTGGGACATGAGACTGAAGTTAGGGTATCAAAGAAAGTGGTGGTAGAACTTCAGAATGCTAACATGTGGGGCTAGCTCTGCCTCTTTCGGCAAAGTCCTGTAAGACAGGTGCAACTCGGGATAAGGTTGACAAGCCTGCAGAGATGAAAAGGTATATAGCTTTGCTGAGGGAATTGTTCTCTGCCTACCAAACAAATTCACAAAGGCCTAAATCTGGAGCCCTGAAGAACTGAAAAAGTCAACTACCATACTCCATAAGTAAAGGTTCTGAGGAAGCTGCTAAAATTTCCTTAACCTTTTTCAAGAACCTTCCCTTAAGAATTTTCTGCCAAGTAATGGGAGCCATTCTAAAGAAAAAGATCAGATAAAAACTGTTGTCATCCCATCCAAGTCTATATATAGTGTAAAGTGCTCCCAATAGATGCTATTCATTTACGATCCCAGAGGAAAGAGAGAACACAGAAGCAAGTAAAGATGGGTTCTTTGTTAAAAACTATACCTTGACAAGATCTTTCTGGTTACTCATGATAATAATTGAAGAAAACAAACCAGAAACTTACTAAGTTTTTAGGGAACTGATTTGCCAAAAAAATAAAATAAAAACCCTAAACCTGCAATGGCCTGTAACTATCTAAAACAATCCCCGAGCCCCCAAACCCAAAATAATAGGAAGTGAAGTACTAAGACAGTCCAGCCTCCAAGAAGGGCACCCTTTCCAATTCCCACTTGGATGTGTACTTAAAAATTAATGAACAATAAAGTCTTCCTAGAGGGCAATGCCAAGGGCCCCTGAGGACATTAGACAAGGGAGTTACTCCCAGAAAGGTGAATCAGGAATTGTCTGGTGAAAAAAACAGGGAATATATTTATGGACAGAGCAGAGAGACCTTGCAATGGATCAGTGACTGCTATGTTTCCCATTTTCTCCTTTTTCAAAAAGGTTGCTTTTATTGCAGTTATCCTGTACCTATTCCACCATTATGCATATGGTACCCATGGGGCAGACACCTGCGTTTTAGTTTGTAGATGGCCAGAGATATCATGGTATTTGAGCAATATGCAATAATGGATGGGATTTGGGTGGTTTCCTTCTGAGGTGGTGGAAGTGAGTGTTTTCTGTTTTAGAAGAGTATACATAGATATTTAGGTTGCCAGCAGGCTGTCTGGGTTAAAATTAAAAGTTGCTAACCAAACACTCCCTCTTCCCATCTTCCTTAGTTAAAGAATCCTAACTTTTAGCCGGTCACATTGCCACAAGGATTTCTCAGCTTCCCTAGCAGCTAGATGGCCATGTAACTCAGCTTGAGCCAATGAGATGTAAGTTCAAATGCTGTGTGGTTCTCCAAGAAAATTGCCTCAAGGAAACTGATTCAACTGGAGAAATTTCCTTTTCTTGCCCTTCCCTGCTGCCTCCAAAAGCAATCTTGGATAGTAAGGATCCACGTAGGTTACTTAGAAGTAACTTGAGGATAAAAATCATGTACTGAGGATAGTAGAGCAGAAAGATAGAAACCTGGACACCACCTGCCTACAGATTTCTTTTATATAAAAGGGAAAAACTCCTATTTAGCTTAAACCACTGTTATCTTTGGTTTTTTGGTTATATGTAGCAAACCTGACCTTAAGTGATAGAGTATAAAGCAAAAATATGAATGACAAATGACCTAAAGTGGTAGCAAAAGTTATTCAGTAGAAGGATTTCTAGCAGCTAAGGAAGCTGAAAGCAGGAAAAAGTTACCAAGGAACACTGGGGAATACGATGGTCTTCGCAGGAGAAGAATTGTGAATGGCAGAGACTTTTATTGAGAGAGGGGATGATAAGCACCCATAAAAGAATATCTATCTTCATGAATAAGTGAGAGCAATTTATTTTAAAAGCAACAAACAGCTTTCTCACTTAAGTAGTTACTGATAGTTTCATTAAATTATGGCCTATGGCCACTTGATTAAATCACTACAGGAAAACAAAGAAAGAAGGGGGGAGGTATGAATGTGAAGGCAGTTACTGAAGTATTCTTCCTGGTTCTGGTGGTCTTCAATCTTTAAATATCTGTGTGTCCCCCAAAAAAATGTGCTCTCACTTAAAAATTATCTTCCTTTATTCCATATATGCTTTAAAATATTTATTGAGTAGAGAAAAAGGGAGGTAAAAAGATGGCACAGATGTTGATTTTACAGTTTTCTTCCAAGTTCTGGTGGACTTCGGACTTTAAATGACTGTTCAAAGAAAAAAATATATATTCTCATTTTAAAGATATCTTCCTTTATTTTGAATCTTCTTTTATATATAATATTTGTTTTTTAAAGACACTTAGCTAATCATAGATTACAATTAAAAAATATGATTGACACAGACGAAATTCAGGAGCTCAGAAACACACACAGCAGATCCTTCATTCTACTTCTAAAAGATATGATGGCAGACGCCAAAACACTATGTGAAATCTGGGAATTTGACCTCTTGTCTTTACATTTTGGGTGATTAGGCAGCATGCTGGCTTTTTTTAGTGTGTTTGTATGAAGAATAAGGGCCTTCTACATAAATCTTCCCCAAAAAATGGATCGGAAAAGCCAAGGTCTGCTCGTCAATATTGCACAACCTTTAGTCCAGAACAGTTTAGGAAACTGAAAGATACATTTGAAAAGACCATGTACTCACATTGGGTTACCATAGCAGCACTTACTTCATCTCTCAACTTGATGAGTTAGTAATAAAGACTCAGTTCAAGAACCAGCGAAGCAAAAGGAAGCAGCAGCAGCTACAAACTCAGCTAAATCTGGCACTAGAAGCACCGAACCAAATAGTTTCAGTGAAGGAGGCAGAAACCCCTTACCCATTACTTCTACAAACATCATGAGTCCCAGCATTGTGAATGCCTATGGCCATAAACCACCTAAGACTTCTGGTATCAAGCACCCTGGGGGGCCAGTGCCTCTGTGTGGAATGCACCATGGGATTCTCAGCTTTGTGATCTCCAGCAGATATGTCTGGGTGTCTGATCCTCCTTAGGCCTCCACTCCCTATGGCATAGATCAGTTTGCACAACTATATGACTTACTTGGGGATGATCACCCCAGCAGTCTAGATCAGTACCTCTTCCCATAGTGCCCTGGTTGAGGGGGTATGGCTGGGACTGGTCTCCAGTGTGATGGATGACACATCCACAGCTCTTGAGAAAGGTCTGTGATCCAAATCTTGCCAACCTAGAGACATTTCCAAATACTTTTAATGGGTCGACTCCAGTCTAAGCAGACCAGTTATTTATTTTTTTATATAAGAAGAAATCCCTCTACCTTTCATCAATTGCCTGAAATTTCTGTCCTCTGAGACTCCTGAGCCAAATTTCAGTATCAAGGACAGTCACTGATGCCTCTGGAGGAAGCACAAGCCAGCTAGCTTTCCTTGGGTCCTAGCCTGTCCTGATTGAGCTTAGCACCATAAAAGCAAACCAGCTAAAGTCAATACTATGTAAAAATTCCTGCCCCCCAAAGGACCATCTTTATTTCTTACAGACACAAAAAAGAAACAGCAAACATTTAGTAGTATGACATCAGCAAGATTGGTGGACTAGGAGGTCCCAGTACTTGTACCTCCAGAAAAACAATGATTAACAACCACTTACTGATGAAAATAGCTCTGAGAGAGATCTGGAGTACAATGCAGGAGCTAGAGCAACCTAGTGGAGCGCGGAAATCAAAGATGCCCACAAAGAACAGCACAGGCAGCATTTTACCTATGTCAGCCCATCCCCCACTCGCACAGAGCTTTCTGCCAAAAGGGGTACATACCCTCAGCTGTGGCCTCCCCCTTTGGAGGAAAAGGAGAACAAAAGACCCCAGCAAGGACCCAAGCAGTCCCCGTGGCTGTCAGAGACACCCAAAGTTTTTAGCACTAAGGACTCCCACAGTCTTTGCCTATGCTAATAGCAGATGGAGCCGCCCAGAATCCACGCCCCTGAGTCCCCCAGAGAAGGAGCCAATGCTGTGACCCAAACCACAGTGGCCCTGGCCTAGTACATGCACACCCACACCCTTGACGGTTAGGTGTGAATAAAATGGACATTGATGGGGTTTTAATACAGTACTACCCAAGGTGATGCAGGCCAAAAGTACCCGCTACCAACACCTCAGGATTAAAGAGCCCCAAACGAGTCTGCTTTATTTATCCTGGTTTGGAGACATTTTGAAAGCCAAGATTCAAAGATTATGGTAAGAAATCTGACCTGCAATTGCTTCGAGCAATGGTTAGGGAGATGAATCAAGATGAAGACTGACAAAAGTACCAGGGTCTCTTGACTCGACCCCTCACTGGAGATTCAAAGCCTTTACACCACAGTAGGTAAAATGGTCAGGAGGTAAAGAGAAGTTTCCGGGCTCACTGACATGGCAGCCCCACAAACTGTAGTATCAAAATCCACTGTCAAAGCCCTAGCATGGGCTACAATTAGACTGACAGAACATAAAGGTTGCTTTCCCAACAAAAGGTTCAATGGGATTATGAACATTGGAATGTTTAGACAGGTTTATGCAAAAAACTTGTATCTTCTTTATCTGTTTTATGGGAATGGATATCCTGTCTGGCTGGGGAAGCTTACCCTATCAAGTGTTGTAAAACCAAAACTGTTAATAAAGTCAGAAAGGAGGCTATAAGTTAAGAAAAAAATTTAAAAAATAAATAAATAAAACATGTTCTCTGATAATATCAATAATTGATTAGAAAGAATGATAATGTTGAAATAAATCACCATAAATATGGTTATCAAATTATATAGCTTTTGAAATGTACAGATGCATAAAAACTTTAAGGACTTCTATAATGCAAGGTTCTCTGTTTCCACAAATATATAGAAAATAGCATAGATATTAATAATTTGAAATTATATTTGCAATAAATGTGGATTTCAATTTATTTTCTTAAACAAACAAATAATCAAACAAAATTACATACGTGGCTCGAACTTTGACTCTCTACCAGGGCCTGATGGAGAAATTTCTTGTAACTTTTTTTGTTCCATCTGCTGTACGACCTGGGGCATGGAAAAAGAATGTTTTAAAAGGAAGTATTATTTGACTTTCTCTGATATGTGTGACCTCTAACAAATCACAACAGACTAACTGAAAATTATTTTCCAAAATGAGATAGTTAAATTCTAAAATTTAGATTAATATTCAACAAAGCAGTTTTAAAAATACCAAAATTTAAAATACTATAGCTAATAGTACATTAAAATATTACAACACAGGCTTTTAGCAAAAGGCCCCAAATCCTTTTTAATGCCACAATCCTTTTACAAAATACCACCTGATGATATTCCAGCTTCTGAGCCTGGAGTTGGTCATGCTGACGCTGTAGCTCTTCCTTTTGTTTCTGAAGCTCATCAGCTTTTTTCTTAAGTTCATTTTCTTGTACAGAGATAAGGTTTTCATATTCTTTCAGCTCTTCCTCTGTAAAGAGCTGTTGCTGATCTAATGTCTAGAAGAAAAGAAGTGAAGAAAGAGTAATCTTAGAAATACACCCATAAGGTCTGAGTCAGCTTTAAAATTCTATGATTAGCAGAGTACAACAGGATATAGTATTATACCTTTGGGATAAGAAAGGAGGGGAAATAAGAAAATGTATATTTATATACTCATCTGAGCCAAAGGAAAACCTAGAGACTAATGAGACTGTTCACGTACAGAACAAGGGAGGAAAGTGGGTAGAAAGGACCAAGGGAATGAAGGGAAGGAGATCACACTCCTTTGAATACACCTTTTTGTACAGATTTGATTCTCAGAAACATGTCAATGTTTCACATACTCAAAAAACCACAAGGATCTGTAATATTTCAAACAAAAATAAAATTTTTAAAAAAACACAAAAACCTCAAGGACAGAAAAATTCCCCAAATTGAATACAAATAGGCGCAAAATAAATAATACTTTTATCTTAAGTAAATAAGATACTGACAGAAGGGGGAGGGGGAAAAGAACTAATCCAAGAAACTTCTGATCACAGTATCTGGACTACATGCCCTCAGGTTAAAAACAAACAAAAAGTCTAAACAAATCCTAAAGCCTTGTTTTGCAGAGGCATGGATTAGCAATTCTAAAATGCTTTGTACATGCTAGGACTGAGCAAATAAGTGGGATATTATTGTGAAAAATGGGAGCCAGGCTGCATATGAAATATAGAAAGAGGAAAAGATAAAGTGTATTGAAATTGAAGGTGCTGGATTGAAATTTAAGAAGATACTGCCCGGCTGGGCGTGGCTCAGCGGTTGAGCATCAACCTAGGATCCAGGTGATCGGGGTTCGATTCCCGGTCAGGGCACATGTCCGGGTTGCGGGCTCGATCTCCAATGACTCTCTCATCATTGATGTTTCTATCTCTCTCTCCCTCTCCTTTCCTCTCTCTGAAATCAATAAAGATATATTTTAAAAAAAAAAAAGATAGTGTGAACTCATGAGTTTTAATACATATTGATAGCTATATAAAAACGAATATAAATGTATGTAGGTGTGTCTATATATATGTATGCAAGTATGTGTGTATTTATGTACATATATAATATAAATAAATAAAATTCTTTTTAAAAAATTTTTAAATTTTCCAGCTGTTATCTGCGGAGATTGCTGGCTTCCCTAATCCAAACAGCGGGACAGATAAGGGCTGCTAAAGCCTGGCCCCTACCTCTTCTACCACCACCACCACCACCACCACCCCGCCCCAGCCTCCTCCCTGCGGTTTTTAATGACTCAGGGGAAATCCGAGCCAAAGAGTTTCTAGTGAAAACCACACTCCTCCCTCTCTCCAACTCTTGTCAACTTTTGCTCTGAGTACGTTTTACAGGCTTGTGAAAATGCTGATTAAGACACCTGCCACCTGCCTAGGGCATCTACCAGACTGTCGACTTAAAAACAAACTATAACTCCTCAAGACAACCTCCAGGATCTGGAAAGCTTCAGTGCAATCTCCCAAGTCCCCCTCCCCACTTCATCAGTTTTGCCCTAGCTGCATTTACTCCCCAGTGCCCTAACAAAAAACAATCCAGCCTGTCTTAGGTGCCTTGTGCCGCTGCCAAAGGCGGATGCTTGGCCCTTTCCTCTTTTTAGACTGGGGGTGGGAGAATACAATAAACTCCCTCTTTACAACTATCTCTCCTCTCAGTTGTAAAATCTTTCACAGCCTCAAGTCACCAGCCAAAACCCTAACAGTCAGTACCTTTCAACCACTCTTGTAAAGATGTGTATGCACTCATTTATACACGGTAAACTATGGTATAAATTGGTATGGTAAACTATGGTACAAAATATGGTATAAATTGCTCCTTTCTGGAGCAATTTGACAGATATATTTAGAAACTAAAAAAATGTTCATAAACTTTGAGAATAGTTCTATTCCTAGGAATTAATCCCAGGGAAATCACAAATGGTGCAAATGTATGAACAAATGAACAGTTATAATTGTGTTTTTTATTACAGTAAAAAAAAAAAAAAAAAAGTGGAATGGATCCAGAATGTCTAAGTCTGGAGGAATAGTTATATAAATGATGCTACAACCACTCAACTGCATGCTAAGTAGTCATTTTTAAAATCATGTTTTTGAGGAATGGCATTGGAAAATGGCATTGTGAAATATTGATAAATTTTTAAAAACCAGAATTTTGCAAACATACAAAGTCATTTATATGTATAAAGCCATTTTTAAAAATACATAGCTATGAATTTATGTATATATGTAAATTAAAAATGGAACCACACACTATACACTGTATGCTATATATGCATATATTAAATATATAAACTATTTCTAAATTGGCAGAACACAGTACCTAATTTTAGTGTCTACCTCTAGATGGTAGAATTATAGGTAACTTCTAATTTATTCTTTAAATGTACTTATATTTCTAATTTTCAAGAATGGTCATTATTTTATAATTTTTAAAAGACTTCTAATTATATGCAATGTGATTACAAATAAGAGTGCAATTGCCAGAAGCTTTCCAAGAAATCAAGTTCATTATTTTGAAGTGACATTTTATATGAAAAGCCAAAGTGGTAAGGCTATACACGCAAGCATAATGGGGAATAAAAGTTAAAAGTAGAATACACTGATGTAGAATTTCTTGAACCACACATCCCATTTCAAACAGGTTCTGTTACCTCCCAGCTATCCGGCTCCAAGAATTCCTTTTTTTCTGTAGCTTTCAAAAACTCTTCTAGAGTCACCAATCGGTCTTTGTTGGAATCAACCTGATTAAAGGAAAATTTAGTAAAATCAAATAACTCTTTTTCATATTATGTAGACACTAGAAACTGTCTTCCAATAGATGCTACTACATAAACATACAGCAGTTAGAGCGAGCCTAACATCCACAAACACTAGGGGGGAAAACAAAACAGAACACTCAACATTATACCAGAATCAGAAAATAGGTATTTTTCTCTTCTATATAATTCAAATTTGGAAATGCTGTGAAATATCTACATCCCTGATACCCCCCCAAAATCACCAAGTTTAAGTTGCTGATCTGTCTTCCGCCCTCACCACACCATGTATAGTCCCTCTTGAAGCCAAATGTTTGGGCAAGAAAAATAACCTTTTCAGTAAGAGGATTATTTAGCCAAGAGTAAAGAAGTTTAAGTTAAAATGCTCTCAACAGTTTTTCTTAAAAACAAACAACCTAGTAAATCAAAACGGAAGTTCACAATCTCTCCAAAGCCTCCAATGGCTCTTATAAACTATGGCAAATTCAGTTTAAAAAGCAATAACCAAAGAAATTCATTTGATACCTGGGATGCCCGCAGTCAACAGAAATCCCAGTTCATCAATATCAGGTGAAAATCACTGAAGCAAAGCAGTGGGGCTTTAGTTACCCTGCTTATGATGTCTATATCAGAGTTTCCAGCTTAGTAATTTGAACAAGAAATAAGTATTTGTTGTTATCAACCACTTAGGTACTAGAATTTTGGATTATCTTGCCAAAAACTAAAATAATCATTTAAAATACTAAATATTGGACTACATTATTTTTTACTTCCAAAAGGATGTTTTATAGTTGATATGCAGCAGCATCTTAATCTTTTAAAATATTTTAAAGGAGTTACAAAATTATTTTATTGACAGCAAGGGAATGTACTGAATATTCTGGATCTAAAATGCAAAATCCAGTTAAATACCTATTCTGCAAACCTGTCTTCCATTCTGTGGTAAGATTTATTGCAACAGCTTAAATGATGCATAGAAATACTGTGACATATCTTAAACTTTCAAACATACCTCATTCATTACATGCTCCCTCATTCTAAGCCTTTCTTCCTCCATTTCCACCATATCATCCTCTTCATTTTTAGGGTCATATACTTTCTCCAACTAAAAAGAAAAATTTAAAGCCAACATAAAAGAAAGAAAGATAATAAAAGGAAAAAAAGAGAGAGCAAAACAACAGAATACTTAATGAACTCATTTACCTCTTTAGTAAATAGGGCTTCTAATTCTTGTTCATCAAGGAAGCCATCATTATTGACATCTAAAGTTCCCAATGCAAAAAACTGATTTTAATGCCTTAGAAAATAAGTCACTAAAATACAACAGTTTACAAATGGTTTGCAAAAGTAGTACTGACATGAAGCATCAATATGAGGCAGAAAAAGGTTTCTTCTTTTTTATGAAGCCTCAGATCAGTCCAACTAATAACAATTCACTTATTTATAATTTGTCATAGTTTTTTAGAAAAACATATCACACAATTTTCTCCAAAAATATAAAGTAAAGCAATATGCTATAAGAGTAAAAGTAAATTTTAATATTATAGCGTAAAACCTGTTAGATATCACCTACCTCATCACAAAAATACCTTCATTTTACAGAGAATCTTGTAATAAGTCATATAATGACTTACCAGTAAAAGCTAATATAAAGATACAGCTACTGACATAAAATATTTTATACTGCATATCAGCAATAAAGACTATTATATTACTCCAGAGAAAAACTCTAAACATTTATTATCAATAGGACTCAACAGCAGACCTTGGTAGAAATATTAAGAGTAAAGCAACTATAATTTTTCAAACAGTAGATATAAATATTAATGTTTGTATCAAATATGTTACCATGTAATTTGAAAAATGTCTTGGGATCAAAGTCATTAGGATCCAATCCATCAGCCTCTTCCCATACCTCTTTTAGTTGATCTTTGCTTCCCTGTGAATCAATTTTAAAAAACACTTAAACAAAACATAATCTATGTGTATATATTCAAAATAAAATACAAAGCTGAGGAACTATGCAGAATTAGGAATCAATATTTAAGTACCAATAACTTATGATAAAATTCTACTATCTGGTACAAAGAAGCATTTTCCTCTAATTATGGTTTCATAAAGTCATAATCCTTACTGGATGATTAACTTTGGGGTGATTTTCATGCTTTTTCTTCATTTCTTCAAATTTAGATTCTTCTTCTTTTCTCTTTTCTTCATTCAGTGTTTTTAAATATTCTCTCCTTTCATGTTCCTTCATCATTTCATATTTTTTAAATTCTTCATGTCGAGTTTTATCATAGTGTTCCAGATCACTTGTAGCCTATAATTTAAATAAAAAGATGTTTGAAAAGTATAAATAAAGCCACTCTTGCATATATCATATTTTCTAAAAGAAGACAGTATAAGAGGTCCAAAAAAGTAATGGACTCCTCTTTTTAAATTCTACCATTTTATTTCAGTCATTATTATTACCAGAAAAGTAGGCAAAGGAACTGAAAGTTTAGGAAGTTCCTCATAAGTAAGTAATATATGAATTGATTTGAAAAAGAAAACGGAAGGGACTGTATCAAATCTGTACAGTAGCAAACTACATTAGTTTCTCAACACTTAATTCCATCTCGTAACATCCAGGCAAGAACATTTAGCTTGGTAACTTGGTACAATACAACATGAGAGGTATGCAAACTCTTATCTAAAATCCCTGAGGCCAGATGAGTTTCAGAATTTTCTATCAACTAATATTTGATAAGGGAGCCAAGGACACTCAATGGAGAAATAACCATCTCTCTTCAATGAATGGTGCTGGGAAAATTGGATATTCACATGTAAAAGAATGAAACTAAACCCTTTACACCACTCACAAAAATTAATTTTAAGTGGATTAAAGATTTAAAATGTAAGGCCTGAAACTATAAAACCCCTAGAAGAAAACATAGGGAAAAACTTCTTGACGTGGGTCTTGGTAATGATTTTTTAAATAGGACACATAAAGCACAAGCAACAAAATAAAAAAACAAGTGGGATGGACATCAAACTAAAAAGCTTCTGCACAGCAAAGGAAACAGTCAACAAAACAAAAAGACAACCGATGGAATGGGAGAAAATATTTACAAATCATGTATCTGACAAGGAGGTAATACACAAAATACACAAAGAATTCATAAACTCAATAGCAAAAAAAACCAATTAATCCAATTCAAAATAGGCAAAGAACTTGAATAGACATTTTTCCAAAGAAGATATTCAAATGGCCAGCAGGTACACAAAAAAGTACTCAGCATCACTAATCATCAGGGAAATGCAAATCAAAACCACAATGAGATATTACCTCATGCCTTTTAGAATGGCTATCAAAACAACAAGAGATAAATGCTGACGGGGTTGTGGAGAAAAGGGAACCTTTGTGCACTGTTGGTAGGATTGTTAATTGGTGTAGCCACTATGGAAAACAGTAAGGAGGTTTCCAAAAAAATTAAAACTAGAACCATCATATAATCCAACAGTTCCACTTCTGGGTGTATATCCAAAGGAAACAAAATCACTATGGCAAAGAGATACCTGCACCCCTATGTCCACTGCAGCATTATTTACAACAGCTAAGAGATAAAACAACCTAAGTGTCCATCAATTCGGGCATAAAACAGAAGGAAATCCTGCCACTTGTGACAACATGGATGGACCTTGAGGGCCTTATGCTAAGTGAAATAAGTCAGACAAAGACAAATACTGTATGATCTCACTTATATGTGGAATCTTAAACTAACTTCATAGAAAAAGAGATCAGATTTATGGTTACCACAGGCAGAGGGGTGAGAAAATGGGGTGAAGGTGGTCAAAGGGTACAAACTTCTAGTTATAAGACGAATAAGTCCTGGGGATGTAACGTACAACATGATGACTATAGTTAACCATGTCGTATAGTATATTTGAAAGTTGCTAAGAGAGTAAATCCTAAAAGTTCTCATCACAAGAAAAAAAATTTTTTTCGTAATTATATGAGGTGATGGATGTCAACTAAACTTATTTTGGTAATCATTTTGCAATGTCAAGTCGTTATGCTGTACATCTTAAACTTAAACAGTGTTACGTGTCAGTTATATCTCAATAAAACTGGAAGAAAAAAAAGAATTTTCCAGATTTTTTAGAAAGGGAATATAGCACATATGCCACATTATGGAACATCCCTGCAGAGTCTGTAATCAAACAGAATAGTACTTCTTCAGCAGAATCTAGGAGTACTCACATTAAGTAAGCTAAATAAAAAATATAAATAGCCCTACTATAATTCAAGCCAGGTTTCTGTTTTTATAGTTTTTTGGATTTTGCAATTGTGGCTAAAGTATTACAGACCTGTATATACAAATTATTATCTGTACTAATAAAAGTTAAGCCATCTCCCTTTAAAGATATGCTAGAGAGTATTATATAAAAGTTATATTACCACTTCACTGAATTTACTTGTCAAATTACATATATATAACCATTATATATAGTTACTTACAAAACCTCAAAGGCACAACATAGACATTATTTTTTGGAATTATTCTTACTGCTTTGATTAGCATATCTAAATCTGTAGATTCAAATTTGTCAGGATTCAGGTGGTTTAGGTGATCAAATTGTTTTAGAAGAGCATGGTGGTCTATGCCTGTATCTGAAAGAAAATGAGAAAACTATAAATGATAAAATACTAGAAGCTAGAAACATTAGTATAAGTGTTACATAAGAATAAGCATTCACATTTATTCCTAGTGGACTTTATAACAAAATTCAAAGTTTTAGATTAAGGGATCATATTTTCTTTTAGAATATTATACATTTTGTTATTCTAGGCAAAGGAAATGTCCTTGAATCTAGAATGGAATACAATTTAATGTGTATATCTTAATGTTATTTCTTGAAAGACTAGTTGACCATCAGTATAATTAACAGCAAAAACTATTTATTATCATAAAACTATGAAATTTCCTACTTTTCTTTAGATAAATTCTAATACACTGCCCTCCCCAAAGTTCTAAGTAGAATTTCTAAAAAAAAGTGCTCTAAAATTTGTATGAAAGACTCTTTGTATGCTGCTCCAATGAATCTTGACAAAGTCTAATTCAGGTAAATTCATCTGAATAATGACTTTTGTAAAGAAATATGGATTGTTTTTCTTTGTAAAACATTTTTTAAAAACAAGCTACAAATAATATATTGTAGTTGAATGGATGGAGTGATTCTGCACTGTGTTGTATTATAGAATTGAGCAAAACAGGTGTGTGTTGATTTGTTAGAAGTCAGGGTTCCCACTTAGGAAAAAGGAATATAGTACATAAGAGAAATACATATTAAAACTTCACTAGTATATCATGTAACAGAATGGTGAAATCCCTAAAAATGCAAACTATTAGCAAGGCCGTGAGAAATTATTGCTGGTGGGAAAGTGTGCTGATACAACCTTTGTGAAGTTGGCAATATCTATCCAAATTACAAATAACATAGATCTTTTGATTTAACAATTTCACTGTGGGGAACTTATCCTACAAGTAATCTTACACAAATACATAGCAACATATGTACAAGAGTATTCACTAGAAAAAAAACAAATGTCTATCAACAGAGGCCTGGTTAAATAAATTATGGTATCTCCATATAATGAAAATCTATGCAGCTGTTTTAAAAAAATGGAGATGGTCTCTATGTATTAATATAGAAAGATCTCCAAAATATGTTGTTAAAGGAAAAACACAAGGCAAAAAAGTGTATTGTATGCTAGCTTCTATATAAAAAGAGAGAGAAAATAAGAACTTCTTTTGTATTTGCTTATATAAGAATAAAGAAACTTGGGAAGGATAGTGTTAGGGCAGTGGGAACTGGGAGGTTACAAAAATATCAAGGAGTTTTTTGCTATATACCTTCTTAGACTTTCTGGGTTTAAACCATGGGAATGTATTGCCTACTTTAAAAATTATACCTCCCCAAATTAAGATTCTTGAAACCCTTCTTCAAATTATCAGAAATTTCAATTCTGAATCAATGACAAAATATTCATAAGTTTTCTAAGCATATTAGACTGTTTTCTTTAAATAATGAAATTCAGTCTCTATCTTGAAATAAAGAAAATATTGCCAAGATAAAGGAAATAGAGGCTAAGAGGAAAGAAATTTCAAAACACCTTAGGCCTGGTTTCAAGGGTGAAATTACCTTGTGTACCTAGTGATCTGAAATAGTATGTACAGTATGAGCTCAACTTACCTCTCATTGATACCCTTAATATCAGGATAATGAGTGTTTGGTACTTGTTTTCTAAATCTATTCACTAGCAACGAGTCTAATGCTCTACATGAGCATTTCTCCAATATAATCCACTGACCAGAAGCACATATTTAAAATGCAGATTATTCATCCTTAGAATCAGAATACCTGGAAGTAAGGTCCAGTAATTTGCTTTTTTTTAAAAAAAAAATTTATCTTTATTGACTTCAGAGAGAGGAAGGGAGAGGGAGAGAGAGAGAGAGAGAAACATCAATGATGAGAGAACCATTGATCAGCTGCCTCCTGCACGCCCCTGACTAGGGATCCAGCCGACAACCCAGGCATGTGCACTGACTGGGAATCGAACCACAATCTCCTGGATCCTAGGTCAATGCTCAACCACTGAGCCACGCCCGGCCAGGCCAGTAATCTGCATTTTTAACTAGCTCCCCAGGTTGTTCTTATGGAATCTGAAGATTAAAAACTACTATTCTACCAAGAGTAAATGTTCAGATTCTATTAGTGACAATGCACCACCCAAATAACCAACCTATAGGGGCAAGTCACAAGGACACAGGAGCCAGCTTGAAGGGTCTCCCATCTGCTAAATCTGGCCCCTTGATTTTCATTCATTATAAGAAAAACTATTCTAAGATAATAAAGGAATTCACCTATGTTGTCACCTAATGCTTTTACAGTTTTATTTTCTACACTTAAATCTTTGATTTATTTGAACGTATACTGATATGTACAAGATAGAGAACTATTACCTTTTCCCAATCAGATACCCAATCACATTGATACATTGTATTAAATTATCTTTATCCCACTAAAAATGAGATACAACCTTTAATTCAAACTAAACTCTACGTGTATTTAATTTTACTTCTGGAATTTCTATTCTGTTCCATGGTTCTTTCTACTTATATGTAAAAAACATACAGTTCTAATGACTGAGGCTTAGTGATGTATTTTAATATCTAATATATCTAGTCCTTCATTATTTTTCTTTTTTAGAGGTATGTAGCTTTCCTTGTTTCCTTTTTTCATATGAACTTTAAAATTAACTTGGCTAGTACCAGAAAAAAAAGCACATATTTTTATTTGGATCCTGTTACATTTATAAATTAACCTATGGAGAATAAACATGTTTACAATGTTGAGCGGAAGAGGATATATGATAAATCTCTGTACCTTCCCCTCTATTCTGCTGTGAACCTTACATTGCTCTTAAAAAACTGTCTTAATTTTTTTTTTTAATCAAGCTTCAAAGAATTATTCCAATTTATCATTTGTTCTTTGACTTTATGATTTCTTTTGTCACACTAAGATCTTCTTTCCTTATTTCTAGTCATATGATGATTTATAGTATTAGATTTCTTATACTCCTGAAATAAATCCACTTGCTATGATATAGAATTATTTTGATGTACAATAATTTTAGTTTTGACACCAATATATAATAAAAGTGTGGAAGCTTTCCTTCTTTTCATTGGCTCTAGACTAGTTTAAATAGCATTCACAATCTGCTTTTTAATGGTTTGATAGAATTCTCTTAAAAACAATCCGGGCTGGTGTTTTTTGTGGAGCTAGCTCTGTGACAATTTTTCTATTTCATCTATGGAAAGTGGTCCAATTACATTTTCTTTCTCTGCTTTCTTTTGGTTTGCTTTGATGTTATTTTTCCTCTTTTAAATCAGTGGCTTAATTCATTACTTTTCATTCTTCCTTTTTATTGATATAATTATTTAAAGCTAAGCATTTAGATTTTTGAATGATGGGAATGTATTACCCATTCAACTAATTAAATGTTAAAAATTAAGAAAAGCCAAATTAATACTAACATTAAATTTTGACTAGAAAACATGTCAGGTGCTAATGTAAATTGACCTCAACAACCAAATATTGAAATTTTCCTACTTTTTATTTAGCACTTACCTTGATGGGAATCCAATTTAGCTTTAATTAGCATTCTTAATCTTCCTATTTCTTGCCTTTTCAGTTCATCAAGTTTTGTCCTCACGTGGTGACTTACTAAATCCAGCTCTTTGCTTAGTCTCCCACTCTGTTGACAAAATAATAAGTTAGTTTTATCTATTAGAGTGCATTTTTAGAACAGATACCATATATTAAAAATAGAGTTATAATAGTGACACTTTTGACTAATTTAGATAAATTTGATAGTACAAAAGCATTTCTTTTTTTTTCTTTTTTTTTTAATATACTTTTTAATTGATTTCACAGAGAGGAAAGGAGAAGGAGAGAGAGAGAGAGAAACATCAATGATGAGAGAGTCATTGGTTGGCTACAGCCCACAACTCGGGCATGTGCCCTGACCGGGAATCGAACCCTGATCGCCTGGATCCTAGGTCGACGCTTAACCGCTGAGCCACGCCTGACCGGGCCAAAAGCATTTCTTTCAGAAGATATTCAGTGTGTAAGTCTAAAATCAAGATACCTAAAAGCCATAAAATTTATTAAAGCACAAAGGAGAAACTCAAAAAGTAACTTGAATTATAAAATGCTGCATCCATTTTGGGGGGGGGAAATTCGCAATTCCTCAGCTGCCTAGAAATAAATAAATAAATATTAAATAAACTTTCTCTTATAAAAAAAAGTTAAACAGAGTTACCATATGATGCAGCAATTCCATTTCTCAGTATATACTGAGAGAATTGAAACATATGTTCACATAGGAACTTGTACGTGGATGTTCATAGCAGCATTATTCATTCTAGCCAAAACTGCAGAAATACTCAAAATGTCCATTAACTGGTGAACTGATAAACACTATATGGAACAGCCATACAATGGAATATTACTTGGCCATAAAAAGGAATCAATGTACTAATACATGCCACAGCACGATAAACCTTGAAAACGTGTGTTTTCATTTAATATGCTAAGTCAAAGAAGACAGACACAAAAGCCATATATCGTATATATGGTTGCATTCATATGAAATGTCCAGAATAGGCAAATCCATAAAGATAGAAAATAGATTAATGACTGCCAGGAGCTAAGGAGAGAAAGAAATGGGGAGTGATAGCTTAATGGGTACAGAGTTTCTTTTGGGGGCAAATGAAGTCGTCCTAAAATTAGTGGTAATGGTTACATGACTCGGTGGATATACTAAAAGCCACTGAATTATATGCTTTAAAGGGGAAAAGGTTATGGTATGTGAATTATATTTCAATAAAGTTTTTTAAGTAACTTGGCCTACTTCAGTTATAGTCATCCCTTTATATAAATACCTTCAAAATTCATATTTCTTTCTTTTTTTTTTTTTTAAAGCTATCTTTCTTTTTTTTTTAATATATCTTTATTGATTTCAGAGGGAGGAAAGGGGGGGAGAGAGAGAGATAGAAACATCAATGATGAGAGAGTCATTGATCAGCTGCAGCCCGCAACCCGGGCATGTGCCCTGACTGGGAATCGAACCCCGATCTCCTGGATCCTAGGTTGATGCTCAACTGCTGAGCCAAGCCCGGCCGGGCCAAAATTCATATTTCTTACGGTATCTCCTTTGACTACTTTTTTCATAGGTAAATTATCAGATACATATTTCAAGATTTCAGAAACAAAATACCTAGCGATTTACTTTCTCTTGTTCATAAATGCATTTGCAATCACAAACTGCAAGTCTAACTAGCAATCAGGCAGACAAACCATTTAGGACTGAGTCAATGGGGCCTGCTGAAGAAGGTGCGGAAAAGGAACCCCACAGGGGAGACCAAGAAAGAATGTTCAGAGAGGAAGAGGGAGAGCTAGGAAAATATGCTCTTATAGAACAAAAAGAGCAGTAGATTTCAAGGAGAGAATGGTCATTATTGCTAGATAAAACAATAGTTCTCAAAGTGTGGTCCCCAAGTGGAAGCATCTGCGTCACCTGGGAACTTTACAATACAGGCCCTAGACTTACTGAATCAGGAAGGCCCTAAAACTGTGTTTTAACCCATCCTAAAATCTGAGAACCATTGAGGTAAAGTAAAAGAGTTGAGTAAAAAGAGGAATAATAAGTGTTCACCGGATTTAACAGTTAAGAAATGACTGATGCAAAGCTGTACATAGTTAGATGATGTGACAACCTCAAATATTTATCTAATAAATATGTATTCAGATGAAACCTAAAAAGAGAAAAAGAAAAAGAAAGAAAAAAGGAAAGAAGTCACTGAGTTCAGAGCAAGATAGCAATAAAGTAGGTGGAAGTTACACTCACCTCCTCCCCGGACCATATCAGAGTTGCAACTACAGTTGGATCAGCCTAAATAACCATCTAAAGACTGACTGAACAGAAGTCTTAGACCTAAGGGTTCACAGAGGAACCCACATAGAGACTTGTAGGAAGAGCAGAGAAGAGAAAAGGGCTGGTCCTACACCCACATAAGGGTGGGGAGGTTAAGAATCCAGAGCACTATCTTGGCTGAAGAGGTCCCCCTGGAGGAGCGAGGGGCCTTAGCCCCACACTAGGCTCCGTAAGGCGCAGCACCAGAGCCCAGAATATGAGTCCACACAATATCCGGCTGTGAAGATCAGTGGGGCTTCCACCCAACCTGGTGAGAAGGGAGACTGCTCTTTTAGAGAGCCATTACACAAAATCTCATTCACAGCATTCACTCTGGGCTCTAGTGAAGGGTCAGCAGTTTGGAGGGGACCGGAATCATACAGAAAGAGATTGAACGGCGTGGCTCTAAGGAGAGGGTTGGAGAGAAAGCAGCAAATGTCCCTGTGCTAGGTCCCTTTCCCACACCACCCACAGATGCCATCGTTCCTGGGCCAAGCATTCCCCTCCATTAGGCATCAGCCTGGGAGAGGAAATAGACCCTACTTGCCAACTCCTGGAGGTCCTGCCCTGCCAGGATGGCCCTTGGTAGAGAGGTCTGTCCTGCCCTCCAGCCTGGGCCCAGGGTGCAGAATTTATTGAGGAGCTCTTGAAGTTCAGGCAAACTCAAGGAGTGCCAGAGTCACACAGAGAGAGACTGAGCTGTGTGGCTGTCAAGCAAAGGCCATTTTTCCCCCGTGTGCCTGAGTGGTGCCACTGTTCTGGGATTGGGCCTGCCTCCACCTCCTCAGGACATCAGCCTGGAGACTGGCACTGGCCCTTCCCTGCCGACTCCTGTAGGCCCTGCCCTGCCAGCCTGTCTTGGCCTCCAACCTAGGCCCATGGTGCAGACTTCCTGGAAAGGCTCTTGAGGAGGTCCGGAGAGACTCAGGGAGTGGCAGAGACACAAAAGGAGAGACTGAGTTTCATGGTTCTAGGGCAAGGGCCATTTTTCTCTCGTGCACCAGACGGGCACCAGTGTTCCTGGGCAGAGCCATCCCTCCACACAGCCAAATCTTGGTCTCTTTTAGCCTGACAATCTCTGCTGGATTTACCTGGACAAAGCCCTGAGACCCAACTCCACCACAAAGGTACAAAGGCCCCAGGCACGTGGCAGGTGGCCTTGGTGTACCCTGAGACTTTTGCTGAATGGCCTCACACCCAGCACTGGCACCGAGTTTGAATCTGTATCAGCCTAGTGAACACCACTTGCCCTTACCTGGTGACTCACTGAGAACCTATCTCACACAACTTTCATGTGGTCAGTGACTGAGCTTAACAGGCAGCTAGCAGGTGGAGGCAGATCTCAGGGTACCTTAGGACTTTTGCTGACCTGCCCCCAGGCTTGGTACTAGTAGAAGCCAGACTTGTTATGCAGCTTGTCCCCTCCCATGCACATCCAGGCCCAGCAGAGGCAGCCACAAACAGTGGACCATTTTGTAGCTCCAAACAAGTAGCCCAGGGCGAGTCACAGGCAGCATCTGACATTGACCGGCACCAGAGTCCCTCACAAGAGGCCCCACAACCAACACACCCAATGGCAGCCTTCAGACCACATCAGAACACGACCCAATTAGCTCCATAAGCAGCACACCCAAAGGGAGATTATGGCAGGCACCAGACCCTGCTGGGGTGAATTCTGTTCCATGGGGTGCCCCCACACAGCAGTTCATACACTGTGGTCAGGGTCAATCCTCATAGTCAGCCAACTTGAGGGTCAACCCCACCCACGAATGGGTCAACAGCAATCAAGACTGAACTATGCCTGGCCAATGACTGAAGGGTCCCAGGTTCAATCCCGGCCAAGGGCACATACCTCGGTTGCAGGCTCAGTCCCTGGCCCCGGTCGGGGCATGTGTGGGAGGCAATCAATAGATGTGTCTTTCTCACGTCGATATCTCTTTCTCTCTCCCCAACCTTCCACTCTCTCTGAAAAGCTATGGAAAAAATATCCTGGGGTGAGAATTAAAAAAAAAAAAAAGACTCAACCATAACAGGAGGGCTCATGTAACCCACACGAAGGACATTCCTGGAGCAGCTAGCTCAGGTAATAAGGGAGGCTGCACTACTGAGCCCATAGGACACCTTCTACACAAGGACATCCTACCAAGACTAAGAAACATAAAAGACCTACCTAATACTCAGAAGCAAATACAGAGAGGCTGCCAACATGGGGAGACAAAGAAACATGTCCCAAATGAAAG
The DNA here is from genome assembly GCF_054644295.1 of Miniopterus natalensis. NCBI lineage: Eukaryota > Metazoa > Chordata > Mammalia > Chiroptera > Miniopteridae > Miniopterus > Miniopterus natalensis. Next base: position 50,913,697 of record NC_142091.1, on the reverse strand, counting down.
AACATGAGAAATCCCTAGAAAAAGAACTAAGTAAAACGGAGACAAGCAATCTACCAGATACAGAATTCAAAACAATAGGCATAAGAACGCTCAAGAAATTCAGGGAAAGAACAGATGAACTCAGAGAGGACTTAAACAAAGAGATAGTAAGCATAAAAAAATGCATAGAAACCATAAAAAGGAGCCAGTCAGAAATGAAGAATAAAATATCTAGAAGGAATTGAAAGCAGATTAAATGAAGCAGAGGATGGAATCAGCAATTTGGAAGAGAGGTAGAGAAAATACCCAATCAGAGCAGCAAAAATGAAAAAGAATTTTTTATTTTTTTAATATATCTTTATTGATTTCAGAGAGAGGAAAGGAGAAGGAGAGAGAGAGACAGAAACATCAATGATGAGAAAGTCATTGATCAAGCCCGCAACCCAGGCATGTGCCCTGACCAGGAATCGAACCCTGATCGCCTGGATCCTAGGTTGATGCTCAACCACTGAGCCACACCCGGCCAGGCGAAAAAGAATTTTTTAAAATGTGGAGAGTTTAAGGAACCTCTGGGACAACATCAAGTGTAACAACATTCCATTTGATCATGGTGTATGATCTTTTAATGTATTACTGAATTAGGTTTGCTAATATTTTGTTGAGCATCTATGTTCATCAGTAATATTGGCCTATAATTTTCATTCTTCGTAGTGTCTTTATCTGGTTTTGGAATCAGGGTGATTCTGGTGTCTTAAAAGGAGCTTGGGAGTCTTCTCTCGAAATTTTTGGCATAGTTTGAGAACGATAGGCATTAGTTTTTCTTTGAATGTTTAGTATAATTCACCTGTGAAGTCAGTTGGTGCAGGACTTTTGTTTGTTGGGAGCTTTTACTGCTTTGATTTTGTTGGTTGTAATTGATTGTTCAGATTTTCTGTTTCTTCTTGATTCAGTCTTGGAAAATTGTATGTTTATCCATACAATGGATAAACATACAAATGGATTTATCCATTTCTTCCCGATTGTACAATTTTTTGACATGTAATTGTTCATAGTATTCTCTTATAATCTTTTATATTTCTGTGGTGTATTGTTACTTCTCTTCCTTCATTTCTTACTTTCTTTATTTGGGTCCTTCTTGATGAGTCTGATTAAAGGTTTATCAATCTTGTTTATCTTTTCAAAGAACAGCTCTTGGTTTCATTGATATTTTTAATTTTCTCTTTTAGATTCTACTTCGTTTCCATCTAGATCTTAATTATTTCCTTCCTTCTACTCATGTTAGGCTTTGTTTGTTCTTTTTCTAGTTCCTTTAGTTGTAAGGTTAGATTGTTTATTTGAGATTTTTTGGTTTCTTGATGTAGGCCTTTACTGATATGAATTTCCCTCTTAGGAGGACTGCTTTTGCTGTATCCCATAGATTCTGTGTTGTTGTGTTTTCATTTTCATTTGTGTCAAGGTATCTTTTTGATTTCTTCCTTGATCTCATTGTGAACACATTTATTGTTTAGTAACATGTTACTTAGTCTCCAGGTGTTTGTGTGTGTACGTGTGTGTTTGCAATTGATTTCTAGTTTCATACAATTGTGTTTGGAGGAGATGCTTGAAATGATTTCAATCTTGTTAAATTTATTGAGGCTTGTTTTATGGCCTAACATGTGGTCTATCCTTGAAAACGTTCTGTGTACAGTTGAAAAGAATGTATGTTCTGCAGTTTGGGGGTGAAATGCTCTGAAAATATCGATTAAACCCATTTGGTTTAATGTGTCATTTAAGGCCACCGTTTCCTTGTTAATTTTCTGTCTGGGAGATCTACCCATTGATGCCAATGGGGTGTTAGAGTCCCCTACTATTACTGTATTACTGTTAATCTCTCCCTGTATGTTTATCAAAATTTGCTTTATATATTTAGGTGATCCTCTCTATAGGAATGGGGATGTAAGGTAAAGCATAGGGAATATAGTCAACAATATTGTAATAACTATGTATGGGGCCAGGTGGGCATTTGAATTATGGAGAGAACACTTTATAACCTATATGAACATCTACCTGCTGTGCTGTACACATGAAACTAATACAAAATATGTTGAATGCAAACTGTAATCAAAAAATAAAATTAAAATAAAAAGAAGTTACTAATACCCTTAATGAAAGTACACTAACTGAAGTGGTGCAAGCAAAGTCATAATCTTTCCAGTTAGCAGTGTTTGGGAAGTAAAGAGATATAGCACGGTTCTTCTTTCAACCCACTTGGCTGAAAAGGAAAGGACAAATTCTAAACTTTTCCCCCCAATTCTTCCTGAGTGAAGAGTCTTTGCTAAGCTACTTATAATAATTCCGTTGGCTTGGGTTTTATTGTCTATTTTTACTCTTATTTCTTTTTCATTGAATAACTGTTTAATTTACTTTATTTTGTCTCTCCACACCTCCAATAGGGAATAAGAATCGACTGTGAAAGGAAGACACTTAGAAAGGTATTCCCTACACCAACCCAGGAAGCTGTTGTCTTTTTCCTCCTGATTATCTCTATTCAGGTTGGGGCAAAAGTAGGTGTAGAGTTGTGAGTATGCAAAATACAGTTTATTCTTGTATTATTATTAATTATTTTATTATTTTCCATATGAACAACTGTACACCTACTTTTGCCTCACCCTGTATAGTACCTCCCATTTTCCACATTTTCTGTTACTTAATACTAATACTAATGCTCTTAATACTAATTTAAGTAGATAAGAGATATTGGAAGTTCTACATTAAATATCATTCACCCCAGGAAATTAGTTCCGCAGATTAATTCTTCAAAGGAAATACAAAATTATTCTCAAGACAACTCAGGGGAATTACTGGCTCAGAACAGTTCAGAGCCTCCCAGAGGAGAGCTATGAACTAATAGTCACACACAGGCTCTGATAAATGCCACAACCTCATACAGGTCAGTCTTTCAAAGGGGCCGACACCAGGGACAGAGACTGAAATAACGATGCTTGACTCAGAAACGTTCCTTCTAACAAAAGCCTCTAATTCTGATTCTAGAAATGGGTGAGATATTTTTTTAGGAAAGTTTTAAAAAATAAACAAAAATACCATAAGCAAACAACATTATCTTGAGAGGTGTAACTGAAAGATTTAAATCACTGGAAATTTTTTTTACTGCTGACTGGGTAAACCCAACTAAACCCACCCATTGCCCTTCAATGGTGAGCTTTAAAAGAATCTCTCTGGTCAGATCTTTTACAACTCCCTTTCTTTAGTTTGATTACTAAAATGTCTAGGGCTAGGATTATGTCTAATAGGGTTCTTAAGACAGAGGCAAATAGTTAAATCTCCCCTATTCACATATGATATGGCCTGTTACCTCTTCTGTTAATCTGGGCCTGATTAAAACATCAGAACTTAACCTATTCTAAATATT